>NC_089506.1:105051932-105359432 GCF_036850995.1 Saccopteryx leptura | reverse complement strand
CCTGCTAACCTGAACTAATCACTGTACACATCTTTGGTACCATCTCCTTTTCAAATGAGTGTGCCAAGGATACATAAATCTCACTCCTTTACCAACAAGGGAGTAGTATGTTGTACTAGAAAAGCATGGCCATTACATTTGGAGACCTGAATTGTGGTTATGCCACCTAATTTCATTAGCTCAGGCGAGTTTTTCAGTCTCTCTGAGCCCAGGTGCCCTGTTTACCAAAGGTATAACCTTTTTCATAAGATTTTGTAGCTAATTAAATAAGTTAAGGTATGTAAAACACCTTCATCATCATAGGCACTTAATGAATCATAGGCACTTATATCATCATTCTTTTCCTTGTTGACTGATGCAGTGGGTTTCATAGTGAGCCCCCAAACTAGCAGCGTCGGCATCACCTGAGAACTTGTTAGAAATGCACATTCTCAGGCCGACCCCAGACCCCTGAATCAGAAACACCTGGGGCTAGTGCCCAGGAATCTGTCTGAATGTTCTTCAGGTGATTTTGATACACACTAAACTTTGAGAACCACTGCTCAAGAGAGAATTCGTTGAGAATGATTGCTATAAATTTTCTAAGGATTTAAGACAGACTATTTTTGACCTGTAGGCAAGAAAATCATTGTAGAGTGTTTATTTATTGCTTGTTTGGTAGACAAACACATGACATTGTGCTTTGAAAACATTAATATACTTGAGTAACATTTATTTACATAAATCCCAAATTTTACCACTGACGATACAGGGTAGTGCACAAGTAGGTTTATAGTTGTTCTTGTGAAAAATAATAAAATAATTAATAAATAATAGTACAGGTGTAAACTGTTTCGCTTACTCAGATATAAACCTACTATTGCCACACCCTATATAGAGACTTGAACTAATTATATTATTCTCTGTTTTTGTCTGACTTTCTGTCCTAGCAATTTCGATTCATGGTAACATTTTCTTAGGAAAGTAAGTTAAAATGACTACTGTTTGCTTCTTTTATGTTATCCACCTTTTAGTTATTTTTTTTAAAAGCATACCTTTTTATATCATCATTCTTTTCTCAAGACTATCTTTTCTGCCTCTAATCATACAGAATAGGCACAGTACCAAAAACAATATATGTGTTATATCCACGGCAACATAGATGTGTTTTAAACTGTAGGTATCTAGGGAAATTATCTCCCAAAACCTTAACATCAGTCTAAACTTGAGAAAAACATCAGACACATTACAGAGGCATTCTACAAAATACTTGATTAAGCCTCATTCTTCCCAAAAGTCAAGGTCATAAAAACAAGAAAAAGTCAGAAAAACTGTCACACCCAAGGAGGAGCCTAAGGAGACATGACAGGTATATGTGATACGGAATCCAGGAACAAAAAAAGGATATTAAGTAAAAACTAAGGAAATCTGAATAAACTATGGAGTTTAGTTAATAATGTATCAATGTTCATTTAATTGTAGCAAATGTACTATACTAATGTAAGCTATTAATAATGAGTGAGACTGGGAGGGGATAGATGGGAACTATCTGTACTAACATCTCAATGTTTTTAGAAATTAAACTATTCTAAAAAAATAATGTCTATTAAAAAAATGACATTGAGCTAGGAGAAATTTAAGCCAATAGAGTATTAGTACAGTTTATACACATACTTTACATATTTAACAATAACTAAATATAGACATAGATGGGACATAAAGCATTCTTGTATTTTAACACACAAAGACTGCATTTGTTCCTGGCTGAAGAGAATACTGTCCACTATCTTTTCCGTATATGGCAAAAGTCTATTTATTCATATTAGTGTACTTACCCATACTCAGACCGAATAGTGATTCCTACATAACTACAGATTATACATTTCAGCCAATATTGGGATAATTTTTCCTTTGAAAATTTTTTTTAAAGGTTTACTGATTTTACAGAGAGGGGAGTGGGTGGGGAGTGAGAATTATCAACTCATAGTTGCTTGAGTTTAGTTCATTTATTGCGTGTATGCAACTTGGCCAGGCAAGCCCAGTCCACTGCACCTCCACAGGCCAGGCTTTCCTTTATATTTTTATAGAACTCTTGGATAATGTGTGATTGATTTATATTGCTAATTATATCTAAAATTATGGTGGGGTTTTTTTTTCTTGTCTACTCTTTTTTTTTTTTAATAAATTTTTATTTTAATGGGGTGACATCAACAAATCAGGGCACATATATTCAAAGAAAACATTTCCAGGCCATCCCGTCATTCAGTTCTGCTGCATACCCTTCACCAAAAGAAAGATCGTCCTCCGTCCCCTTCCATCCAGTTTTTCTTTGTACCCCTCCCCCAACCCTTCCCCCTCTCCCTCCTTCCCTCCCCCCACCCCCCACAACCACCACACTCCTGTCCATACCTCTTAGTCTCACCTCTATGTCCCACCAATGTATGGAATCCTGCAGTTCCCGCTTTTCTTTCTGATTCGCTTATTTCACTCTGCACAATGCTATCAAGATTCCACCATTCTGCTGCAAGTGATCCGATGTCATCATTTCCTCTAGCTGAACAGTATACCACGGTGTATATGTGCCCCCTCTTCTTCATCCAGTCCTCCATTTTTTTACAGTGATTAAAAGCCTCCAAGCAAACTCCCAGCCAATACAGCAAGAATCCACAAAAGAGCAGTGTCCCTAACATGTTCACCAAGTCCAAGTTGGCCCCATCACCATGCCAAATCCCCAAGAAATGCAACCCAACCACAGCTCAGTCCGTTAGGAGCTGTCACAGGGAGCAGGAGTCCAGGAAAAGTCCACACAGGAAAAGTCCGCATGGCGCTGGAATTGTTGTCACCATTCTATACTTTGCAGCTTATGTCCAAGTCCCAATGACCGCTGCTTCTAGCTGGTAATGATTCAGGTAGACTGGAAAAGCCATTTGCAGCATGCGTGGATATGGAGCTTCTGTTCTCCTCTGCCTGGAGAGTTGAGACCAGGTTGCTTTTCCCTGGAGTTCTGCGACTGTGGCATGGTAAAGAGAACCTTGGGATACACTAAGCTGGGTGGCAAAGGTAAATTCATAATACAAGTTGGCAAAAGGGGGAAGGAGAGCTCTACAGTAGGAGTAGGTCCCAGCCTGAAATATGAGTGGGACATTGAGGTAGGAGGGATAAAGGAAACACTATATCTAAGCAAAGCAGCAGAAAATAGGACTATCAACACCCACAACAGAGATCTTTGAGGGAAGAATAAAAAACCTGACTATTCAGGCAAAACATAGTTAAGTGGCCCTAAAATTATGGTGTTTATATCATATTTCCCCATATATAAGATGTGCCTCTTTTTGAAAAATTTGGGGTCTGAAAACTGAGTGTATCTTATACAGTGATTGTAGATTTTTTTACTTGCATTTCCCGCTTTTTCACGCTTGTTGTCATTGCACTCGTTTCACACTTGTTACCCGTATATGACGGTAGGTTACCTTTTGCCCCGTTCTGCCCAGAAATGGCTCAGAAAAGATTTTCATACAGTGTTGAATTCAAGTTAAAAGTGATCAAGTTTGCAAAAGTGAATGGAAATAGTGCTGCTGAATGTAAGTTTGGTCCTCCTCCAACTGAGAAATCAATCCAAGACTGGCTATGGGAAGAAGAAAGCCTACTAAAAACTCCACGGCAGAAGAAGGCCATGAGAGGCAAGTCAGCAAAATGGCCTGATTTAGAGAGGGAATTGAAGATACGAATTGAAGAGCAAAGGGCAATTGAAATTCCTATGTCCACAAAGATGGTTCAGCATGAGGCAAGAAGAATTGCTGATGAAAAAGAAGTTACTGATTTCAAAGGAGGACACAATTGGTGCTTCAGGTTTATGAAACAGAATGGACTAAGCATGCGTACATGCATCAGACTTGCCCAAAAGATGCCTGAAAGCTATGAGCAGAAGGTCCTTGAATTTCATCATTTTGTCATTCAATGTCAGAAGACACATCAATTTGAGTTGGAACAGATTACAAATATGGACAAAGTCCCCCTTCAATTTGATGTCCCAAGTAACAGAACTGTTGGTAAGAAGGGGGTGAAAACTATAAATGAAAACAAGTGGATATGAAAAGAGCCATTATACAGTATTTTTAGCTTGTTGTGATGACAGAATCAAGCTGCCTCCTATGCTGATTTTCAAATGCAAAACAATGCCAAAAGAAGACATTTCTCAAGGAGTGATTTTCCACATTCATGACAAGGGTTGGGTAGATCAGGATGGGATGAAGATCTGGTTTGAGAAAGTTTGGAGAAGGAGACCAGGTGGGCTCTTAAACAAACTTGCCCTATTGGTGCTTGATCAGTTCAGGGCACACATAACAAAAACACAAAGATTCCTGCAGAGCAAAAAACAAAACTTGCTGTCATACCTGGAAGCTTGACATCCCAGCTCCAACCAATTGATGTCAGCATTAACCTTTCAAAGCTGCCATGAGAGGAATGGAACCAATGGATGATGTCTTCTGGGGACAGTTTGACACCAGCAGGAAGAGTGAAGAAACCAACTATAGGAGAAGTTTGTACCTGGGTGAAAAGATCCTGGGATAATATCAAGATTGAGATTATTGTCAAGTCATTTAAGAAGTGTGGCATTTCAAATGCCATAGATGGACCTGAGGACAAGGCAATATATGAAGACAGTGATTCATCATCAGACACAGATGAGGACAAGCTATTGGGTGTGAGTTTTGACAGTGATGAGGAGTTGTATGAATTTTAGGATGAATAAAACTTGAGTTCAGCCTGATCAGGCAGTGGTGCAGTGGATAAAGCGTTGGACTGGGACGCAGAGAACCCAGGTTCGAAACCCTGAGGTCACCAGCTTGAGTGCGGGCTCATCTGGTTTGAGCAAGGCTCACTAGCTTAAACCCCAGGTCACTGGCTTGAGCAAGGGGTCACTCAATCTGGTGTAGCCCCCTGGTCAAGGCACATATGAGAAAGCAATCAATGAACAAGTAAGGTGGCGCAACTAAGAATTGAATCTTCTCATCTCTCTCCTTTCCTGTCTGTCTGTCCCTCTCTCCATCTCTGTCACCAAAAAAAACCAAACAAACAAAAAACACAAGCCCCGCCCCCCAAAAAAACTTGAGTTTAATAACTTATGTAATATATTTTTTTCAAATTTCTGGTCCTGAAATTAAGGTGCGTCTTATACATGGGGAAATACAGTACCTATTTTAATAATTTGGTCCCAGTTATCTTAAAAGGGCAAGTTTAAAGGGAGACTCAAATCCAGTAAATAAAAGAGCAGTAAACGGATTCTTCTATTTTGTTTCCACTTATTCACATTAGTAACCCAGCTAGCTCCCAAAGGTATTTCCCTGCCAGGTTGCGTAAATAATGCAAATTGCTGTAAGTAGTAATTGATTATACCCCATTTATAAATACTACACTTGGTTATAACAGTGCATGGGAAAATTCTAGTTTGGATTACAGATTTTGTTCTCATAATTATACCTAGTGTTCTTGCATTATCTAAAACAAGTTTTGATTTAATATATTTTATGAAGCTTTATCTTGATTTCACTAACATTTTTAGCTATGCTTTTGCTGTCCATTTCTAGACTTGCATTAAAAAATAAAAATAACTAGATGTGGGTGACAATGCATGTGTCTGTTTTTCTTAATGATTTAGAAAGGCCTTAATTCAAATTATATTTTATATCATTCTTAAATTAATAGAAGTTTGCAATCCAAGTTGAAAATATTCACATAATCTTAACTGATAAGCCAAAGGCAAATTCCCTTTTTCTGGGATTATTGCAAGAAAATATTCAACCCATAGGGCTATTGAAGACAAAATACTTGTGAAATGCTAATCATTATAAGAAAGATTAGTAATAAAAAAACCCCAAATCTATAGATTCATGTCTGTGATTCTCACAAATATCTTTCCCGAAAAACAATCATAGGTATGTTTCAGATATCTGATTGTTCATTGCTTGAAAATTCTTTGTTGCCCTGGAGGTGGGATTATTGGAAGGTATAGGACAGCAGATTTCAGTTTAAGATGGGAAGGAACTTTCCTATTATTAGTTAACTGATAAAATTGTCACCTTGCAAAGAAATGAACTGCTTTTCCCTGGAATTGTTCTAACAGGTGTTTTAAAATGTGGGTATTGCCTGACCTGTGGTGGCACAGTGGATAAAGCGTTGACCTGGAATGCTAAGGTCGCTGGTTCAAAACCCTGGGCTTGCCTCGTCAAGGCCCATATGGAAGTTGATGCTTCCTGCTCTTTCACCCCCCTTTCTTTCTCTCTAAAAATGAATAAATAAAATCTTTTGAAAAAATAATAAAATAAAATAAAGTAAAATGTGGGTTTTATTATTATCCAGGTATGGTGAGCCAACAGATCAGGAGGGGACTGCCACTGAAAAAGTTTCTTACCGTTCCCAAGAGGAGAGGACATACCATGCCACACACAAATACACTGGCAAGCACTAGGGTCAATCAGGAGCCAAAGGAGCGAGGGAAAAGCATGGGCATGAACCTTTCTGTGGTTTCCATGCACAAGGCAGGGTAAGCATACTTAGGATTGGCTAATTTGAATAATTTCAGCAGATTCTCAAGTATAGAGGCTGTCCCCAGTTGTTTGGTACTTAGCCCTGGGATGATTGGGACAGGAGAATATTGACCTGGTGGTGAGAGTTTGGTAGAAGAGAATGGGCCTCTGGATTGATTGATTTGCAAATAAAAGACAGGCTCCTGAAGTGAGTGGTTTGCTGTCTCTAGGAATTACCTCACCCTGTCTGGGGCAGTCCCTCCCACAGTGGTAAGACCCCAGGTGCCAGAGCATCAAGAATACAGAAAATGAGAAAATATAATTGATACACAGGCTAGATGACCATCCCAGAGACCTTGTAAATATGGTTCCTGCTTGGATAGAGGCTGAACTAGATGTTTTCTAAAATTCTGTGACTGATTCATTCAGACCGTTGCCAAGTTTCCAAACAATTTAACTTGAAAATGAGGAAATGGAGGATGGAGGGTCTCCAGTGATCTAGACTAGGATTTGTCATATTAAAACCAGGGCTAGTTCTGGAAATGGCAGATGATATTCAAGTAAAGCAGAAATGTACTGCTAGCTAACAGGGTAAACCAGAGTTCTCACACAGTGTTACATGTAGTCAGAAGTGACTTATAAGTGAAGAACAAGAATTGGCAAGGTTTGAGGATAAACAGCTGAAAGTATGAGTATGATGGTCTCCTCGGTATTACTTAAGCTCTGAAAAAGATCTCTGTAGGTACCTGGTCAGTGTTGTGGTCACAATCACAAATGTCCATAAAATGCTAATAGGAAGGGTTTTAAAAATTAAGCAGGGAATCTTTTCAACCATTATAAAAAACAAGACACGAAACTTGTCTCTCCTTATTTATGTGTCATTTGCTTACTGCATTTCAGGTGAAAAGATGAGTTGAAGAAAGCCCAAAGAAGAGCGAGGCCCTGGCTAGGTAGCTCAGTTGGTTAGAGTGTCATCCTGATATACCAAGGTTGCAGATCAATTCCTGCTCAGGGCACATACAAGAACTAACCAATGAATGCAAAAATAAGTGGGGAAAAAATCAGTGTCTCTCTAAAATAAATTAATTGATTAATTAAACAAAATAATAATAATAGCAGAAGTGACCAAGAAAAGGCAGGCCACAGCCCCAGCTGATTGGCTCAATGGATAGAGTGTTGGGCGGCATATGGACATTGTGGGTTTGATTCCCAGTCAGGGCACAGGAGAGAAGCAACCATTTGCTTCTCTCCCCCTCCCTATCCTCCTTCTCTCTCTTCCGCTCCCACAGCCAATGGCTCAATTGGTTCTAGTGTCAGCCTCAGGTACTGAGGATAGCTGGGTTGATTCAAGCATTGGCCCCAGATGGGTTTCCGGGTGGATCCCGGTCAAGGCTCATGCGGGAGTCTGTCTCTCTTATTCTCTTATCTCCCCTCTGCTCACTTAAAAATTAAATAAAAAGATCTTTCTAGGCCAAAGCATTCAGATTACCCTTTGCAGTAGACATACCTACTTTGTCTTTAAGTGCTGCCATTACCTCTGCCACTTTGAGATTCCATCATGCCATTGGTATTGAAGATACCATGTTAATGATGGTATCTTCTCTCTGGCCTATCAGAGAGAGCACCCAGAGTTTCCCTTTGAGAAAGCGTGCAGGGGCTCCCCTTGTTATTGCATTTCTCAGTGCTTCAGTGAGGGAGATATGTGCTGCGCCTTGTGCTGGAGCAGAGTTGAGGGGCAGAACCGAATAATGACATGATGAGAATGGTAAAGAAACGTTTTGTACCATCTCCTGGGCTCTGTTCACAATTGACTGGGTTTTTTTCCTAGTAATATGGACTGCTTAGATATTTTAGATCATGACAAAGATTACAGAAAGATATTAGTATATTTCATAAATCAAAGCCTCAGGATGGTGGAAACCAGGGAAGTCTCTCTGGGTTTTATCAGTTGCATTTATTTGTGTTTCTTCTTTTTAGGATTCTGCTATCGTTATGATGAATTTTACATCTTTAGTCTTGGTCTCTTTATTCAAATTTTAGAAAACAATACTGATTTCTTTTTCTCATATTTTATAAATATTCTTGGAGCCTCTGTTGATCAAAGCTGAATTCAGTAACAAGGTATATTTTTAACTGGTCTGATTAGCAAGTATTTTAAAAAGCAAGAATCTTTCACATAAACTTACACAAGTACATCCAATATCATGCTTTTAAACTGGAAAAAGTGCTTGGGGAATTGCACAATGGTATGTATAAACCTGAACTGGCTGTACTCTCAAGGAAAAATATGTGATTTATCTAAGCATAGTAAATACTTCAGAATTTGGTTTCCAGAGTAGGAATGTCTCTTGTAAACAGGAACAGTGACTATCCCAATAGCAAATTTTCTAAGCATGAAATGAAATAAAATTTTTCTAATGCACATTTGCTTAGTAGTATCTTTGTGCTCTTATTTACAGTATAGAAGAGGGAAGAAATGTGCAAAACATAATTAGGCCCTGGCCAGGGGCTTAATGGATAGAACGTCAACCCAGTGTATAGACATCTCCAGTTTGATTCCTGGTCAGGGCACACGTGAGAAGCGATTGTCTGCTTCTCTTCTCCTCTCTTTCTCTCTTCTCCCCTCTTCCCCACTTACAGCCTTTGGCTCGATTGGTTAAAGCATCAGTGGGTGCTGAGGATAGCTCAGTTGGTCTGAGCATTGGCCTCAAGCACTAAAAGCTTGGTTGATTCAGGCATCAGCCACTGACAGGTGCTGCCAGGAGGATCCTGGTTGGGTGCATGCGAGAGTCTGTCTCTCTATCTCCCCTCCTCTCACTTAAAGTGAATGAATGAATGAATGAATGAATTTAATAATATGGTGTTGGGAAAACAGCTGCATTCGGCTTGCTCGCTGGTTTACTTACTGCAAGCACTTTGCTTGATTAGTGCATGAGCATGTGGCAGCACCATGTGTGTATAGTCTACATAAGGCTACAGGTGCTTGTGCTCAAGGCGGATTGCAAATGATGGGTTGATTGCAAATTGCCTGCCTGCCACTTTGAGGTGCCATTTTGCTATTTGTTTGCTCTAGATGCAGTTTTCCCTTCCTATTTGCTCATCTGCGTTGCGAGACACTATTAAACGGGAATGACCCTGTTGCAGGAAACAAAGGAAGTGACTCCCAGAGGACAAAGATACTCGGACAAGTGCTGGAGGAAGAGGGGTTTTCTTAGCCAGCAAAGCAACGTGACCAAAAAAGCAACAAAACATGAGCTCCCCAAAGTTAGTTGTTGTTTTTTTAGTCTTATATACCTTACAGTTTTAGTTTTCACATGACAGGTGTCTGATTTTTTTGAATTCTTTGTTTGCAGACCTACATGACTTTTGTGTCTCCAGGAGGAGAGGGGTTATGAGAGGAGGTTCGAACCCTTTGTCCTTGACTGTTCATATATCCTATTTTTGTTTTTTTTGTTTTTGTCTGTGTTGCAGTTTATTTTAGGGAGCTGATAAAAGAACTGCACAGCTGTGGTTTGTTACTTTTCAAACTAACTCAGCCCTTCGAGCCCTTCCTCCCTCATTTCCCTCTTTTTGACTCCAGAAGTCTCTTTCATACTGGAGTCTCACTTTTTTAATCCGGATTTGGTAGTGGTGAGTAAAAAATGAATTATTTTTTATGCTAATTTGAGGAATAAGTATTTAGTGGATTGGGGTAGTGGGGCATGAGCTTGGTTGCCTCCTCACAGAAAGGCCTGAAGACTTGAAAGGCTCAGGTTGGCTGGTTCTGTACCTGGCCCCAGATAATGATCAGAGTATACGAATCTAGTCTTGTTTTATGAATGTTAAGTGTTAATATTTCCCCAGATTTCCAGCAGGGGTCAGAGTATTGGTAATAAGTAGCTATAAGGGATTGCATTCATGGGTGTACAGTTTGACAGAGCTACCTCCTTTCTCAGATACATCTTCCTTTTCTTAGAGCTTTCTCCTTTTTAGGTAGCCCATAGGACATGTGACTAGTATGCACAGCTGGCTGTGCAGTGGTAACTTTGTGTGTATATATATATAGTTTGTTTGTTTGTTTTACTGTATTGCTTTTTTCCTAGCTGAAGGACCTACACCCTCTGGCTGAATGACTTATAGCTGCACATGCATCAAATCTTAGTGTAATCTGATGAGGGTTCCCCTTAACCTTGGTTTGGCCTATTGTTGGTTTATTTATCTATTTTCCTACCATGTTACTGCTACTTTTATTACAAACACCACTGAGGTGGGGTAATCTGTAGGATTATGGAAGACATAGGGCTGGTTGTTTCCTGGGTCACATACTGAATATTGGGTCTGATCATATGTACAGGTCTGTCTTTGAGTTTCTTTACATTCATAGAAACTGTAGAATAGCAGGGTGGTGGAAACTCTCTGACCCTGTTTGATAATGTGGATATATAATTCACAGTCCTCTGACCTGACTTCCCTCCCTCCCCAGAGTCCAGTTATGAGGAGTCCCACGATGAGGTTCCTCAGGCTTCGGTCATACATTGACCAGCCAGCTCCCAGCTTGTGGCTGGAGCAGGGCATGTCATCCTTTTTAATGTCAACTTACAAGGGTTGGCAGGGTTGTCTCTGCTGTCCACGAGGGTGTTTCCACGTGGGGCTGTACAGCTGGCTGTGGTGAATCCAGGTGGGTGTGCCTTCTATCTTGGCAGCCATAGGAATGGTCAGAATTACAGTGTAGTTTCTTCCACTTGGGCTGGAGGAGACCTGGATTCTAATACTTGAACCGTGCTTGATCTCCTGGGGAAAAAGGATGAACAGGAGCTAACAGACTGATCGGAGCACCTTCTAACACCCAGTTGGAAATGGTTGTGGCCACTGTGCCTAAAGCCTCTACCTGCCCGTGTAGCTCTGTCTCTCCTAGCTCTCGAGGGGTTTCTGGCAAGTTATGTAATATTGGGGGAGGCCTATTATATAATACTTCGTAAGGTAAATATCTGGTGTTTTTGGGTGGGGTTTACCAGATTTTAAACAATATTAAAGGTAATATTAATTAGGCTTGCACCTATTTAAGACCTGTTTTCTGACATCACTTGCTAAGTCCTATTTTTGTGTTCCACCTCCTTCGAACTCTGAGGTCTGTATGCCACATGAAGCTTCCAAGTGATGCCCAAGGCTTGAGCTGTCTCTTGTACCACTTTAGCCACAAAAGCCAGGCCATTGCCCAAGCCAATTGGAAGTGGCAGTTCAAACCTTGGAATGACTTCTCTAAGCAACACCTTTGTTACTTCTCTGGCCTTTTTAGTCCAGATAGGGTCAGCTTCTACTCATCCTGAGTAGTGCATACTAGCACCAGTAAGTACCAGCAGCCTTGGCTTTTGAGCATCTTGGTGAAATCCATCTGAACACCTTCAAAGGGAGCTGCTCCGTAAGATTGAATACCAGTGGGCACTAAAGGCTGTTGCTTTGGATTGTTCTGATGGCAGGTTGGGCAGTGCAGGCTGATTTTTTTGGATACAGTTGCTAGGAGAGGGATGTAGAAATATCTCACTAGCGGTTTCTCTGTCTTTTCTTGTCCTAAGTGAGTAGCAGTGTGCAAAGCCAGGACTACTGCTGGTCCTAAAAGGTGGGGAACTGCTACTCTACCATCTGGCAATTGTACCTAGCCACCTTTTAGTTCTTTGCCCCTCTTTTCCCATCTACCTTCTCTCTCCTTCAGAGTATCTGGGCACAAGGTCTGGGGCCTACAGGATGAGAGGAGTTATGGTGGCCTTGTGATAGGGCAGAGTAGAGCCCTCTGTGCCTCAGCATCTGCTCTGGTATTTTCCTGGGCTCCTATTGTTCCCCCCTCTGATGCCCTCGGCAGTGAATTACCGCTACCTGCTTTTGCTTCCAGACTGCTTCAGGCAGCTGGAGAATTTCTCCTGGGTACTTAAGATCTTTTCCTCCAGAAGTCAGGAGCCCTCTTTCCTTGTATATTGCCCCATGTACTTGGAGAGTAAGAAAGGCAAAACAGGAGTTAGTAAAGATGTTTGCTCTTTTTCCTTCACTGAGCTCTAAGGCTCAAGTCAGGGCAATCAGTTCTGCTCGTTGGGTGGAGGTGTCTTTAACTCTGTTAAAGTGCTACTATATTCCCTTCGTGTCTCTTTCCCTTCGAGTTGACGAAGCTGTAGATTCTTTTCTTGCTTGCTCTTACCGGGAGGACTGACTTTGGCAGCACTTGTTCACATTGCCCAGGCAACCTATCATTTCTTTTTGAGAGTCTGAAAAGCACAGTCCTGATTGGGCCCCTACTCCATAGGTTTCTTTTTCTTTTTCTTTTTTTCTTTTTTTGTGACCTTATAGAGGGTTTTTGCCAGTACTGCAAAGTTGGGGATCCACAAATGGCAGACTCCTACTGCACTCAGGAACTCTTTGACCTATCTCCTCTGACAGGTCTGGGTCTTTTTTGGGGGGGGGCAATGTTATATCCATTTTTTTTTAGATGGCATAAGAGCTTGTCCATTCCTGGTTTTCCTCCAAGGCCTCTTGAGGAATTGGGTACTGTCTCTGGCTGATAGGCAGGGCCCCAGATTTTAACTCTATTTTCACCAACACTTGGTTTATCGCTAGCCCAGGAGGACTGTCCTCAATCCAGACTCCAGACCATCTCTGCATCACCTTTTGGCTGGACATTTTTCCAGGTTTAGTGGCAAAAATCTTCCACTCCTCCTCTCGAGGAATGGTTAGGGTTAAAATAAGCTTAGGTTCTGGCACTAGCAAGTCTAACTGGTCATTATCAGCAAAAGATATACTACTAGCCCTTAATTTGCTCAGTAAGTCATGTTCCAGGAAGGGCAGTGGGAAGTCAGGTATATACAGAAACTGATGGACTACTTCATGACCTCCTAGGGAGCACTTGCAGGGCAGGCAAAATGCCTATTCGGCCTATGCTCCCATGGTCCCTACAATGTCTACTTTACAGAAGGAGAACAGCGCCACTGGCTGCATAGTACCCGTATCAATCAGGAAGTCTATCCACTGGCCCCCCACCATCATGCGGACCATGGACTCATCAGGGGCTCCTGAGGCTGGTCGACCTCCAAGAAGCAGAGAATCTCCCGCCATGTTCATGTTGAACAGTGTGCCCTCCCCCTTGGGGGTGGCCAGCAAGTCTGCCTTCCCCTCGTTCTGATTGGGACACTCATTTTTCCAATGACCAGATTTCAGACTGATCGCAAGGGGGCCTGCCTGACTGCTTTTCATTTCCACCACCCGCTTTGTCCCACGCTGGAATGGGCTGTTCTTTTGCCTCACTGGCTGAGGGCAGCAGCCATGAGGTCAGCCTTCTTACTTATTCGGCAGTCTTCTTCCTTTCTGTTTTCAGCCTCTGTTAACACAAACCTATTAGCTACTTCTAGGAGCTGGGAGATACTCATTCCTGCACAGCCTTCTAGCTTTTGGAGATGTTTTTTTTTGTTTTTTAATGTCTCCTGTACTCTGGCTGACAAAAGCCATATTAACCATTTTTTTGGTTTTCTGGACTTTTTGGATCAAAAGAAGTAAAAATCCTGTAAGCCTCATATAACCTTTCATAAAAATTACCTGGATTTTCATTTTTCCTTTGCAAAGTCTCAGCCACTTTGTTGATGTTAGTGGCTCTCTGGCCTCTCTTTCATGAACCTTGAAGGAGGGACTCCCTGTATTTCTTGAGCCACCGCAGGCCCTTCCTGTCATTTGGGTCTCACTTGGGATCTTCTCCTGACAACTGCGCCTGCGCATATTCCCAAGGGTTCTGATGTTCCTCGGGGGCACTTTCCCCTAGGCACTTAGTTGCCACCTGGATTAATCGGCGCATATCCTCTGTGCTGAACAGAGCAAGGAGTAACTGATGGCAATCTGCCTATGTAGAATTGTGAGTTGGAAATATGGATTGCATGAGATCTGTCAAGGCCTGAGGCTTTTCTGTATAAGATGGAGTATGGTGCTTTCTTTCTTTTCTTTTTTTGTATTTTTCTGAAGTGAGAAGTGGGGAGGCAGAGAGACAGACTCCCACATGCACCCAATTAGCATCCACCCAGCATGCCCACCAGGGGGCAATGCTCTACCCATCTGGGGTGTTGCTTCATTGCAACTGGAGCCATTCTAGCATCTGAGGTGGAGGCCATGGAGCCATCCTCAGTGCCCGGGCCAACTTTGCTCCAATGGAGCCTTGGCTGCAGGAGGTGAAGAAAGAGATAGATGGAGAGGGGGAAGGATGGAGAAGCAGATGGTGTTTCTCCTGTGTGCCCTGGCCAGGAATTGAACCTGGACTTCCACATGCCGGACTGATGCTCTACCACTGAGCAAACTGGCCAGGACCGGAGTATGGTGCTTTCAGTTAAGAAAATCAGTGGTGGTAAAAGGTTGGTACTCTAGCACTTGCTGTTCTACAAAGCACGCCTCCTCATCTATTACTGTGTTTCTCACTTTTCTCAGAGGCATCTGGACACTGGGCACTGTCTTTGAATGTAACCTCATAGCCAAGGGGAGAGAGCTTGGGCCTGGCTCTGACGGGGCAGTGGAAGGTATCTCCGGCTCAGGCAAGCTTATGCTACAGTTCAGTAGACTTGGTGATGATGGGCCTTAGTCTGTAGGAGTCTCTGGGTTGGGCAAGGGGCCAGGTATGGAAGGATTAAGCCTTGCCAGTATGTAAGGAGGTGAGGCCAAGGTTCTTGCTTCTTTCAATTCACTGCAGGCTAAGATTTCTGGTACCAGTGGCAGCAGCTGCTTGGGTTAGGTAAAATACTTCCATGCCTTTGCTAGTAATATGATGGATCCCTGTCCTCTAAGCCAAGGGGGGAAGGTGCAATACTATAGGAAGCCAAGTGTCTACATAAGGAAACTGGTTGGGGTGTCCTGGAACTCCAGTGACTACCTGCCACGCTTTCTGTACAGTGGACCTAAGCTCCCTTCCACTGGCCACCCCATCCCAAACATGGGCCATTCCAGTTTACACAAGATTCTCAATTTCCCTGCGGACATGGTGACTCCATAATTCCCCAAGAGCCCTTTCTTAAAATTCTTGATCATCATGGCCAGGGGAGTGCGTTTTCCCTATGAACCCTCTATATACCTCCCAAGACAGATAACTTTGGCACCACACAAAGAGAATGGGGAAAGGTAGGGGAAATTTGGAGGGGACACCACTGGCTTTGTCCATCACCAGCCACTCCCCTTGCAGAGATAACAGACCCTCTTGGCTTATGGCAGGTTGATATAAACTATCAGCACACAATTCTGCCTCTTAGCTGGATGAGGCACCCTATGGAACTGCAGATCATGACTCAACGCTCGCTTCAGCCCTGTAGGAGAGTCAGAACCCTCTCCCGTTGTCTGTCTCATTTACTTCACACTCACTCTCACACAACCTCCCACCACCTAAAGCCTGCACTTTCCCTGAACTTGTGTGGTGACTTTCTAATTTTACCTATATACAGTTGCTTTTGAATATTCTGGTCTTCAATATCTGGTTCCAAAAGGGTAAAAAAAGAAAAATAAAGGGAAGATAAGAAAAAATGCAAGCTCTCTAAATCCTCAGAATTCACTTCAGCAGGAGGGGATGGGGTGTGCAATAATGGGTCAACAAGAATGCCACCTACTTCTTTGCCTACACCTCTGTGATCAGAAGCAGCAATCAGTGATCAGAGTACAGATCCCAATATTTGGAAAACAGGGTCTTTTTTACCCACTTTGATTCCCGCAAGCTGAATGCAAGTTGCTGAGGTGTGGGAGGTGAGTAGCTACTGCTGTGCAAAAAGTTAAAATTGACCAGAGTTAAGTTCAATTAACCACAATTTAATGTCCAAGCCTTTCCCTGGACGTTGCAAACCTTCAGTAGACTTTAGAGTTCCAAAACAGTTCCATCACACAGATTCTGCCACTGTAACTGTTGTTTAGATGACGAGACAGATTCCTGGTGAGTCCTACTTACCCACCTTCCCAGATCCTCTCCCCACTGTTGAATCTTATGCCACAAGTTTCAATGACAGTTCATGAGAATTTTTAAATGAAAATATAAATGAACACAATTGCTTGGAGAATGCAAAGTAATTACTCTGTCTAGAATGATAAGGGAGAACATTTGCTAATATTTACATATTACTTAACCATAACATTTAAGCTAAGTATGTATTCATTCTGTACTTGGCCATCAAGTTCTTAGGTTTCTGATTACTTAAAAGAACATTCATGTTACAGTTAGAGTATAATCTCAATAGTTCTCTTCAAAGGACTGTTATAACCCTGAAATTATGCATATTTGTTAGAGAAAATTGCATCTGTTAAAATTGTAAGTGAGAAACAGTGTGTTTGTTCACTTAAAGTTATCACCACTGTGGTTTTCCTAAAACATTGAATTTACTCACTAGCTTTGTCATAAATACCAGCTGAGTATGACTTCTGTAATATGGTTACAAATAATTCAACATGTGTATAAACTGGTTT
This sequence comes from Saccopteryx leptura, assembly GCF_036850995.1. NCBI lineage: Eukaryota > Metazoa > Chordata > Mammalia > Chiroptera > Emballonuridae > Saccopteryx > Saccopteryx leptura. Next base: position 105,342,492 of record NC_089506.1, on the reverse strand, counting down.
TTTTTAATTATTTAAGGAAAGTATCTGAATGCTTTTCTTTCCTGAGAAGATATTTTTTGCAAGTAAAGTATTAGTCAGTGCTTCTAATAGATTATTTTCAAAGAACAAATCAAACTCTGATTCTTCCACATCAGTGTAGATAGTCTGTGTGAGACTGCTCCGGGGGGAATGATAAATGAGAGGAAAAGAGAACCTAGAACAGAGCCACGAGGAACATGAAGGTGCCTCAGTGTATCAGACTCATCTGTGTCTATTTCACTACCTCCTGGCCTAATGTTTTCAACTCTAGTGATTGCTATAGCAAGCATAGGCTGGTATACTCTATCAGCAGCTCTGGTCAGAAGCCTGTTAAATATCTTGCTTTCTGCTCAGATGAGGGTGGGGACTTCTCTGCTGCTACCTCATGGCACACCTGAAGGATCCACTGAACAATTCTGACATGTGTGAAAACCCCAAGTACTAGGAACTTACCCACCTTTGGGAAGTCTTTGAGTGCTTGGGGGCAGTTTTGAGGTCCATCCCCCCCACCCGAGCAACTGAGAGTCCCCAGCAGCAGCAAGTCCCAGGTGCCCACAGCAGTACCTGGCTTGATAATACAGCCTTGGATTTATTCTTCCTCCTTTCTGTGTTTACCCAAACCCAACTCCCATTCCTTCGGGCTACTTCCTAAACAAACTACCTACACACAAGTCTTGTTTCAGGGTCCAACCAGTGAAATAGAAAGCATTGAGTATTTTATTTTATTTTTTTAATTAATTTTAATGCAGTGACATTGATAAATCAGGGTACATATGTTCAGAGAAAACATCTCCAGTTTATTTTGACATTTGATTATGTTGCATACCCCTCACCCACGGTCAAATTGTCTTCTAAGGAGAGGAAGAGAGAAGGAGAGAGAGTTGGGAGAGGGAGAGAGAGAGAGAGAGAGAGAGAGAGAAGAGGGGGAGAGAGAGAAACATCAACTTGTTGTTCCACTTAATTGTGCATCCGTTGATTGCTTCTTATATGTACCCTGAGTGGGGTTGTAAAGCCAGTAGCCACGGCCACCATCACAGCCGCCTGGCCCATGCAGGTTCACATTGGATTTGGACAGATGGTAATGAAACAATGAAGCCAAGAACTGGTGGGCCATTAGCTTCAATCCTAGCTTGCACCCAGCAGGCAAGTAAATAAAACACACACTGGGCTCCAAAACCCACTCATTCTGCCCTTACAAAGCTACTGACTTATCCGAGTTTCCTGGAATCAAAGGTTTCTAGCTCACTAGCCTTATTCACCTCTGTTCCCTATCTCCTTCTCTCTACACAAACTCTGTACAAACTGGCTTCTCCTTCAGCACTCCGCCATCTTGGCTGCCTCTCCTCTCCTCCATGTGGCCTTTCTCTGCTGTCCTTTCTCTGCTCTCTCCTCTAATGTTAATCTCAGGAACCGAGAGAGCAAGCTCCCAGTCTGCCCCTATTTTATAGTGTAGAAATCAAAACGTTTAATCCAATATACAATAAGGAAGTCTCTGATACAAAGTCACTTATCTGAGGCGTAATGGGATTCCTCATGAGAGTGCATCACCCCACATCATGCAATCAGTCAAGGTTGTGGGGAAAAGCTTAGTCTTAAAACTAAACCTTAGGCTATAATGACCCTGCCTGCTTACAGCCTGTCCCCCACACCCAATGCAAACTATAAGCGAGCAAACATATATCATATTTAAAAACTTATTTGACCAACAGGAGGTCAAACCAGCAACCTTAGAGTCGAACAGGTGCGCTCAGGATTGAACCAGTACCTTCAGGATTGAGCCAGCCACCCTCAAGATCCAGCCAGCCACCCCAGGATGGAACCGGTGACCTTGGCGCTCCAAGACAACACTCTATCTATTGTGCCACCAGCCAGAGCCAGCATTGAGAATTTTAAACAGAGGGAATGTATTCAAAGAAATGGTTACATGTGTGGTAAAAAAGCCTGAAAAGCCCACCTGGAGGCAGGGAGACCACAGTAAAAAGTCACTGACACCTCTAGGTAGGAAAGAGAAAGAACAGAAGTTGTTGGGCAGATAAAATATATTATGCTCACTTTCTTAAAGATGGCGCTGCCCACATGGAGGCCTATTGTCCAGGTGATAATATTAGTTGCCCTTCTTGCTTGAGATGGGTGTGATTATATTAATGTGTGTTAGAGGAGTACTTTTGCGCCAAAATGTTTTAAAACGAAGAGAGATCATGTTGTTCTGGGGGAAGAGGGATTACATTCTAGAAGTAGAGCAGAGAGGAGAGCAGAGAAAGGCCACGTGGAGGAGAAGAGAAGCAGCCAAGATGGCGGAGTGCTGAAGGAGAAGCCAGTTTGTGCAGAGTTTGTGCAGAGAGAAGGAGATGGGGAACAGAGGTGAATAAGGCTGGTGAGCTAGAAAATTTTGATTCTAGGAAACTTGGATAAGTCAGTGGCTTTGGGAGCCCTGAATGGAAAGGGAAATGTTTTCCCACTGTGTGTATTTCTTGCCTGCCAGTGCAAGCTAGGATAAAGATGATGGCCCACCAGTTCTTGGCTCCGTTGTTTCATTACCGTCTGTCCGAATTCAATGAGAACCTGCATGTGAATGGCCACGATGGCGGCCCCTTGTTTTACAGAGGTGAAGTCATCAGAGCATAGAAGATGGAAGACTCACAGTGAGCTATTCTGTCATGAGCTGGAACCATGAAAGAGATGACTCTGTTGCTAGAAGTGCTTCCCCCCTCCTGCCACTGGCAGAACTCAGCCAAGAAGCCAGCTGACATGGGAGACTAGGAAGTGCAAACTTCAGAGACCAGCATGCTGCAGCAGAGGGTAGAAACAGGCAGGGCAAGGAGGGAAAGCAGGACCAACTGGTCTGGACTGACACAAAGGAATAGGCAGGGGCAAAGAAAGCAATAACAGACTGAGACTGAATGACCAGAGAAGTATAAACTTCTAATTTTTTTAAATATGCTTTGTAAGATTAAGGAACCTTCCCAATTAGTATATATTCATATATGTCTTTTCTGTGCATGCTGAAAGGGCTTGGAAGCAGGAACACCCCAGCAGCAAAGAGCACACTGAGTGCCCAGATATTGGTTATAATACTATTCTTCAATAAAAGGAGCTAGGGCTTCTTGGAGAAGTAGCTGATTATAGGACTAGGGTAGGAGGTGTTCAGGATGATCATGGAGCTTCTGTAAGGGCAGACAGTAAAGAAGTGCTAAAACAAACAAACAAAACCAAAACCTGTGTGATGCTGAAGGGATGTGGAAGGGATGTTGGAGCCAGAGGTGGAACATCTGAACCACAAAATAAATAAGTAGTACTGGAGTATAATCCAAAGTATGGAATACACATCCAGGGGCCCAGACTGATATAAATAAAGAAATGGGAAAGGATAGATAAACCTCCCATGAGAAGAATTCCAAAGAATTTCTGTAACTCGGCCCTCCAGGAGGTGGAATATAAGTCTGCACCCCGTAAGTGTGGGCTGCACTCACAGTACAGTGTGGTAGGAGGGGGTGGGGAGGGGAGAGTAACTGCCAAGTGGAGAAACCTGTCAAAGCCTACCTTAGCCAGGTGACCATGGGCACAATCCACAGGGACAAGTCATACAGATAGTGTGCACCCTTAATACGGTGTGATAGGAATGCCACCTTTTCTTTGCAATCTTCATCCCCCCCCCCCCCCGTCAAGTCCAAAGAAAACATCCTACAAAACAACTGACCAGCACTCTGAACACTGTCAGGGTCATTCAATCCAAAGAATGTCTGAGAACCGGTCTCAACCAAAAGAAGCCTAGAGAGATGACTAACTGAAATGTGGGATCCTGGAACAGAAAAAAGGACATTTGGTAAAAACAAAATCTGAATATTATGGAAGAGAGGCTGCTCCATGACGTGGCAGCTGCTAGACTCCTGTGCTAGATCCAGCTAGATCCAGGCCAGAACAGAGATTGCTTTCTTTAAACCCCTTTATACCCTGGCCGGTTTGCTCAGTGGTAGAGTGTCGGCCTGGCGTGCAGAAGTCCCGGGTTCAATTCCCAGCCAGGGCACACAGGAGAAGCGCCCATCTGCTTCTCCACCCCTCCCCCTCTCCTTCCTCTCTGTCTCTCTCTTCCCTTCCCGCAGCCGAGGCTCCACTGGAGCAAAGATGGCCCGGGCGCTGGGGATGGCTCCTCGGCCTCTGCCCCAGGCGCTAGAATGGCTCTGGTCGCAACAGAGCAAACCCCCGGAGGGGCAGACCATCGCCCCCTGGTGGGCAGAGCGTCGCCCCCTGGTGGGCGTGCCGGGTGGATCCCGGTCGGGCGCATGTGGAAGTCTGTCTGACTGTCTCTCCCCGTTTCTGGCTTCAGAAAATACAGAAAAAAAAAGAAAGAAAAAAAACCCCTTTATACACCCCTTCTGTATGCCCCAGAGGTGCTGGTTCTAGGAATAGGCCTTGGCCCTGCTCTGGGCAGGTATGTAAGGAATTTTCCCCTTATCTGGGGTGGGTCTCGCCCCATATCCCTATCCATCCAGCCCTGTTCTGGGTAACCCCCTAGCACCTGCCATGTCATCTTGCCACCACTCAAGACACACCTTATACGCAAGTTCCCTTAATAAACCTTGATGGAATGTTGGAGTTGTCAAGCTCTGTCTCTGGTCTCTCACCCTGGGGAAATTTTACATAACAAATATAGACTTTAGTTAATAATAATGTATTAATATGGGTTTATTAATTGTGACAAAGGTACCATACTAGTGTTAGTTATTAATAATAAAGGAAACTGGGTATGGGCCATATGGGAACTCTTTGTACTATATTTGCAGTATTTATGTAATTCTAAAGCAATCCTAAAAATTAGAAATAAAAGAGCTTACTCAGGTGTAAAACTGTGTATCATTCAGTCTAACAGACACTTACCGAATGCTTTCTCTAGACAGACCCGGGCTATGGCATCTAAAAACACAACAGGGACCTACCCTCAGTCAACATATCACCTGGTGTGAGACAGGTGGTGTGACACAAATATGTACCAATAAATACCACACATGCAATAATAGAAACATGTACATGACACAAAAACAATTTAAGAAAGGAGTGATTACAATTTAAATAATTTACCCAAATAGGATTTGAGAGATGCACAGATTTTACTAGGAAGATAACAGAGGGGACAGGTCCTAGCTACCTATAAGAATGAAAACACCCAAGGCCTGTCACAGCTGTGGTGTTCTGATCTCTGGTGCTCTGGTCCTAGAGCCAAGTTATCTAGATTTAGATGACCCACATCGGCCTCACTCTCAGCCTCACCAGTCTTCTCTCAGCTACTGCATGTGGCCCACACAGGTCTGCCACCTGCCATGTACCTGCAGTACAGCTTCTCCCTCCATTTCCAGACTCCAATGAAGTGCCAACTCACAGGGCATGGGATGTAGCTTCCTCAGCAGCCACCAAAGGGGCCAGATGACAGCCCCATAAATATGAGCTTATTGACTCCCCAGGGGGCACACTTGAGCTAGTAGAAACAAGACAGGCAGGGCTGGCAGGGACCTCTCTTTCCCCTTTTCTTTCCGGTGGGTACATTCCAGGCGTCCCCAAACTACCGCCCACAAGCCCACAAGCCGGATGCGGCCCCCTGAGGCCATTTATCCGGCCCCCGCCACACTTCCGGAAGGGGCACCTGTTTCATTGGTGGTCAGTGGGAGGACACTGTATGTGGCGGCCCTCCAATGGTCTGAGGGACAGTGAACTGGCCCCCTGTGTAAAAAGTTTGGGGACCCCTGCATTAAGCTGTAATATCCAGGGCCTTCTCATCAGGCACACCCAATAGTCTCCCTGAAAACTGGGAAGGTTGTTAATACCATATGAAGTCCTTTCTTATCTGTTGTTTGCTGCCTGAACTACCTTCAGTGTGTTTTTTTTCCCCAAAAAACTTTGACTCCTGTTTATGTAAGTCCTACAGGAAAGCAAAATAATTTGAAATTTTTATCTAACACAACTATTTGAACATTGAAATCCCAAGAAATAAATATTACTAAGTAAACAAATTTATAAGGGTACCTTTTTATACCATGGTGAATATATCACATAATGATGGTCCCAGGAAGGATGTCTTACAAGAGATGAACAGCCTCCAGGGTATGAGAAAGACGGTTTGAGGAAAGCAATGGAACAAAAAGGTGGAACTGAAAAGATGAGGGCCTTAAAATGAAGGTTACTCTTTAAAAGTTTTCCAAGGGACAATAGCAATACTTTGTATTGCAATACAACTCTCCTACATGTTGCAGATTCCCAGGAAAAAAGAGAAGGAATTTCAGAGTTCCCAAGCCTGAGAACACTCCCCACAGGATAGAATAGAGCGGGAAGGGAGGTGAGAAGGTGGGAACAAACTGAAAGCAGAGCAACAGATAACTGAGCTCTGCTGCCCACTCCCAAGGAGAAAATGTCTCCAAGCACCAGTGGATATAATCTGGACGAATTGCTAAGGAACACAAAGGTAGAGGCTTCAGGGGACATGGGGTAAAGAACTTACTCCTCTTATTACTAAGTAAAAATAAGAATGATGATGACAATAATAATAATCACCTTATTTGTTTATATGGGTTCAAATCCCATACTAATTTTTCTCATCATTAGTTTCCAGTTTAGATAATGGAAACTCATTTTCCTTTTAAAGATGTCCTTTTTCTTGAGATACTCTGCTAAAATTTGTTTTAGAGTCAACTTCCTGTATATAATATAAGCCTCTTTTTTTATTGATTTAAATTTATTGTGTTTACATAGATTCAAGTGTCCCACCGAATACATTCCCCCCACCACATGCTCCCATCAACATCCCTCTTACCGCTTTCCCCCTTCCCTTCAGCATTTGCTGTCCTGCTCTCTATAACGCTGTGTTATGTGTATATAATTTCACCAATCTCTTTCCCGTCTCTGATCCCATCCTTTCATCCCCTTTCCCTCTGACCACTTTCCCTCTGGTCCCTTTGATCCCGCCTCTGTCTCTATTCCATTACTCAGTTCACATTGTTCATTAGATTCCTCAAATGAGTTAGGTCATATGATATTTTTTCTCTTTCTGCCTGCCTTATTTCACTTAACATAATAGTTTCCGGGTCCAACCATGTTGTTGCAAAAGGTAAGATTTCCTTCTTTTTCATGGCCCCATAGTATTCCATTGTGTATATGTACCACTGCTTTTTAATCCACTTGTCCACTGATGGACACTTGGGCTGTTTTCAGATCTTGGAACAATGCTGCCATAAACATGGAGATGCATTTCTTCTTTTGAATCATTGATGTGTTCTTAGGATATATTTCTAAAAGTGGGATGGCTAGGTCAAAAGGCAGTTCCACTGTTAATTTTTTGAGGAATCTCCATACTGTTTTCCACAGTGGCTGCACCAGTCTGCATTCCCACCAGCAGTGCAGGAGGGTTCCCTTTTCTCCACATCCTCACCAGCACTTATTCTGTGTTGTTTTGTTGATGAGTGCCATTCTGACTGGTGTGAGGTGATATCTCATTGTGGTTTTAATTTGCATTTGTCTAATGACTAGTGATGTTGAACATTTTTTCATCTGCCTATTGGCCATCTGTATGTCCTCTTTAAAGAAGTGTTTATTCATTTCTTTTGCTCATATTTTGATTGGATTGTTTATCTTCCTGATGTTGAGTTTTACAAGTTTGTTATAAGTTTTGGTTATTAACCCCTTATCAGATGTATTGTCGAATATGTTCCCCATTGTGTGGTTTGTATTTTATTTTGTTCATATTGTCTTTAGCTGTGAAAAACCTTTTTAGTTTGATATAATCCCAGTTGTTCATCCTATCCTTTATTTCACTTGCCCGTGGAGATAAATCAGCAAATATACTGCTCTGAGAGATATCAGATAGTTTACTGCCTATGTTTTCTTCCAAGATGTTTATGGTTTCACCACTTACACTTACGTCTTTTATCCATTTTGAGTTTATTTTTGTGAATGTTGCAAGTTGGTAGTCTAGTTTCATTTTTTTGCAGGTAGCTGTCCAATTTTCCCAACACCATTTGTTAAAGAGACTGTCTTTACTCCATTGTATGGTCTTACCTCCTTTGTCAAATATCAGTTGTCCCTAAAGCTGTGGGTTTATTTCTGGGTTTTCTGTTCTGTTCCATTGATCTATATGCCTGTTCTTATACCAGTACCAGGCTGTTTTGAGTACAATGGCCTTGTAGTATAACTTGATATCAGAAAGTGTGATACTACCCACTTTATTCTTCTTTTTCAAGGTTGCTGAGGCTATTCATGTTCTTTTTTGGTTCCATATAAATTTTTGGAATATTTGTTCTATATCTTTGAAGTATGTCATTGGTATTTTAAATTGCATTGAATTTATAAATTGTTTTTGATAATATAGACATTTTAATGATGTTTATTCTTTCTATTCATGAAAACAGTATATGCTTCCACTTGTTTGTATCTTCCTTGATTTCTTTTATCAATGTTTTATAATTTTCTGAGTACAAGTCTTTAATCTCTTTGTTTTAATTTACTCCTAGGTACTTTATTTTTTTGTTGCAATAGTGAAGGGGATTGTTTTTTAATTTCTATTTCTGACAATTTATTGTTGGTGTATAAAAATGCCTCTGATTTCTGAATATTGATTTTATATCCTGCCATCTTGCTGAATTCATTTATCAGGTCAAGTAGTTTTTTGATTGAGACTTTAGGGTTTTCTATGTACAGTATCATATTATATTATCAGCAAATAATGATAGTTTTACTTCCTATTTTCCAATTTGGATGCCCTTTATCTCTTCTTCTTGTCTGATTTCTGTTGCTAGGACATCCAGAACTATGTTGAATAAGAGTGGTGAAAGGAGGCACCCCTTCCTTGTTCCTGATGTTTAGGGGATTGCTTTTAATTTTTGCCCATTGAGTATGATGTTGGCTGTGGGTTTGTCATAGATGGCCTTTATCATGTTGAAGTATGATCCTTGTATTCCCACATTGCTGAGCGTTTTGATCATAAATTGGTGCTGGATTTTATCAAATACTTTTTCTGCATCTGTTGATATTATAATGTGATTTTTATTTTTTCTTTTGTTTATGTGTTGAATCACATCGATTGATTTGCAAATAGCGTACCAGCCTTGTCTCCCCAGAATAAATCCCACCTGATCATGATGTATGATTTTTTTCATGAATTGCTGGATCCATTTTGCTAATATGTTGTTGAGAATTTTAGCATCTAAGTTCATTAGGGATATTGGTCTATAGTTTTCTTTCTTTGTATTGTCATTGCCTGGTTTTGGAATCAGTATTATACTTGCCTCATAAAAGGAGTTGGGAAGTCTTCACTCCTCCTAAATTTTTTTAAATAATTTGAGAATAGGAGTTAGTTCTTCTTTGAATATTTGGTAAAATTCCCCCGTGAAGCCATTTGTATATTCTGCTGCTTTTGGGGTGAGAGATTTTGAAGATATTTATTATATCCAGTCTATCTAGTGCAGTGGTCCACAAACTCATTAGTCAACAGAGCCAAATATCAACAGTACAATGATTGAAATTTCTTTTGAGTTCCAAATTTTTTAAACTTAAACTATATAGGTAGGTACATTATTATTAACTTAATTAGGGTACTCCTAAGCTGGCCAAAGAGCTGCACTCAAGGGACCAAAGAGCCACATGTGGCTCACGAGCCGTGGTTTGCCGACCACTGAGCTAGTGTGTCATTTAAGGCTGCTGTTTCTTTGTTAATTTTCTGTCTAGAGCAGCGGTCCCCAACCCCCGGGCTGCGGACTGGTACCAATTCATGGGCCATTTGGTACCAGTCTGTGGAAAAAGAATAAATAACTTACATTATTTCCATTTTATTTATATTTAAGTCTGAACAATGTTTTATTTTTTAAAAATGATCAGACTCTGTTACATCTGTCTAAGACTCACTCTTGATGCTTGTCGTGGTCACATGATACATTTATTCGTCCCACCCTAAAGGCCAGTCCATGAAAATATTTTCTGACATTAAACCGGTCCATGGCCCAAAAAAGGTTGGGGACCACTGGTCTAGAGGATCTATCCATTGATGTTAGTGGGTTATTAAAACCCCCTACTATTTCAGTATTACTGTTAATCTTGCCCTTTATGTCCACCAAAATCTGCTTTATATATTTAGGTGCTCCTCTATTAGGCACAGAAACATTTACAATGGTGATATCTTCCTATTGGATTGCTCCCTTTATCATTATGTAGTGACCTTTATCCCTTACTATAGCCATTGTTTTAAAGTCTATTTTTTCAGATACCGTATAAGTATTGCTATCCCAGGATTTTTTTCATTTCTGTTTGCATGAAATACTTTTTTCCATCCCTTCACTTTCAGTCTCTGTGCATCTTTTGTTTTATTTTGTTTTGTTTTAAACTTTATTTATTTATTTATATTTTATAGAGACAGTGAGTCACAGAGAGGGATAGACAGGGACAGACAGACAGGAACAAACAGAGATGAGAAGCATCAATCATTTGTTTTTCGTTGCGTGTTGCAACATCTTAGTTGTTCATTCATTGCTTTCTCATATGTGCCTTGACCGCGGGCCTTCAGCAGACCAAGCAACCTCTTGCTGGAGCCAGCGACCTTGGGTTCAAGCTGGTGGGCTTTAGCTCAAACCAGATGAGCCCGCGCTCAAGCCGGCGACCTCAGGGTCTCGAACCTGGGTCCTCTGCATCCCAGTCCAATGCTCTATCCACTGCGCCACCGCCCAGTCAGGCTGTTCATCTTTCGTTTTTGAGGTGTGTCTCTTGTAAACAGCATATGTATGGGTCCTGTTTTCTTATCCATGCAGGTACCCTATGTCTTTTGATTGGAGCATTTAACCCACTTACATTTAAGGTTATCATTGATATGTAGTTGTTTCTTGCCACTTTATTCTTTCAATCTACAATCCTCTCTTTCTAGATTTTTTCCCCCTGTTGCTCTTGTTATAGCAGGTCTCTTTACTTTTCTTGAAGTACTGATTTGATTGTAATGAATTCCTTGAAGTTTTTTTTTTTCTTTTCTTTTCTTTTTTTTTTTGCCTGGGAAGCTTTTTTTTTATTTCTCCTTCAATGTTAAACTATAGCTTTGCTGAATAAAGAAGTCTTGGTGGTAGGTTCTTGTTTTGGATCACTTTGAATATTTCTTGCCAATCCCTTCTAGCCTTAAGTGGAGCCCCTTGAGAAGTTTTTGTTGAAAAGTCGGATGTCATCCTTATGTGGGCTCCTCTGTAAATAATTAACTGCTTTCTCTTGTAGCTTTTAGTATTCTTTCTTTGTCTCCTAACTTTGGAACTTTAATTATAATGTGTCTTGGTATAGGCCTCCTTGGGTTCCTCTTTGATGAGACTCTGCTTCTTGAACTTGTGTGACTTTTTCCTTCATCAGTTTAGGGAAGTTTTCAGCTATGATTTTTTCAAACAGGTTCTCTAATCCTTGTTCATTCTCTTCTTCAGGAACCCCTATGATGTGGATGTTGTTTCTCTACATGCTATCAAAGAGGTCTCTTACAGTTTCCTCACTTTTTGAGCTCTTTTCTTTTTTGTTCCTCTGCTTTCGTGCTTTTGTTTATCTTGTCCTCTAAATTGCCAATTCAATCCTCTGCTTCATCCAACCTGCTATTGATTACTTCAAGTGAAGTCTTCATTTCTGATAATGTATCTGTCATTTATGACTGGTTCTATTTTATTATTTCACTGTCCTTTTTGATGCTTGATATCTCTTTATTTAGGCACTCATTATGTTCACCCATTGATGCTCTAAGATTCTTGAGCATCCTAAAAATTAAAGTCTGCATCTGGCCTGACCAGGCAGTGGTGCAGTGGATAGAGCATTGGACTGGGATGCAGAGGACCCAGGTTCGAGACCCCGAGGTCACCAGCTTGAGCATGGGCTCATCTGGTTTGAGCAAAATTCCACCAGCTTGAGCCCAAGGTCGCTGGCTCCAGCAAGGGGTTACTTGGTCTGCTAAAGGCGCGTGGTCAAGGCATATATGAGAAAGCAATCAATGAACAACTAAGGTGTTGCAACATGCAATGAAAAACTAATGATTGATGCTTCTCATCTCTCCATTCCTGTCTGTCTGTCCCTGTCTATCCCTCTCTCTAACTCACTCTCTGTCTCTGTAAAAAATAAATAAAAATAAAAAAAATAAAGTCTGCATCTGGTAGTTTGGTTACTTCCATCTCATTCAGTTCTTTTTCTAGGGATTTCTGTTGTTGATTGATTTGGATCACATTTCTCTGTCTGCCCATTTTGGCTGTGCATTAGGTAGCACTGTCTGACTTTAAAATTTTTGTGGTGTCTTTATGAAGAAGATGGGCTTGGTGGTAATGACTACAAGCATCCTGTTTTCCTGGTTCTAGACATTTTTCTTGAGGGCACTATTTTCCCTCTTATTGTATGTGAGTATGAAATGCAGTTGGTCCTTTTGTGGGTTTGGTTATCCCTTCAGGCTGGCTGGCTCTAAAGGTCAACCTTGATCGTGTGTATTACACACTGTGCAATGTCTGTCCTGTTGAGCATATTTATTCCCCACAGTGTCTGCTGCCTGCTAGACTTTGCATTTGGGCATGCTGCTTCTGTAGGTAGCTGAGTCTAGGGTTGGTGCTGTCTGCCACCTACTACCAGTTGTGTTGGCTCTACATCTTCTTGGGTTGGTGTCAGCTGTTGTTTGTAACTTGCTGTGGGCTACCTGTCTGCCACTATGCACTTTTTGCTGTTTGTGTCTGAGTTTTCTGTGCCTGGGTAGTGTGGGAGGGGTCAACCTTTGTATAAGGATCAGCTTCCTCCTGCTTAGAGATGACAACAGCTCCCTAAAAGTCCCAACCTCTCTAAGGTTTGTCTTCACTTTTCAGCTGCTCCACCTTTTCTTGTAGCTGCCTGTTCTTCCTTTGTAGTAAGACTGTAGTGTGGGCTCAGACTGGCCTCACCCAACCAACCCCTCTATATGTTGCATGCTTGGTAGGTTAGGGCAGCTGAGGTTAAGAATACAATGTTAGTGGGACCCCCTATGTCAGGGGTCCCTTTGTCAGGAGCTTAGTACTGGGAATGTAGCCCCTAAACTCCAGAGTTTAATTCCTCAGCCATTTTTTGATACTAAAATTTTATTTCTCTCCAACAAGGTGAGCAGCAGATTCACACTAAGTATGGCCAACAGTCCCCTCTGCAGAAGTTCTTTCAGCTGGTGAGACCCTGGTCTCAGGGAGGAAGATGGAGAGAGTCCTCTCCTGGGGCTGACTGTGCTCCCCTCAAAGATGGCTAAGCCCCTCCACCAGATACAACAATATACTTACAGGGACCCACACATTAATTGTCCATGCTCCAAATCTCTCTCTCTTTCTACTGTGGAATCTAGCCATACAGGATAGGATATCCAGCACTCAGACTGGCTGACTGTGAAGCTCCACCCTATCCAATGCACATGATCCACTGTGCTGGTGCTGATCACAGAGAGTGGAACTCACTTCAGCTGGGCCAGTTGTGAGGAGCCTTTTTTTAGGATAACACTATAGCAAGTTGTTAGGTCCTGAACCATTGCTTTCTGCAGCTGGCCTCTGGATGTGCCAGCCCTGGGCCTCACTGGCACAAATCCAGCACAGACCAGTGAGAATACTGCCCATGACTGGCAACATTCTTGGAACTACAAGCAATCCAGAGTTTGTGGCTATCTCTGCTGGTCCCAGGTATACATGGAAATACCAAGCTGCACTCCTAGGCTGGCTTTTACCCACTCTGGGCCTGGGGGAAGTTCTGCTTAAAAAAACAAGTTTACCTGAGTCTCACCTCTTGCAACCTCTGTCTGCTAGCTGCTTGTTGAGTTCAGCCACTGAAAAAAACCTCTGGTAGAATCTAGCACCTTCAGCAATTCAGGGATTAGAAAAGGTGGTGAATGTGGCTCCACCCCTGGGCTTGAAGCATCAGTCTGTATAGACTTCTTTCACAAACCTCAGTAGGGTGTGGCCCCAGGAGTCTGGTGGGTGTGGCCTCTGAGACCCAGAGCTGTGGTCTGCCTGCATTCTGAACAGTTTCTGTTGAGTCTCCCGTCACGTGGAAGTACCAGTCCTAGATTCGGGAATGTGTTGGGGAATGCTCTGGTCTCAACAACAGAAAACTAAGTCACTGATGTACCCGCTGCTGCTTCCTGGCTTCTTAGAATGACCGCCATTCTGCTATAGGAGAGACTCTCAAGGTAGGGGCACTCAGTTGCTTTTCCCCAGGCTGATGCTGCACAAAGTGGATTGCTCCATCAAAGAGAGATGGTGGGAACCAAGATGGCAGTGGAGTAGGCAGACACACAGACTCCCAGCTCACATCACCAAACTGGATTACAAATTAATTTAGGAACAATCAGCATGAAAAAACAACTTTGAATTTAAAAAATAGGTCTCAAAAACTAAGGAGCAAAGAAGAAGCCACACTGAGCCTGGTAGGGAGCTTGGAGCCACAGTGGGGTGGCTCCTCTGCCTCCAGGAGTGAAGGTAGTGTGAGACTGAGAGCCCAGAAAAGCTCTTATTACAAAGAGAAGAGCAGAAAATATCGCTCACAGCCACTTGCCTGGGGACCTGGGAATAAGATGTGCTGAGAGGGCTGCCTTGTCTTCCAATAGGAAAGTGGGAAGAGAGAGACAGATGGTGACGGGCAGAGGAATGCATAGGATGACCTGAGAAGCTAACTCATCCAGTGCAGAGGCAGCCATACCTGGGAGAGGGATTGAACCCTCAACAAAGCACAAGACTAAAGTGGTTCAGGATGACCCACTTCCAGAAAGCTCTCCAGCTCTAATCAGAGCAACAAGACACAGCTGAAAACAGGAAGTGGGGAGGAGGAGCAGTAACTAAAGTCTCCATGGCAATATAAGATACACCTCCCCCTACTGAAACGAAGAAAACATCCTGCCTCTAGAGAGAAGCTGGCAGATCAAGCCTTCAGGGTCTCAGGTTACACCCACCACATTCCTGGATATAGCTTCAAATAAGCCCCCTGATGAGATCAGTAAACAAGACCAAGTTAAGAAAACTGAGAAGAAAACAAACAAATCAAGACTTCAAAGAGGCTCTACTAGGTAAGGAAATCACAGCTGGAAGAAGCCTACAATTCATAGAGAATAATAGGTAGGCAGAGAAGCATAAGTCATATGCTTTAACAACATAAATCCTCTGATAAAGTCTCGGATAAATTGGAAGTAATCAAATTACCGGATGCAGAGTATAAAATAATGATTTCTAGGATGCTTAACAATCTCAAAGTTGCCCTGACCTGTGATGGTGCAGTGGATAAGGCGTCGACCTGGAAATGCTGAGGTTGCCAGTTTGAAACCCTGGGCTTGCCTGGTCAAGGTACATATGGGAGTTGATGCTTCTAGTTCCTCCCCCCTTCTCTCTCTCTGTCTCTCTCTCCTCTCTCTCTCTCTCCTCTCTAAAATGAATAAATAAAATATAAAAAAAAGATCTCAAAGCTACAATGGATGGACTTAATGAACACTTCAATAAAGAAATTGAAAGCATCAAAAAGGACATGGAAATCATAAAGAAGAACCAGACAGAAATGATAAACACAGTATTAGAAATGAAGACTACACTGGAAGGACTTAAAAGCAGGTTGGATGAAACAGAGAATCAAATCAGTGACTTAGAGGACAAGATAAGTGAAAGCATGGAAGTGGAGCAGCAAAAAGAAAAGAGACTGAAAAAATCTGAGGAAACTCTAAAAGAGCTCTGTGACAACTTAAAGAGAAACAACATTCGCATCATAGGGGTTCCTGAAGAAGAAGAGAAAGAACAAGGGTTAGAGACCTTGTTCAATGAAATCATAGCTGAAAACTTCCCTAAATTGATGCAGGAAAAGGTCACACATGTTCAAGAAGCACAGAGAATTCCATTAAAGAGAAACCCAAAAAAATCTACACCAAGACACATCATAATAAAAATACCAAAACTAAGAGATAAAAAGAAAATATTAAAAGCTGCTAGAGAAAAAAAAGCTATCATCTACAATGGAGCTCCCATAAGGATGACATCTGACTTTTCAATAGAAACACTTGCACTTGAGACCAGTAGAAATGGCAAGACATATTCAAAGTAATGCAGAACAAGAGCCTACAACCAAGACTTCTTTATCCAGCAAGGCTATCGTTTAAAATTCAAGGAGAAATAAAAAGCTTCTCAGACAAAAAAAATCTCAAGGAATTCATTCCAACTAAACCAAAGCTGCAAGAAGTTTTAAAAGGCCTGTTGTAAACAGAACAAAGGGGGAAAAGAATATAGTAAAAAAGGAATATAACTTTAAAAAATAAAATGGCAATAAACAACTACATATCAATAATAACCTTAAATGTAAATGGATTAAATGCTCCAATCAAAAGACATAGGGTAGCTGAATGGATAAGAGAACAGGACCCGGACATAGGCTGTCTACAAGAGACACACCTCAAAACAAAAGATACACATAGACTGAAAGTAAAAGGATGGAAAAAACCATTTCATGCAAATGGAAATGAAAAAAAAATCTGGGGTAGCAATACTTATATCTGACAAAATAGACTTTAAAACAAAGAGTATAGTAAGGGATAAAGAAGGTCACTACATAATGATAAAGGGAGCAATCCAACAGGAAGAGATAAGCATTATATATATATATATATATATATATATATATATATATATGCACCTAATATAGCAGCACCTAAATATATATAGCAGATTTTGATGGTCATAAAGAGAGAGATCAACAGCAATACTATAATAGTAGGGGATTTTTTAAAATTAATTTTAATGGGGTGACTTTGATAAATTATGGTACATATGTTCAGAGAAAACATGTCCACATTTTGACATTTGATTATGTTGTATACATTAGGGGATTTTAATACCCCACTAGCATCAATGGATAAAGTCTGTTTTATCAGATATAAGATTGTTATCCCAGCTTTTTTTTCATTTCCATCTGCATGAAATATTATTTTCCATCCCTTTACTTGCAGTCCATGTGTATCTTTTGTTTTGAGGTGGGTCTATTGTAGACAACATATGTACAGGTCCTGTATTTTATCCATGCAGCTATTTTATGTCTTTTGAATGGAGCATTTAATCCATTTACATTTAAAGTTATTATTAATATGTAGTTGTTTATTTCCATTTTATTCATTAAATCTCTATTACTCTTTTACTAGACATTTTTTCCCCTTTGTTCTCTTTACAACAGGTCCCTTAACATTTCTTACAGCATTGGTTTGATTGTAATATATTCCTTGAGTTGTTTTGTTTTGTTTTTGTCTGGGAAGCTTTTTATTTCTTCTTCAATTTTAAATGATAGCCTTGCTGGATAAAGAGGTCTTGATTGTAGGCTCTTTTTCTGCATTACTTTGAATATTCCTTGCCATTTTTTTCTGGCCTCAAGTGTTTCTATTGAAAAGTCAGATGTTACCCCTATGTGGGCTCCTTTGTAGGTGATTGAATGCTTTTCTCTTGCAGCTTTTAGTATTGTTTCTTTATCTCTTAGTTTTGGTATTTTGATTATGATGTGTCTTAGTGTAGGTCTCTTTGGGTTCCTCTTTCATAGGATTCTCTGTGCTTCTTGAACATGTGCGACTTTTTCCTGCATCAGTTTAGGGACGTTTTCAGCTATGATTTCTTCAATCAGGTTCTCTATCCCTTGTTCTTTCTCTTCTTCAGGAACCCCCATTATATGGATGTTGTTTCTCTTCATGTTGTTACACAGCTTTCTTAGATTTCCCTGACTTTTTGATCCTCTTTTCTTTTTGCTGTTCTGCTTCCATGTTTTAATTCATCTTATCCTCTAAATAGCTGATTTGATCTTCTGCTTCATACAACCTGCTTTTAATTCCTTCTAGTGTAGTCTTCATTTCTGATATTTTGTTTGTCATTTCTCTCTGATTTTTTTTATGATTTCACTGTCCTTTTTGATACCAGCTATCTCTTTGTTTAGATGTTCACTTCGTCTATCTATTGTTGTCCTAAGATACTTGAGCATCCCCAAAATCATTATTCTAAACTCTGCATTTTTTATTTTGTTTATTTCCATTTCATGCAGTTCTTTTTCTGGGGATTTCTCTTGTTAATTCATTTGAATTGTCCTGTCTTCCTGTTTTCTTTCTGTATAGACTAGATACCACTCTAACTATGGTTGTTAGGTCCTGAGCTGATGCTCTCTGTATCTGGTTGCTGGATGTACCAGTCCTGGACCTCCCTGGCTGGAACCTGGTGTAGACCAGTGGAGGTCACTGCTTTTGACTGGCCCTTAGCAACCCTTCTTGGAGCTACAGGTGATCCAGAATTTTTGGCTGCCTTGGCTGGGCCCTGATGCCATTGTAAGTATCAGCTGCATTCCTAGGCTGGCTTTATCTACTCTTGACCAGTGTGCGTGGCTGTCTATTCCTGAAGTGAGGTTTTTCTGCCAGCCTCCTTTTGCCTTTGCCTCCTCAGACACTCGGGCACCAGCACGAGCTCGTGGGCTGCAGCTCAGGCTTCTCTGCAGGTGCGGGGAACTCCTTGCCTCTCTGGGCTCTGACCCCTGTGAGTGGGTGTGGGCTACCTCTCCAGGCTCCACACCCATGGGCATGTGGGACACCTCCCCTCACCTTCACAACACAGGCCGCCAGGCTCCATCCTTTGCGGGTGCACATGCTACCTCTCCAGGCTTAGCCCTTCGCTGTCACCATGTGGGCTGCCTGGGTCTGCCCCCTGTGGGAGTGCAGCACCTCTTGCCAGGCTCCATCCCCCACAGGCGTGCGGGATGTCTCACCGTGCTGGCCTCTATGTCCTGCCAGTGCAGGGGACTCCTCACCCCATAGGGTTGTGCCTTTGCTGGCCCATGCACAGCAGACCCCTCCGGGATCCACCCCCTGCTGCTTCTGTGCGGACTGTCTCGCTGGGCTCCACCTCTGTCCACAGCGCTGACCAAGCACCACTGCCTCAGTTGCAGTTGGGCCCTCTTGCTCTTCGGAGGGTACTCAGCATGTTTGGGGGGCCCAAGTAGCCCTGACCTCAGCTCTCAAATTCTGTGTCCCTGATCTGTCCCCTGCTTCTAAGTGTCTCTCTGCACTGACCAGAGCAGGACAGCCTCTGGTGGGTGGGGTAATTGCTTCCCTTTTCTGCTTGGTTCTCTC
Source organism: Saccopteryx leptura (assembly GCF_036850995.1). Lineage (NCBI taxonomy): Eukaryota > Metazoa > Chordata > Mammalia > Chiroptera > Emballonuridae > Saccopteryx > Saccopteryx leptura. The sequence continues at coordinate 105,323,381 of NC_089506.1, read as the reverse complement.
AGGAAGAATGGGCACTTTAGGTTTGGGGAATGACCCAGTACAGAGGTCATCATGGCTGTCCCCCACAGTATCTCCCTGTGCCTCTGATACTATACTCTCCTCTTGCAACTTCAATCCTCTCTGCACTCTCTGCTCCCAGAGCCCCAGGTAAGTGGCTATGAACGAGGTTTTCTCTGTGGTCCCTTTAAGATGGAACCTGGGTCTGAGAGTTCTGTCTCCATCTTGCAAACAGTAACCCGGCTCTTCTTTCGGCGAATTACTGTTTGTACGCCTCCTCTAGTCTGTAGGGCTTCAGGTTGGGACTCTGGTTCTAGGGCTGGTGGTCCACAACTCTTCAAAAATCCCCCCTCTGCCATGAGAGACTCTCTGGGCCACCGCTCACTCCTGAGGGCAGGCTAACCCTATCCGCATCTCCGCCTTCCCTACCAGTTGAGTGGGTTCCTTTGGTGATACTTGGTTATAGATTCCTCTTAGTTTAGTCCAAAGTTGGTTTTTCAAGATGATTGTTCCTAAGTTAAGTTGTAATCTACTTTGATTCTGGGAGGTGGGAGTTGTAACTTCCACCTACTCCATTACCATTTTCCTCTCATGTGAAGCCTCTTTGTTCTTTGCCTCCCAACCACAAGGCTGGCTCTGGCTCTGAGGGTCTGGTTTATGCAGATCATTGAGGTTGCCCAACTTCCAATAGAGGGCTGAAAGCATGTGGCTAACATTTTGTAATGTTTTCATGTTATTTGATAAAGACTAAAAGAACATATGATTGAGTAAATAAATAGAAGAGACAAATGTATCATGCAGAATTCCATATAATTTAGGTAGATATTCTACTCTCAAGAATGTGGAGTATAACCCCATACTCTTTAATTATGGGCTGTGCATAGTGACTTTCTTCCAAACAGTATGAACAGGGAAAGTAGGAAGGTGACTTTATTGTGCAGATACCTAACAAACACCATCTCAACCAAATGACCACAGTGAACATCAGTAGTCAAAAATCATGTTGAGTCTGACCAGGCACAATGGATAGAGCATAAAACTGAGATATGGAGACCAAAATACAAAACCTCAAGGTTGCCAGCTTGAGCATGAGCTCATCTGGTTTGAGCAAGCCTCACCAGCTTGAGCCCAAGGTCGCTGGCTTGAGCAAGGGGTTACTCTGTCTGCTGTAGCCCCCTGGTAAAGGCACATATGAGAAAGTGATCAATGAACCACTAAGGTGCCACAACAAAGAATTGATGCTTCTCATCACACTCCCTTCCTGTCTGTCTGTCCCTATCTGACCCTCTCTCTGTCACACATACAAATAAATCATGTTGATAGTATGTACATTTGGTATGTTGTGATGAAAATAGAATTTTGTATTTGAGATCTGAATCCCAAAACCCATAACCCCAGTATAATTATGCAAAAAAAAAATCAGAAAAATCCCAACAGAGGGCCATTCTACAAAATACCTGTGAAGTTCTTCTCAAAACTGTCAAGGTCATCAAAACAAGGGAAGTCTAAAAGACTGCCACAGCCAAGAGGAGCCTGAGTAGACATGATGACCAAATGTAATGTGGAATTCAGGACAGAATCCTGGAACAGAAAAAGAATGTTAGGTAAAGACTAAGAAAATTTGAATAAAATGTAGGCACTTTAGTTAATAATAATGTACCAATAGTTATTCATTAAATGTAACAAATGTACCTCACTAATGTAAGATGGCAATCATAAGGCAAACCCGATGGGGGTTACATGGGAACTCTGTACAATCTTTGCAATTTTTATGTTAATCTAAAACTGCATCTAAAAAGTTTATTAAGAAGGAAAAAAGAACAAGAAATTAATAGATATCCGAAAGTAGTATATAATAATTGACAAATAAATTATAGAGATGATAATTGTTCTTAAACTTCAACAGAGGACAATCACTTCAGAGTGATCAAGGAATACTTTATGGAAACAGTGAGACTTAGATTCCAAGATGGTAGTGGAGTAGGCAGACACACAGACTACCACCTCCCACAATCAAACTGGATTACAAATTAATTTAAGAACAATCATCGTGAAAAACCAACTTTGGACTAAAAGAACAAGACTCAAAAACCAAGGAGCACAGAAGAATCCACACCAATCCTGGTAGAGAGTGTGGGGTGTGGAAGGGGTTCCCCTGCTCCCAGGAGCAAGGGGAGGCTAAGGCTGAGGGTCTAGAAGAGCTCTCATTGCAAGGAGAGAGACCCTGAGAGGTGAGGGTCCTCAGTTTTGGGACTGGAGCCCCAGCCTAGAAACTCAGGGATTGGAGGAAACAGCCAGACAGCACTGAATGGGGAGAAGAGCGAGAGTTCTGTCTGTGGGAAGTGGCTGGTGAAAGAAAAGGACAGCACAGAAAATATTGCTTATAGCCACTTACCTGGGGCTCTGGGGCTGAGGGGGGCTGAGAGGACTGGTCTTGCATGAGGAGAGTAAGAGAGTGAGACACGGGGACACAAATGGTGATGGAGAAAAGAACCTGAACCTACCTGAGCAGAGCTAACTCATTCTCCAGTGCTGAGGCGGCCATACATGGGTGAAGGGTGGTTCCCTCCGCCCAGCACAAGCCTAGAGTGGAACTAGTTGACCCACCTCCAAAAAGGTCTCCAGCTCCAATCAACATGAAAGATTGTTCAGTTGGCTCTGGCTGGTTTGCTCAGTGGTAGAGCATTGGCCTGACATGCAAGAGTCCCAGGTTTGATTCCCGCACAGGGCACACAGGAGAAGTGCCCATCTGCTTCTCCACCAATCCCCCTCTCCTTCCTCTCTGTCTCTCTCTTCCCTTCCTGCAGCGAAGGCTCCATTGGAGCAAAGTTGGCCCGTGCGCTGGGGATGGCTCTATGGCCTCTGCCTCAGGCACTAGAATGGCTCTGGTTGCAACAGAGCAACACCCCAGATGGGCAGAGCATCGCGCCCTGGTGGGCATGCCAGGTGGATTCTGGTCAGGCGCATGTGGGAGTCTGTCTGACTGCCTCCCCATTTCCAACTTCAGAAAAATACAAAAAAAAAAATTGAGGAAAAAAAAGGTTGTTCAGAAAGCAGGAAGTAAAGGGGAGAGGCAGTGACTCAGATTTCCACAGAGACCTAAACTAAACCTCTCCCTTCATACTGATAATGTGCCCCACCCCTGGAGAGGCACTGGGCAGACCAGGCCATACCAGACCACACCTTTAGATCCTCAGAGGTCACGCCCACCCAAATCCTGAATACATTTTCAACTAGAGTCAAGAAAACAAAACAAACAAACAAAAAACACAAGATACGATCACTTTCCCCTCCTATACATAGAAGCCCCCTGCTGAGATCAGCAGACAAACAGCAGGGAAATTAAGACTTGTAGGTGGCTCTTCCAGTTAAGGAGAATTAAAATCCAAGCAACTAGCAGAGGCTGAAGAATAAAGGCCTGGAGGAGAATATGCATTCCATAAACCAACCTCAGACCCACAACTCTAACAGGCTTGCAAATCACACACAGAAAGAATGGAAAGACAGAGGAACATAAACCATATGAATCAACAAGAAAAATCTTCAGAAGAAGAACTGAATGAGATAAAAGTAATCAAATTACTGAATGCAGAATTTAAAATAATGATTGTTAGAATGCTTAAGGATCTCAAAGCTACAATGGATGGACTTAATGAGCACCTAACTAAAGAAATTGCAAGCATAAAAAAGGACACTGAAATAATAAAAAAGAATCAGACAGAAATGACAACCACAATATCAGAAATGAAGACTACATTAGAAAGAATTAAAAGCAGGCTGAATGAAGCAGAGGATCGAATCAGCGATTTAGAGGACTAGATAAGCAAAAGTGCAGAAGCAGAAAAGCAAAAAGAAAAGAGGATCAAAAAGTCTGAGGAAACTCTTAAGAGAGCTCTGTAACAACATGAAGAGAAACAACATCCACATCATACGGGTTCCTGAAAGAGAAGAAAATAAACAAAAAGTAGAGAACCTGATTGAAGAAATTATAGCTGAAAACTTTCCTAAATTGATGAAGAAAAAAGCCACACAAGTTCAAAAAGCACAAAGAATCCTATGAAAGAGGAACCTAAAGAGACCTACACCAAGACACATCATAATCAAAATACCAAAACTAAGAGATAAAGAAAGAATACTAAAACCTGCAATAGAAAAGCAGTCAATCAACAAGCTTAGCTAACAGAACAGCCCAGATTGAAGATAGGATTAGTGAAATAGAAGACAAACAACTTGAGGCACAACAGAGAGAAGAAGAAAGAGACTCAAAAATAATAAAAAACGAGAAAGCCCTACAGGAATTGTCTGACTCCATCAGAAAAATAACATAAGAATAATAGGTATATCAGAGGGAGAAGAAAAAGAAAATGGAATGGAGAATATACTCAAACAAATAATAGACGAGAATTTCCCAAGCCTGTGGAAAGAACTAAAGCCTCAAATTCAAGAAGCAAACAGAACACCGAGTTTTCTTAACCCCAACAAACCCACTCCAAGGCACATCATAATAAAGATGACACAAACCAATGACAAAGAAAAAATTCTCAAGGCAGCCAGGGAAAAGAAGAGTACAACATATAAAGGAAGGCCTATTAGATTATCATCAGATTTCTCAGCAGAAACTCTACAAGCTAGAAGAGAGTGGACCCCAATATTTAAAGCCCTGAAAGAGAGGAACTTTCAGCCAAGAATACTATACCCATCAAAGCTATCCTTCAAGTATGAAGGAGATATAAAAACATTCAAAAATACAGAAAAAATGAGAGAATTTATCAACAGAAAGCCCCCACTCCAGGAAATACTAAAGGGGGTTTTCCAACCAGATTCAAAGAACAAAAGAAAACAACACCACAAGTAACAGCTCCACCAAGAACACAATAAAACCAAACTTAAACTGTGACAACAAAGGAAAAAAAGGGGGGAGAGGATGGAGATTAACAGTAGCAAAGGACGATGAAGTGCAGAAATACTTATAAGATAGGGTACTACAATGAATATGGTAGGTACCCTTTTCATTACTTAATGGTAACCACCCTAGAAAAAACCACCACAAAAACACTTGACTTAAAAAAGGTAGCAACAGAGGAAAGAAGTATGGAACACAAACAAACAAAAACAAATGATAGAAAAACAAAAGAGAAGAATCAAACAAGATACAAAACTAACAGAAAGCAATTTATAAAATGGCAGTAGGGAACCCACAAGTGTCAATAATTACACTAAATGTAAATGGATTAAACTTACCAATAAAAAGACACAGAGTAGCAGAATGGATTAAAAAAGAAAATCCAACTATATGCTGCCTACAAGAAACACATCTAAGCAACAAGGATAAAAACAAATTCAAAGTGAAAGGCTGGAAAACAATACTCCAAGCAAACAACACCCAAAAAAAAGCAGGTGTAGCAATACTCATATCTAATAATGCTGACTACAAGACAGAAAAAGTACTCAGAGACAAAAATGGTCATTTCATAATGATTAAGGGGAAGTTGAATCAAGAAGACATAACAATCCTTAATATATATGCACCAAACCAAGGAGCACCAAAATATATAAGACAGCTACTTATTGACCTTAAAACAAAAACCAACAAAAATACAATCATACTTGGAGACCTCAATACACCGCTGACGGCTCTAGATCGGTCATCCAAACAGAGAATCAACAAAGACATAGTGGCCTTAAACGAAATACTAGAACACCTGGATATGATAGACATCTACAGGACACTTCATCCCAAAGCGACAGAGTATACATTTTTCTCTAGTGTACATGGAACATTCTCAAGAATTGACCATATGTTGGGCCACAAAGACAATATCAGCAAATTTAGAAAAATTGAAATTGTACCAAGCATATTTTCTGATCATAAAGCCTTGAAACTAGAATTCAACTGCAAAAAAGAGGGGGAAAAACCCACAAAAATGTGGAAACTAAACAACATACTTCTAAAAAATGAATGGGTCAAAGAAGAAATAAGCGCAGAGATCAAAAGATATATACAGACAAATGAAAATACGACATATCAGAATCTCTGGGATGCAGCAAAAGCAGTAATAAGAGGAAAGTTCATATCACTTCAGGCCTATATGAACAAACAAGAGAGAGCCGAAGTAAACCACTTAACTTCACACCTTAAGGAACTAGAAAAAGAAGAACAAAGACAACCCAAAACCAGCCGAAGAAAGGAGATAATAAAAATCAGAGCAGAAATAAATGAAATAGAGAACAGAAAAACTATAGAAAAAATCAATAAAACAAGGAGCTGGTTCTTTGAAAAGATCAACAAAATTGACAAACCCTTGGCAAGACTCACCAAGGAAAAAAGGCACAGGACTCAAATAAACAAAATCCAAAATGAAAGAGGAGAGATCACCACAGACATCATAGATATACAAAGAATTATTGTAGAATACTATGAAAAATTATATGCCACCAAATACAACAATCTAGAAGAAATGGATAAATTCCTAGAACAATACAACCTTCCTAGACTGAGTCATGAAGAAGCAGAAAGCCTAAACAGACCAATCAGCAGGGAGGAAATAGAAAAAACTATTAAAAACCTCCCCAAAAATAAAAGTCCAGGCCCAGACAGTTATACTAGTGAATTCTATCAAACATTCAAAGAAGACTTGGTTCCTATTCTACTCAAAGTCTTCCAAAAAATTGAAGAAGAAGCAATACTTCCAAACACATTTTATGAGGCCAACATAACCCTCATACCAAAATCTGGCAAGGATGGCACAAAGAAAGAAAACTACAGACCAATATCTCTAATGAATACAGATGCTAAAATACTAAACAAAATACTGGCAAACCGAATACAACAACATATTAAAAAAATAATACATCATGATCAAGTGGGATTCATCCCAGAATCTCAAGGATGGTTCAACATACGCAAAACGGTTAACGTAATACACCATATCAACAAAACAAAGAACAAAAACCACATGATCTTATCAATAGATGCAGAAAAGGCTTTTGATACAATACAACACAATTTTATGTTTAAGACTCTCAACAAAATGGGTATAGAAGGAAAATATCTCAACATGATAAAGGCCATATATGATAAACCATCCGCCAACATCCTATTAAACGGCATAAAACTGAGGACTTTCTACCTTAAATCAGGAACAAGACAGGGTTGTCCACTCTCTCCACTCTTATTTAACGTGGTGCTAGAAGTTCTGGCCAGAGCAATCAGACAAGACAAAGAAATAAAAGGCATCCATATCGGAAAAGAAGAAGTAAAGGTATCACTTTTTGCTGATGATATGATCCTATACATCGAAAACCCGAAGGACTCCACAAAAAGATTATTAGAAACAATAAACCAATACAGTAAGGTCGCAGGATACAAAATTAACATACAGAAGTCCATAGCCTTTCTATATGCCAACAATGAAATACTAGAAAACGAACTCAAAAAAATAATCCCCTTCACGATTGCAACAAAAAAAATAAAATACCTAGGAATAAACATAACAAAGAACGTAAAGGACCTATATAATGAAAATTACAAAGCATTGTTAAGAGAAATCGAAAAAGATACAATGAGATGGAAAAATATTCCTTGTTCTTGGATAGGAAGAATAAATATAATCAAAATGGCCATATTACCCAAAGCAATATACAAATTTAATGCAATTCCCATCAAAATCCCTATGAGATTTTTTAAAGAAATGGAACAAAAAATCATCAGATTTATATGGAACTATAAAAAAAACCCAAATAGCCAAAACAATCCTAAGGAAAAAGAATGAAGCTGGGGGCATTACAATACCTGACTTTAAACTATATTATAGGGCCACGATAATCAAAACAGCATGGTATTGGCAGAAAAATAGACACTCAGACCAATGGAACAGAATAGAAAGCCCAGAAATAAAACCACATATATATGGTCAAATAATCTTTGATAAAGGGGCCAACAACACACAATGGAGAAAAGAAAGCCTCTTCAACAAATGGTATTGGGAAAACTGGAAAGCCACATGCAAAAGAATGAAACTCGACTACAGCCTGTCCCCGTGTACTAAAATTAATTCAAAATGGATCAAAGACCTAAATATAAGACCTGAAACAATAAAGTACATAGAAGAAGACATAGGTACTAAAATCATGGACCTGGGTTTTAAAGAACATTTTATGAACTTGACTCCAATGGCAAGAGAAGTGAAGGCAAAGATAAATGAATGGGACTACATCAGAATAAAAAGTTTCTGCTCAGCAAGAGAAACTGATATCAAAATAAACAGACAGCCAACTAAATGGGAAATGATATTTTCAAACAACAGCTCAGATAAGGGCCTAATATCCAAAATTTACAAAGAACTCATAAAACTCAACAACAAACAAACAAACAATCCAATAAAAAAATGGGAAGAGGACATGAACAGACACTTCTCCCAGGAAGAGATACAAATGGCCAACAGATATATGAAAAGATGCTCAGCTTCATTAGTTATTAGAGAAATGCAAATCAAAACTACAATGAGATACCACCTCACTCCTGTTAGATTAGCTATTATCAACAAGACGGGTAATAGCAAATGTTGGAGAGGCTGTGGAGAAAAAGGAACCCTCATTCACTGTTGGTGGGAATGTAAAGTAGTACAACCATTATGGAGGAAAGTATGGTGGTTCCTCAAAAAACTGCAAATAGGCCTGACCTGTGGTGGCGCAGTGGATAAAGCGTCGACCTGGAAATGCTGAGGTCGCCAGTTCGAAACCCTGAGTTTGCCTGGTCAAGGCACGTATGGGAGTTGATGCTTCCAGCTCCTCTGCCCTTCTCTCTGTCTCTCTCTCTTCTCTCTCTGTCTCTCTCTGTCTCTCTCTCCTCTCTAAAATGAATAAATAAAAAATTAAAAAAATAAAAAATAAAAAAATAAAAAAATAAAAAACTGCAAATAGAACTACCTTATGACCCAGCAATCCCTCTACTGGGTATATACCCCAAAACCTCAGAAACATTGATACGTGAAGACACATGTAGCCCCATGTTCATTGCAGCACTGTTCACAGTGGCCAAGATATGGAAACAACCAAAAAACCCTTCAATAGAAGACTGGATAAAGAAGATGTGGCACATATACACTATGGAATACTACTCAGCCATAAGAAATGATGACATCAGATCATTTACAGCAAAATGGTGGGATCTTGATAACATTATAAGGAGTGAAATAAGTAAATCAGAAAAAAACAAGAACTACATGGTTCCATACATTGGTGGAACATAAAAATGAGACTAAGAGACATGGACAAGAGTGTGGTGGTTACCAAGGGTGGGGGGAGGGAGGACATGGGAGGGAGGGAGGGAGAGAGTTAGGGGGAGGGGGAGGGGCACAGAGAACTAGATAGAGGGTGGCGGAGGACAGTCTGACTTTGGGCGAGGGGTTTGCAACATAATTTAATGACAAAATAACCTAGACATGTTTTCTTTGAATATATGTACCCTGATTTATTAATGTCATCCCATTACCATTAATAAAAATTTATTATAAAAAAAAAATAAAAAAAAAGAAAAGCAGTCAATCACCTACAAAGGAGCCCCCATAAGGGTAATATCTGGCTTTTAACATAAATACTTGAGGCCAGAAGGGAATGGCAAGACATATTCAAAGTAATATAGAACAAAAGCCTACAATCAAGACTTCTTTTTTTTTTTTTCATTTTTCTGAAGCTGGAAACAGGGAGAGACAGTCAGACAGACTCCCGCATGCGCCCGACCGGGATCCACCCGGCACACCCACCAGGGGCGGTGCTCTGCCCCCCAGGGGGCGATGCTCTGCCCATCCTGGGCGTCGCCATATTGCGACCAGAGCCACTCTAGCGCCTGAGGCAGAGGCCACAGAGCCATGCCCAGCGCCCGGGCCATCTTTGCTCCAATGGAGCCTTGGCTGCGGGAGGGGAAGAGAGAGACAGAGAGGAAAGCATGGCAGAGGGGTGGAGAAGCAAATGGGCGCTTCTCCTATGTGCCCTGGCCGGGAATCGACAATCAAGACTTCTTTATCCAGCAAGGCTATCATTTAAAATTGAAGAAGAAATAAATAAAAAGCTTCCTTACAAAAAAAACTGTCAAGAAATTTATTTCAACCAAACCAATGCTGCAAGAAATGTTAGGAAGCCTGTTGTAAACAGAACAAAGGGGGGGGGAATGTCTAGTAAAAGAGGAATGTAGATTTAAAGAATAAAATGGCAATAAATAACTACATATCAATAATAACCTTAAATGTAAATGGATTAAATGTAGCAATCAAAAGACAGGATAGCTGCATGGATAAGAAAGCAGGATCCATACATATGCTGTCTACAATAGACCCACCTCAAAACAAAACATACACATGGACTGAAAGTAAAGGGATGGAAAAAATATTTCATGCAAATGAAAATGAAAAAAAAGCTGGGGTAGCAATACTTACATCTGACAAAATAGACTTTAAAACAAAGGCTATAGTAATGGATAAAGAGAGTCATTACATAATGATAAAAGGACCAATCCAACAGGAAGATATAACCATTATAAATATTTATGCACTTGACATAGGAACACCTAAATATATAAAGCAGATTTTTTTTTTTTTTTTGTATTTTTCAGAAGCTGGAAACAGGGAGAGACAGTTAGACAGACTCCCGCATGTGCCCGACTGGGATCCACTCAGCATGCCCACCAGGGGGCGACGCTCTGCCCACGAGGGGGCGATGCTCTGCCCCTCCGGGGCGTCGCTCTGCTGCGACCAGAGCCACTCCAGTGCCTGGGGCAGAGGCCAAGGAGCCATCCCCAGTGCCCAGGCCATCTTTGCTCCAATGGAGCCTCGGCTATGGGAGGGGAAGAGAGAGACAGAGAGGAAGGAGAGGGGGAGGGGTGGAGAAGCAAATGGGCACTTCTCCTGCATGCCAGGCCGATGCTCTACCACTGAGCCAACCGGCCAGGGCCCTATAAAGCAGATTTTGATGGACATAAAGGGTGAGATCAACAGCAATACTATAATAGCAGGGGATTTCAATACCCCACTAACATCACTAGATAGATCCTCAAGAAAGAAAATTAACAAAGAAACAGCAAACTTAAAGGACACACTAGATCAATTGGATTTAATAAATATCTTCAGAACCTTTCACCCTAAAGCAGCAGAATGTACATTCTTTTCAAGTGCTCATGGTATATTCTCTTGGATAGACCACATGTTAGTGTACAAAATGAGTCTCAATAATTTTTTTTATTTATTCATTTTTAGAGAAGAGAGAGAGAGGAGAGGAAGAGAGAAGGGGGGAGGAGCTGGAAGCATCAACTCCCATATGTGCCTTGACTAGGCAAGCCCGGGGTTTCGAACCGGCGACCTCAGCATTTCCAGGTCGACGCTTTATCCACTGCACCACCACAGGTCAGACTTGAGTCTCAATAATTTAAGAAGATTGAAATTATATCAAGCATCTTATCTGATCACAATGGCATGAAACTAGAAATCAACTACAATAGAAAAACTGAAAAACACTCAAACACTTGGAAACTAAATAGCATGTTATTAAATAATGAATGAATTAACAATGAGAGCAAAGAAGAAATAAAAAATTTCCTTGAAAGAAATGAAAATGAACATACAACAACTCAAAATTTATGGGACACAGCAAAAGCAGTCCTGAGAGGGAAGTTTATAGCATTACAGGCATACTTGAAGAAGCTACAAAAAGCTTGAATAAACATCTTAACCCTGCAACTAAAAGAACTAGAAAAAGAACAGCAAGTAAAGCCCAGAGGAAGTAGAATGAAGGAAATAATAAAGATCAGAGTGGAAATAAATGACATAGAGGCTAAAAAAACAATACAGAGAATCAATGAATCCAAGAGCTGGTTCTTTGAAAAGGTAAATAAGATTGATGAACCTTTAATCAGACTCACCAAGAAAAAAAAAGAGAGAGGACTCAAATAAATAAAATTAGTAATGAGAGTGGAGAAGTTACAATTGACACAACAGAAATACAAAGGATTGTAAGAAAATACTATGAAAAATTGTATGCCCAAAAATTAGACAACCTATATAAAATGGAAAAATCCCTCAAAACATATAATATTTCAAAAATCAATCTGAAAATATTAGAAAATGTAAACAGACTGATTAGAACAAATGAGATAAAAACAGTTATCAAAAAACTCTCAACAAACCAAAACCCTGGGCAAGATGCTTAACAGTCAAATTCTAGTAAATATTCCATGAAGAACTAACTCCTATCCTTCTCAAGTTATTTCAAAAAATTCAAGAGGAGGGGAAACTTCCAAGCTCCTTTTATGAGGTGAGCGTTATTCTGAATCCAAAACCAGGCAAGGACAATACAAAGAAAAAAACTATAGGCCAATATCCCTGACGAATTTAGATGCTTAAAGCCTCAACAAAATATTAGCAATCCGGATCCAGCAATACATGAAAAAATTATACATCATGATCAAGTGGGATTTATTCTGAGGAGAAACGGTGGTACAAAATTTTGCAAATCAATGTGATTCATCATATAAAAAAAAGGAAGGAGAAAAATCACATGATAATATCAATAGATGCAGAGAAAACATTTGATAAAATCCAGCACCCATTTATGATCAAAACTCTTAGAAAGTAGAAATATAGGGATCATACCTCAATATGATAAAGGCCATCTATGACAAACCCACAGCCAACATCATACTCAATGGGCAAAAATTAAAAGCAATCCCCTTAAGATCAGGAACAAGGCAGGGGCACCCCCTTTCACCACTCTTATTCAACATAGTTCTGGAAGTCCTAGCCACAACAATCAGACAAGAAGAAGAAATAAAAGGCATCCAAATTGGAAAAAAAATCTATCATTATTTGCTGATGATATGATACTGTAATAGAAAACCCTAAAGTATCTGTCAAAAAACTACTGGACCTGATAAATGAATTCAGCAAGTGGCAGGATATAAAATTAACATTCAGAGTTCCGAGGCATTTTTATACACCAACAATGAACTGTCAGAAATAGAAATTAAGAAAACAATCCCCTTCACCATTGCAACAACAAAAAAATAAAGTACCTAGGAGTAAATTTAACCAAGGAGGTTAAAGACTTGTATTTGGAAATTTATAAAACATTGATAAATCAAGGAAGATACAAACAAGTGGAACCATATACCTTGTTCATGGATAGGAAAAACAAACATCATTAAAATGTCTATATTACCCAAAGCAATTTATAAATTCAATGCAATTCCTATTAAAATACCAATGACATACTTCAAAGATATAGAACAAATATTCCAAAAATTTATATGGAACCAAAAAAGAACATGAATAGCCTCAGCAATCTTGAAAAAGAAGAATATAGTGGATGGTATCACACTTTCTAATATCAAGTTATACTACAAGGCCATTGTACTCAAAACAGCTTGGTACTGGCATAAGAACAGGCATATAAATCAATGGAATAGAACAGAGAACCCCCCAATAAACCCACACCTTTATGGACAATTGATATTTGACAAAGGAGGTAAGAGCATACAATGGAGTAAAGACAGTCTCTTTAACAAATGGTGTTGGGAAAATTGGACATCTACCTGCAAAAAAATGAAATTAAACTACCAACTTACACCATTCACAAATATAAAATCAGAATGGATAAAAGACTTAAACGTAAGTCGTGAAACCATAAACATCTTGGAAAAAAAACATAAGCAGTAAGCTCTCCGACATCTCTTGCAGCAATATAATTGCTGATTTATCTCCATGGGCAAGTGAAATAAAGAACAGGATGAACAATGAGACTATATCAAACTAAAAAGCTTTTGCACAGCTAAAGATAATATGAACAAAATAAAAAGGCAAACCACACATATTCAACAATACTTCTGATAAGGGGTTAATAACCAAAATTTATAAAGAACTTGTAAAACTCAACACAAGGACTATAAACAATCAAATCAAAACATGGGCAAAAGAAATGAATAGACACTTCTCCAAAGAGGACATACTGATGGCCAACAGGCAGATGAAAAAATGTTCAACATCACTAATTATTAGAGAAATGCAAATTAAAACCACAATGAGATATCACCTCACACCAGTCAGAATGGCGCTCATTAACAAAACAACACACAACAAGTGCTGGCGAGAATGTGGAGAAAAGGGAACCCTCCTGCACTCTGGTGGGAATGCAGACTGGTGCCATCACTGTGGAAAACAGTATGGAGTTTCCTCAAAAAATTAAAAGTGGAACTGCCTTTTGAGCCAGCCATTCCACTTTTAGGAATATATCCTAAGAACACCACATCAATGATTCAAAAGAAGAAATGCACCCCATGTTTATGGCAGCATTGTTTACAATAGCCAAGATCTGGAAACAGCCCAAGTGTTCGTCAGTGGACCAGTGGATTAAAAAGCAGTGGTACATATGCACAATGAAATACTATGGGGCCATGAAAAAGAAGAAAATCTTACCTTTTGCGACAACATGGATGGACCTGGAATCTATTATTATGTTAAGTGAAGTAAGCCAGGCAAGTAAGCCAGGCAGAGAAAGAAAAATATCATATGACCTCACTCATTTGAGGAATCCAATGTACAATGTGAACTGAGGAATGTAATAGAGGCATAGGTGGGATCAAAGGGACCAGAAAGGGAAATCGGACAGAGGGAAAAGGGATGAGAGAATGGGATTGGAGAAGGGAAAGAGATTGGTGAAATTATATACACACTACACAGCGTTATAGAGAGCAGAAAAGCAAATCCTGGAGAGAAGGGGTGAAGTCAGTGGGGGGAGAGGGGCAAGGGGGATGTTGAGGAGAACACGTGGGTAAGGGGGATGTATTCAGTGGAACACTAGATTCTATGTAAACACAATAAATTAAAATCAATTTTTAAAAAGACAGGAATTAAATGTGAAAAAAAAAAGAAATAGGGATCTTGAAATATCTCTTAAGACTGATAGGGTTCACAAATATATATTGGGCCAACTTTACCTCATGAGCAATTGCAATATCTTGATTAACTAACTGCCAAATTGTTCTTTGAGTCCAGAGTAAGTAGACTGACAAGGTGGTGGCACAGTGGATGGAGCATCAACCTGGGATGCTGAGGACTCAAGTTTGAAACCCTGAGGTCACTGGCTTGAGTGCGAGCTCATGCGGCTTGAGAGTAGGGTTGCTGGCTTGAGTGTGGGATCATAGACATGACCCCATGGTTGCTGGCTTGAAGCACAAGGTCACTGGTTTGATCCCAAGCTGGCTGGCTCAAGCAAGGAGTACCTCGTTCAGCTGGAGCTCCCTCCTCACGCCCCCCACCACCCCAGTAAATGCACATATGAGAGAGCAAGCAATGAACAACTAAAGTGCTGCAACTATGAGTTGATGCTTCTCATCTGTCTCCCTTCCAGTCTGTCTGTCCCTGACTGTCTCTCTTCCTCTTTCTCTTGCTAATTAAAAAAAACATTCAGAGTAAGTAAACTTAGACATTACTAATACTAGTTAGTAATAAATAAGTGCTGATTTTCCATATAAATCTTAAGATCAGCTTTTGAATGCAAAAGTAGCTTCCTATTTGTGTTCTTTTAAAATATTTTTTGAATTGAAAAAATGTAGAACAAAACAAACAAAAACAAGAACATGTGGAAACCTTTGGCCAGCCTCTAGCTAGACTATTACATAAATAGAAGAAACAGAACAGTATAGACTTCTTCAAATAGCAATTTGCAATGAACAGAATTCGAGATAATCAAAAGAACAGAATATTATGTCTCTCTGGGCTACATATCTTTGCATCCACAGTGCCTTGCATAATGCTTAACTGTTCTAGTTCAATTATAACCTTTTAACCTTTTTTTCTAAATCTCTTTTACTGCATCTCCTTCCATCTGCTCAGTAGGAATCAAAACAGAGATGGGAGAGATACAGAGAACTCTAAGAAAATACATGCAACACTCTAGCAGTACATTTACAAATACTGAGGAAATTGATGGCCCTGGCCGGTTGGCTCAGTGGTAGAGCGTCGGTCTGGCGTGCAGAGGTCCTGGGTTCGATTCCGGCCAGGGCACACAGGAGAAGCGCCCATCTGCTTCTCCACCCCTCCCGCTCTCCTTCCTCTCTGTCTCTCTCTTCCCCTCCCACAGCCCAGGCTCCATTGGAGCAAAGATGGCCCGGGCGCTGGGGATGGCTCCTTGGCCACTGGCCCAGGCGCTAGAGTGGCTCTGGTTGCAACAGAGTGACGCCCCAGAGGGGCAGAGCATCGCCCCCTGGTGGGCAGAGCGTCGCCCCCTGGTGGGCATGCCGAGTGGATCCCGGTTGGGTGCATGCGGGAGTCTGTCTGACTGTCTCTCCCTGTTTCCAGCTTCAGAAAAATAAAAAAAAATAAAAAAAAGAAATTGATGGCTTCTTAGTAAAGTATAACCTACCAATATTGACCCAAGAAAAGGAAGGACATTTAAACAGATCACTGCCTATAGTAGATATTAGAAGGGTAATTTAAATCTAACATTTGAAAAAGCAGCAGGCCTGTGTGGCTTTATATCTGTGTTTTACCTACCCTTTGAGGCTTCCAGTTATGGAGCTGTTTGTTACTGACCTGCAAAGAGATAAACACTTAAACTAGAACATAAATCAACATAGTGCTTCCTTTATCAAGAAAGTCTTGTTACAAAGAAGAAAAAAAGTCAGTTGTTTTTATTAAGGGTGTCCTGAACTGACCCTTTTGGATTTAGTAAGTCAAACTGGGGTATCAGGAAATATCAGAGAGGTTATGGAGAAAAACTAACTTTTCATATATTGGGATATATTATTTTCAAATGAATATAGCCATATTTATTTGAATATTAAATATGTATGGCCCTGTTGTATAGTAAACTAGTTAGATAAATGTATATGGCAGTTTATTTTGTATTGTTATAGATTGAAGGGGGGAATATTTGTTAAGAACATCTTTAATCGAGCCAAAATCAAGCACTATTAGTATTTTGGGATATATGCTTTCTTGTATAAATGTACAAATGCGGACATGGGGCAGTCTCCTTCAAATTGAATATTATACAAATTATTTTGTAATATGTGTTTTTCACTTAAAAATGTGAATAACTTTCTATATCAAATATATATTTACATTATTTGTAATAATAGAATTATATTTTATTGGATGGGTTTGTCATAATTTTAAAATCAGTTTCATATTAATAAATAACTTAAAGAGCCTTTAATTTTAAAATATTATAAATGCTATAGTAGATAAAATTCATTATGTTCATTACTTGTGCCACTAACCTCATTATCTTCTAAAACTGTTGGAATAGCTTCATAAATAATATCATTTTGTCTAGCTAGCAAAAAAAAGTCAACTGAATTTAAACTGTCTTTATTGACAAAGTTGATTTACATTTTCATGCCTGCAGATCACATTTTGAGTAACAATGCTTTGATTTGAAAAAGGACAATTTCTATGTTATCTGAACTATTTCAAGCCAGTGGTGGGGGGACTAAAAATTCCTAAAACATTTTATGAAGTTGTCATAATCTTAAAATACAAATAAAATAAGAAGAAAGGAAGGAATAAAAGGAAGGAAGGAAGGAAGGAAGGAAGGAAGGAAGGAAGGAAGGAAGGAAGGAAGGAAGGAAGGAAGGAAGGAAGGAAGGGAGGGAGGAAGGGAGGAAGGGAGGAAGGGAGGAAGGGAGGAAGAAAGGGAGGGAGAGAGGGAGGAAGAGAGGGGAGAGAGGGAGGGAGGGAGGGAGGGAGGGAGGGAGGAAAAAAAGGAGAAAAGGAAAAGAAAAGGAAGAAAAGAAATTTTAGGTGTTGGAGGATCAACAGGGAATAAGGCAGGGTACTGGCTCTGTAGGAGAATGGGGTCTAGGAGAATTTTCTATAGCATAAAAACAACACGCTGACAAGTGCCATGAAGAAGGTCAAGTGGGGCAATGTGGTGGAGAGTTACAGGAGTAGTGGGAATTCTCTTTATGTGCTATAACAGACTATCTTTTCTGATTTTCTGCAAATCTACCACCCTTCTTTTATTCTCTCACTGTCAGTCCACAGCTCAGCACTTACCTCTCAGATTCTTACTGAGGCCCTTTTGCACAAGGACTGCTTTATACCTCTTCTTATCACATGCTAGGTACTCAAAAAATGCTTACTGGTAGGTACAAAGGCTCTCTCTGATTCTAACTATAACACTGAAGCAGCCATTCGTGTCCCCTCTTTACTGAGGAGGAGGCTGGTTCAGAGTGATTTACATAGGGCAGTTCCACTAATGTCGCTGAGCCGGAATGCTAACCTGGCTCTTTCTCACTCCAAACGCCTGGTTAATGGAAATGCTTGTTGAAAACGCTAAGTGAGGGGTGATTGAAAAGCCATCAGTGATTTGGCTCTAACTAGTGAATATTATTTTTCCTTTTCTCTTTAATTCTCTTTCCCCAGTCAAAGCTCTTTGTATTGCAAGCAAATGGCAACTTTGGCTTTAATATGGTTAAAGCAATTCTAGAACAAACAACCAAATGTAACAACTGGAAGGAGGTTGATCCCCAGAAGAAGGTTTTATTAGAACTGTATCCCAAATTCTGTTCTCATGCTGTGAGTTTCAACCACAGGACATTCCCTGGAGAATAAGCCAAGTGCTTCTCTATTCCCTACTCCCCACCAAGATGGCAAATACTGATGGTGAGATGTCATGAAGCCCAGGATCCAGTGACTCCCAACCTTTCTCACTTCGGTCTGGGATCTGAACCTTTCACCTTCTCCCTGTTACCTACCAAGAAAAGACCAATGGCCATTTTTGAAGATGTGCATAGAATTGACGCAACCCTTCTTCAAGACTTCAGAGGTATTAAGGTGACCAATCATCCTCCTTTAGGGAGGACAGTCCTTTTGTAAGTTCTATCCTCCCTCAAAAAGTGTTCTCCTACATGTCCTTCTTTTTGATATTGGAAGACTAATCTATAAATGTCCATATTCGACTGATGCAGAGTTGATCCATTGTGTGTGATATGACGTATTTGTATCTAAATGAGTACTTTTTTTCTTACAATTATTATTAAAAATTAATAGGCATGTAAGTATAATTACAATACAAAAATATTACAAATGTTTTTATTATGTATTTATCATATTATAGTGTATTATTGTTGCAATGAATAAAATATTTCTTTTATTTACAATATGGTTTTCTTCAATATATTTTTGTCCTTGTTTTCATTGTAAAAAAGTTGGTCACCTTAGAGGTATCCTTGGACAGTCTACAGGACTGAAAGTAAACTGCCCTGGGCTTTCTAACCAGTACATTCTTGCATCCTATAATGGTATCACAGCTAAGGTACCATTTTTTAAGTGTCAGAGAATTTATCATATTTCCTCATGTATAAGACGCATCTTTTGAAAAATTTGGGGTCTAAAAACTGGTTGCGTCTTATACAGTGGTTGTAGATTTTTTTACTTGCAGTTCCCGCTTTTCTGTGCTTCTTTTTGTGCTCATTGTTGTAGATGAATAAAACTTGAGTTGAATAACTTTATATATTTTTTTCAGATTTCAGGTCCCAAAATTAAGGTGCGTCTTATACATGGGATCATCTTATACATGGGAAAATACAGTAAGTACTTCACAGATTCTTTTGAGTGCAATTGTCTCTGGGTGTCTCTTGACATGTTCCACTCTCCTTATCCCCACCCCTTACCAAGGAGGTAAACGCAGGAGTAGTCAACTTTTTATACCTACTGCCCACTTTTGTATCTCTGTTAGTAGTAAAATTTTCTAACCACCCACCAGTTCCACAGTAATGATGACTTATAAAGTAGGGAAGTAACTTTACTTTATAAAATTTATAAAGCAGAGTTACAGCAAGTTAAAGCATATAATAATACTTACTTACCAAGTACTTTATGTCGGATTTTTGCTAAGTTTGGCAGAATAAATCTTTATAAAGCAACTTACTATAGTTAAATCTATCTTTTTATTTATACTTCGGTTGCTCCGCTACCGCCGACCATGAAAACTGGAATGCCCACTAGTGGGCTGTAGGGACCAGGTTGACTACCACTGAACTAGATAATGAGCAAAAATCTGAGGCATCTCAAGTGATAGAAGAGCTTATGCTTAAAGCTTCCTTGTAGCAATTGTGTGTGCGCAGGCTGCAAAGTCATTGTGAACCTCTTTAGTTTATCTCAAAGTGCTGGGCACTGGCCCTGAGAAGTTGGACATGACCACATTGATATTCCCAATCCATACCAGGAATGCAAATTCTATTTCTTCTGGTATACTTTAAAGATCACACTTCTAAATCATAAAGCCACCTGCACCATTGCCTTTTGAATGATTGGATTGGTTGAGAATCCACCATGAATGACTGAAACCACGATGCAGCCATCACTGCAAATGTTATGATATGAAATTCAAGGAGAACCGTCCCTTCACTGAGACTGATCCTGGCTTCCTGGGTGTCTCTGGCTCTAAGTTGCATTAAGATGTGGGCTTTTCATTGCTTCAGCTCATAAATATGCTAATTATGAACATCAAGTGGCCAGGGAGCACATATCTAAAAATGATTTACAGGCATATAAAAATAAAATTAATGGCACCCTCAGCACTAGCAGAGAGTGTTAAAATTGAGGTTAGCCATGATGTCGGCAGACAGCCAGGGAGACAGAGACTCAGAAAAGTGTGATTTGTGATTCTGAGCATGAGTGAAAAGGGTGTAGTTTGGGGAGAATGAAGACACAAATGAAGGGCACCACCAGGAAGCATCCCATGCCAGCTGCAATGCTGGCGTCAGCTGTAAGAGTGATGAAAAGCGGGGGCTTTGAGGATTATGTATGAGGCAACTCCCATGGGAGGTGAGGTTAGCTCAGGTTCCCTGGTGTTCCAGGGGGAGGCTTCCTTCTTGGCATGGCCTATGGAGCTGCCAGGCCTGGACCCGTATGTGTTAGTGGGCAACACTGGGCAGAGAAGGTCATTATTAGCTGTTGGATATGGCAGATTTCTCCTTTCTGTTCACTGGTTTCTCAGAGTGGAGACACTTCTTCTCTGTGGCCTTTTATTATACTTGCATTTGCCAATATAAAATTTTTTTAAAATTCTTTTATAGAAGAACCACAAAGAGATTTGGAATTCCCACTGAACAGAGATGTTGAAAGCCACCAAGTTTACTAATTTTCATCAGTGGACAGAACATAGATTTTAAAATACATTGCACAATGATAGTAAATTATTCGTATAGTATTTTTACATAGAAATATTTCCCTTAAAATTTGTCTAAAAATAGAAATTAGGGAAACAAAACCAAAAAGATTACAGGCCATTACGAGGAAGTCAAATGCCCTAAAAATATAGTCTGGCTACAGTCATGAAGTACCATTTTAAAATGTGGGTTAGGGCAAAAGTAAATTTACAGTTGTGAGAATGTGAAACACAAAGTTTGTCCTTATGTTATTATTTATTTATTATTGTATTATTTTTCATACAAACAATTATAAACCTACTTTTGCCTACCCTGCATCTATTTACAGAATCAGTTGAGTTCGTTGGTCAGATGCCGCGAAGGGCATCACTTGGCTAAGTCAGAGGGCATTACATGAGATACTCATGGAGACTGAGCAGAGATGGTGCTTCCAGGATTGCATTTGTCCCACTGATGTTCACAGAACTTGAACCATAAAGCCATCAGAAGCCACTCAGTGCTAGTAAGGGACCCCGTTTTGTTAGCTGTTGATTTTGTTTCTTAACATTTCTGAGTCTGCAGCTGTTTGTTCTATTCTGTTTCTTCACTGTGGCCCTCACTGTTGCTTCTGCATGTCATCAGTGGTTGTTCCTCCACTCTCTCATCACTACTCCCCCTAAATTGCAGCTCCTCATGATCTGCTATGGCCCTGACTCTAACTCATGGAATAGTTGCTTTATTCTCTTGTTATTTCCACATCCAAACTCTCAAGAGAGGGATTCTGACTTTTTTTTTTCATTTTTTTTTTTTCATTTTTCTGAAGCTGGAAACAGGGAGCGACAATCAGACAGACTCCCGCATGCGCCCGACCGAGATCCACCCGGCACGCCCACCAGGGGCGACGCTCTGCCCACCAGGGGGCGATGCTCTGCCCATCCTGGGCGTCGCCATGTTGCGACCAGAGCCACTCTAGCGCCTGAGGCAGAGGCCACAGAGCCATCCCCAGCGCCCGGGCCATCTTTGCTCCAATGGAGCCTTGGCTGCGGGAGGGGAAGAGAGAGACAGAGAGGAAAGCGCGGCGGAGGGGTGGAGAAGCAAATGGGCGCTTCTCCTGTGTGCCCTGGCCGGGAATCGAACCCGGGTCCTCCGCACGCTAGGCCAACGCTCTACCGCTGAGCCAACCGGCCAGGGCCGGATTCTGACTTTTTATACCAGACAATTCCTTGAGTCAGCTTGTGGAGTGCATCCCTTGGGTTCCACAGGGTTGATGAATGGAGCAATGTCAGCAGAAAGGAGGAGTCAGACAGGGGCAGGCACATTTGCTAGTATGTGCACTGTGACAGGGCCACAGGAGAGGGCTAAGTGGACAGGGGAGGAATTCCTTTTTTAAAATATTTATTTATTTATTTATTTATTTATTTATTTACTTACTTACTTACTTATGACAGAGACAGAGAGAGAGAGAGTCAGAGAGAGGGACAGACAAGAAGGGAGAGAAATGAGAGAGAGAGAGAGTCAGAGAGAGGGACAGACAAGAAGGGAGAGAAATGAGAAGCATTAATTCTTCATTGAGTCACCTTAGTTTTTCATTGATTGCTTTCTCATATATGCCTTGACCAGGGGCTACAGCAGACCGAGTAACCCCTTGCTCAAGCCAGAGACCTTGGGCTCAAGCTTGTGAGCCTTGCTCAAACCAGATGAGCCTGAACCCAAGCTGGTGACCTCAGGGTTTTGAACCTGGGTCCTCTCAGTCCCAGTCTGAAGCTCTATCCACTGTGCCACTACCTGGTCAGGCGACAGAGGAGGAATTCAGAGTCTTGGGGGTTTCCATGGGAGATTGCCCCGAAGAGGTGAGTTTTGAAGAAAGAAAACATCAAGAGACCTCAGAGGCATTTAAAGTGAGATGAGAAGGAATAAATTATGTGAGGCACTGTGATATTTGTTAGACTGGAGGGCATAGGTATTTTGAAAACGATGGCACCCAAAACGAGCAAATGCCAATGTGTATTATTTAAAGTACGGTTATCTATAATGAAAAATTGGGAAGAGTTAATATCTATTAACACAGAAAAGCCTTTGCATAATAGTTAACTAAATCAGTGATTAAAAAAGTTTTAGAAACAAAAGTGGATAACTGTTAAAAATGAGCAAAGTCAAACCATTATTTTCTCTTCTGTACACCATCATATTTGTCACCATTAAAACTAGTGATCTGTTTGCTTCTAAACTGCTGTCTTGGTTGGTATCAGCTCTGATAACATTGAGTACCAGACCCCAGTCTGTCTCTCTCACAGTGAACCAGCTATCAGAGACTTTAAAAGCAAATGGTAACAAACAGACCAGGGAAGAAAAGCAGATTTAGATGCACCACCAAATCAGTAGGGAGTTTGCCATTAATATCATTATTGTTTGCTCTTGTCCTCCTGCCATTTGGCCTGGGCCTAGGTGTAGTCACAGGAAGTGTGGGCAGAATAAAGTAAATAGCCCTGGCAGGTTGGCTCAGTGGTAGATCGTCAGCCCAGTATGTGGATGTCCCAGGTTCGATTCCTGGTCAGGCAGGGCACACAGGAGAAGTGACCATCTGCTTCTCTACCCCTCCCCTTTCTCCTTCTCTCTCTCTCTTCTCCTGCCATGGCTCAATTGGTTCAAGTGCTTTGGTCCCAGGTGCTGAGGATGGTTCCATGGAGCCTCTGCCTCAGGTGCTTAAAATAGCTTGGTTATGAGCATGGCCCCAAATGGGCAGTACATTGGTCCCAGGCGGGGGTTGCTGGGTCGATCCAGGTCGAGGTGCATGAGGGAGTCTGTCTCTCTATCTCCCCTCCTCTCAATTGGAAAAAAAGAAAAATAATAACAAAGTAAATAAAGACATGTTTTGGGGTAAGACATCAAGTAAAGGAATCTCAGGAAACTGGAAGGTAAGAGGAAGATCATAAAGAGGCTAGACTTTGAGAAAGTGACCTTATAAAGTTGTTTATGAAGTCCTGGACTCATCTCTTATTTGTGCAGATAAAGCTCTGACTTTAAAGGGCGTGACAATGACTTTGAGAACTGACCACACTGGCCACACCCTGAAGAGGACACAGGGTTGCATGTTCTAATAGTACAGATCTGAATGATGTTGTAAGATCATATCTGACATTGGAACCAAGTACACGTGTAGCCTGCAACCTAACTAGATTCAGTGACCTGCCAAAAATATGAACATTTTCCATAGGAGAAAGACAAAAATCTACAGATTCAAGGCCCTGGCCGGTTGGCTCAGCGGTAGAGCGTCGGCCTAGCGTGCGGAGGACCCTGGTTCGATTCCCGGCCAGGGCACATAGGAGAAGCGCCCATT
The DNA here is from genome assembly GCF_036850995.1 of Saccopteryx leptura. NCBI lineage: Eukaryota > Metazoa > Chordata > Mammalia > Chiroptera > Emballonuridae > Saccopteryx > Saccopteryx leptura. The sequence goes on along the minus strand of NC_089506.1, from coordinate 105,298,905 downwards.
TGCTTCTCCACCCCTCCGCCGCGCTTTCCTCTCTGTCTCTTTCTTCCCCTCCCGCAGCCGAGGCTCCATTGGAGCAAAGATGGCCCGGGTGCTGGGCATGGCTCTGTGGCCTCTGCCTCAGGCACTGGAGTGGCTCTGGTCGCAACATGGCGACGCCCGGGATGGGCAGAGAGAGCATCGTCCCCTGGTGGGCAGAGCATCGCCCCTGGTGGGCGTGCCGGGTGGATCCCGGTCGGGCGCATGCGGGAGTCTGTCTGACTGTCTCTCCCTGTTTCCAGCTTCAGAAAAATGAAAAAAAAAAAAAAATCTACAGATTCAAGGAGCTCAGAGAACCCAGTCTATACCCAGAGATGTCATAATCAGTCATCTGAAATTTAAAGACAAGGACAATTCTTAAAAGTAGCCAGAGAGCAACCCATTATTTATAGGGGAACAATGATTTGAGTGACTGAGAATTTATTATCATGAACTATGCAGATCAGAGAAAAAGGAAGTGAACAACAGTTTTGAATTACTGAAAGAAAGAACTGTCAGAAATCTATGTCCAGAAAAAAATCTTTCAGAGAAGGTAAAGACATTTTCAGATGAAGGAAAACTCAAAGAACTTGTCAGCAGTTCTTCAGACATGAGAAAAATGACATGCCAAGAAAATTCAGAACATCAGAAATAAAGCAAGAAAAATAGAAATAAAAAACATATGTAAATTACATGTGTAAATATAATAGACTATTCTCCTCTTGAGTTATAAAAAATACGCCAATAGTAAAAAAACACAACAGGTAATCTAAAATAGCATACTGGACAACATTTAAATAACTATAAAAACAAAAAGGTGAGAAAGGGAAAATAATTTCTTTAATAAAAAGAAGAAATAACAAAGAGAAAACAAAAAATGGGACCTAAAACCAAACACCAGCCATTTTATTAAACACAAACACAATATAAACACAACAATTAAAAGACAGAGATTATCAGAATGAATTTTTAAAGCATGACCCAACTATATGTTGTCTGCAAGAATCTCATTTCAAATGTAATGAAAAGTAAAACAAAAACAAAAATAATATATACCATGCACATTCTAATTGGAAGAAATATGAAGTAGCTACATTAGTATCAGACAAAGTAGATTCCAGACCAAAAACATAATGATCATATATAAAGAGGAACAGAGCATAAAAATAAAATGGTTAACTCACCAGGAAGACAGAATAATTTTGAATGTATATATACTAATACCAGAGAATTAGAAGTGTTTTCATTTTCCAGAAGTGGAATTGCTGAATCACATGGTAATTCTCCTTTTAATTTTTTGAGGATCCTCTATACCAGGAGTAATCAACCTTTTTATACCTACCGCCCACTTTTGTATCTCTGTTAGTAGTAAAATTTTCTAACCGCCACCAGTTCCACAGTAATGGTGATTTATAAAGTAGGGAAGTAACTTTACTTTATAAAATTTATAAAGCAGAGTTACAGCAAGTTAAAGCATATAATAATAATTACTTAGCAAGTACTTTATGTTGGATTTTCACTAAGTTTGGCAGAATAAATCTTTATAAAAACAACTTACTATAATTAAATCTATCTTTTTATTTACACTTTGGTTGCTCCACTATCGCCCACCATGAAAGCTGGAATGCCCACTAGTGGGTGGTAGAGATCAGGTTGACTGCCACTGGGTAAATGTATCCCTCTAAAGCACTCTTTTCTAGCCTGACCAGGCGATGGCACAGTGGATAGAGCATCAGACTGGGACACAGAGGACCCAGGTTTGAAACCCCAAGGTCACTGGCCTAGGCTTGAACGCAGGCTCATCTGGTTTGAGCACAGCTCACCAGCTTGAACCCAAGGTCACTGGCTTGAGCAAGGGATCCATTGGTCTGCTATAGCCCCCCACCCCCAGTCAAGGCACATAATGAGAGAGCAATCAATGAACAACTAAGGCGCTGCAACAAAGAATTGATGCTTCTCATCTCTCTCTCTCTGTGTCTTTCTGTCTCTGTCACTAAATAAATAAAGCACTCTCTTCTTCAATTCCCATCTACAGGTCCTCCTTGGAAAGCCAAGATCAATCAATTGATTGAATAGTATTGATTTTATAAGTGCTTTCTTTAGTTTTGTAATTAATTTTTTAAATACATGATTTATGTATGTCCTAAATATTGCAAAACAGCAAAACGGTACATAGTGAAATATAAGTCTTCTATTTCCATGCTAATCTGTTAACAGATTGTTCATGGAACAATCAGGAATGTTCTGTGTGTATTCAAGCCCTCTTTTATTTTCTCTTACATACATTGTAACATAAATACTCTGTTTTCACATAATGTGTCTAGGAGATGGGACCACATTTGTTCAAGTACATATGTCTAAAGGCTTTTGTGACTAGAGAGTGTTGCATTTTATGGATTGATTAGTGGGGGTTGAAGCCAGGGACTCTTTCCAATCTATGACTTCAGATAATAAATCCCACTATCTCACAGTAGATTTATGGGTAAAACCTTAAGAGCAAAATGCTTGATTAGAAACCATATAATCAAACAATTGTTTGATTACAAGAGGCTCAAGGAGACAGTGCTGGTGAAAGAATATGCTTTCGTTGCACTTCACAAGGAACTGGATTGGGTTAAGAGTCGGTCCCCTCCCCCTCCTGCCCACTTCGGTAGGCACTATGCCCAAGGGAAAGGAGGGGCAGGCTATCCAGGTGAGGAATCAACGTGTTTCAGTAAGGGAGAGATTGTCTCCATCTTTGTGTCTATCCAGGTGATAATTATTTTTAATTATGAATTTCCTTTAAGTTTTTGACCTGTTGTTCCCTTGTGGAGAGGCAGTGGCAGTCAAGGATTGGGGAAAAGTAGAATGAAATGAGGAGGTGAGGGGAAGGGCTTCCAGGTAGGAAAGCTGCCAGCTCTGACGTGGAGGGGGATGGGAGTGTAGGGAGGTGAGGACATTAAGTGCAGGCAGATTCCGGGCAGAGTAGCTAGGGCCAACACAGGTACTGCCACAGCCCCACTCGGAGGCAGCCCATGCTACCTAACCTGTCCACTCAGAAGCTACCCTACCTCCCTTAGCTTCTAGATCAGAGAACTTCTCTTGGAATGATGGTGTTTCCTGGAAATGAAAGACATTTCTCCAGTTCCTGCTTAAGCAAATGTTCTGGTTTTCTTTTTTCTTTTCTTTTTTAATAGACTTTCTGAATATAAATGAATGCCTCATTTCTGGAAAACAATTTGACAACATGTATCAACAGCCTTTACATATGCCTAAGCTTGGACACTCTCACCTACCAATTGTACTTCTAGGATATAATCGATACAACAAAATAATATCAGACATTAGAAATGATGTTATAAATTAAAAAATTATTGACATGGAAAAATGATCACAAAAAGGAAATTATTCCATTTTGCTTTGTGTTTGTGTCTGTGTGTGTGTGCATGCACACACATACACAGGTGCCCACCTGAAAATGTATGTATTTTTAGTAAAAAAAATATGAAAAGATTTACAATGTATGAACAGTTACCTCCAAGGGGTGAAATCAGTTATATTTTGTTTCTTGATTTCATTCACCTGTATTTCCACCAAACACCACTCCTTACGTTGATTTCCTCCCAAGTGGAAAGAGCGCCACGTCTTAGTGCTGGAGATCAGCCTTCTTGAATATGGACCTGGATTGTCTAATGAGGTTTAACAATTTCTACTACAGAGCTGCTAGATTAGGCGTTACAGCTGCCCTAACAAAGTACCACAGACTAGATGGCTTAAACTAAAGAAAATTTTTTTTTGTTAATTTTATATTTTTTATTATTATTTTATATATTTTTATTATTGATTTAAATTTATTGTGTTTACATAGATTCTAGTGTTGCCCCAAATGCATCTCTCCTCCCCCATATTCCCCTCAACATCTCCCTTGCCCTCCTCCCCATAGCGCCCTCCCCCCTTCCCTTCAGGTTTATCCCATCCTACCATCCCCTTTCCCTCTGTCCTCTTTTCCTCTGATTCCTTTGATCTCTCCTCTGTCTCAATTTGTTCCTCAGTTCACATTGTTCACTGGATTCCTCAAATGAGTGAGGTCATATATTTTTCTTTCTCTGCCTGGCTTATTTCACTTAACATAATAGTTTCCAGGTTCATCCATGTTGTTGCAAAAGGTAAGATTTCCTTCTTTTTCATGGCCCTACAGTATTCCATAGTATATATGTACCACTGCTTTTTAATCCACTCGTCCACTGACAGACACTTGGGCTACTTCCAGATCTTCGCTATTGTGAACAATGCTGCCATAAACATGGGGGTGCATTTCTCCTTTTGAAACAGGGCTATGGTGTTCTTGGGGTATATTCCTAAAAGTGGGATAGCTGGGTCAAAAGCAGATCGATTTTTAATTTCTTGAGGAATCTCCATACTGTTTTCCACAGTGGCTGCACCAGTCTGCATTCCCACCAGCAGTGCAGGAGGGTTCCCTTTTCTCCACATCCTCGCCAGCACTTATTCTATGTTGATTTGTTGATAAGCGCCATTCTGACTGATGTGAAGTGATATCTCATTGTGCTTTTAATTTCCATTTCTCTAATGATTAGTGATGTTGAGCATTTTTTCATCTGCCTATTGGCCATCTGTATGTCCTCTTTGGAGAAGTGTCTACTCATTTCTTTTGCCCATCTTTTGATTGGATTGTTTATCTTCCTGGTGTTGAGCTTTACAAGTTCTTTATAAATTTTGGTTATTAACCCCTTATCAGATGTATTGTCAAATATATTCTCCCATTGTGTAGTTTGTCTTTTTATTCTGTTCTTATTGTCTTTAGCTGTGCAAAAGCTTTTTAGTTTGATATAGTCTCATTTGTTCATCCTGTTCTTTATTTCACTTGACTGTGAAAATAAATCAGCAAATATATTGCTGTAAGAGATGTCAGAGAGCTTACTGCCTATGTTTTATTCTAAGATGTTATGGTTTCACGGCTTACATTTAAGTCTTTTATATCCATTTTGAATTTATTTTTGTAAATGGTGTAAGTTGGTGGTCTAGTTTCATTTTTTTGCAGGTAGATGTCCAATTTTCCCAACACCATTTGTTGAAGAGGCTGTCTTTACTCCATTGTATGCTTTTACCTCCTTTGTCAAATATCAGTTGTTCATAAAGGTGTGGGTTTATTTCTGGGTTCTCTGTTCTGTTCCATTGATCTATATGCCTGTTCTTAAGCCAGTGCCAGGCTGTTTTGAGTACAGTGGCCTTGTAGTATAACTTAATATCAAGAAGTGTGATACCACCCACTTTATTCTTCTTTTTCAAGATTGCTGAGGCTATTCGTGTTCTTTTTTTGGTTCCATATAAATTTTTGGAATATTTGTTCTATATCTTTGAAGTATGTCATTGGTATTTTAATTGGTATTGCATTGAATTTATAAATTGCTTTGGGTAATATAGATATTTTAATGATATTTATTCTTCCTAACCATGAGCACAGTATATGCTTCCACTTGTTTGTATCTTCCTTGATTTCTATGATCAATGTTTAACCTCCTTGGTTAAATTTACTCCTAGGTACTTTATTTTTTGTTTTTGTTGCAATAGTGAAGGGGATTGTTTCCTTAATTTCTCTTTCTGACAGTTCGTTGTTGGTGTATAAAAATGCCTCTGATTTCTGAGTATTAGTTTTATATCCTGCCACCTTGCTGAATTCATTTATCAGGTCCAGTAGTTTTTTGACTTGAGACTTTAGGGGATTCTATATATAATATTATATCATCTGCAAATAATGAAAATTTTCCTTCATCTTTTCCAATTTGGATGCCTTTTATTTCTTCTTCTTGTCTGATTGTTGTGGCTAGGACTTCCAGAACTATGTTGAATAAGAGTGGTGAAAGGGGGTGCCCCTGCCTTGTTCCTGATCTTAAGGGGATTGCTTTTAATTTTTGCCCATTGAGTATGATGTTGGCTGTGGGTTAGTCATTGTTGGCCTTTATCATGTTGAGGTATGTTCCCTGTATTCCCACTTTGCTCAGAGTTTTCATCATGAATGGGTGCTGAATTTTATCAAATGATTTTTCTGTATTTATTGAAATTATCATGTAATTTTTCTCCTTCTTTTTGTTTATGTGATGAATCACATTGATTTGTGAATATTGTACCAGCCTTGCCTCCCCTGAATAAATCCCACTTGCTCATGGTGTATGATTTTTTTTATATATTGCTGGATTCAATTGGCTAAGATTTTGTTGAGGATTTTAGCATCTAAATTCATCAGGGATATTGGCCTATAATTTTCTTTCTTTGTGTTGTCTTTGCCTGGTTTTGGAATCAGAATTATGCTCGCCTCATAAAAGGAGCTTGGAAGTCTTCCTTCCTCTTGAATTTTTTTAAATAGCTTGAGAAGGATAGGAGTTAGTTCTTTGAATATTTGCTAGAATTCACTTGTGAAGTCATTGGGCCAGGGTTTTTGTTTGTTGGGAGTTTTTTGATAACTGTTTCGATCTCATTTGTTATAATTGGTCTGTTTAGATTTTCTGATTCTTCTAGATTGATTTTTCAAATGTTATATGTTTCAAGGAATTTGTCCATTTCATCTAGGTTGTATTATGTTTTGGCATACAGTTCTTCATAATATTTTCTTACAATCCTTTGTATTTCTGTTGTGTCAGTTGTTATTTTTCCACTCTCATTTCTAATTTTATTTATTTGAGTCCTCTCTCTTTTTTTTTTTTTTTTTTGGTGAGTCTGATTAAAGGTTTATCGATCTGTTTACCTTTTCAAAAGACCAGCTTTTTGTTTCATTGATCCTCTGTATTGTTTCTTTAGCCTCTATGTCATTTACTTCCACTCTGATCTTTATTATTTCCTTCCTTCTACTACTTATGGGTTTCACTTGCTGTTCTTTTTTTAGATCTTTTAGATGCAGGGTTAAGTTGTTTATTTGAGCTCTTTCTAGCTTCTTGAGATATGCCTGTAATGCAATGAACTTCCCTCTCAGGACTGCTTTTGCTGTGTCCCATAAATCTTGAGTTGTTGTATGCTCATTATCTAGGAATTATTTTATTTCTTATTTGATCTCATTGATAACCCACTCATTATTTAATAACATGCTATTTAGTCTCCAAGTGTTTCAGTATTTTTTAGTTTTTCTGTTGTGGTTGATTTCTAGTTTCATGCCATTGTGATCAGAGAAAATGCTTGATATGATTTCAATCTTCTTAAATTTGTTGAGACCGCTTTTGTGCCCTAACATGTGGTCTATCCTAGAGAATGTACCATGAGTACTTGAAAAGAATGTATCGATATATTCTGCTGCTTTAGGGTGAAACGTTCTGAAGATATATTTTATTTTATTTTTAATTTTTTTATAAATAAATTTTTATTAATTTTAATGGGGTGATATCAATAAATCAGGGTACATATATTCAAAGAAAACATGTCCAGGTTATCTTGTCATTCAATTATGTTGCATACCCATCACCCAAAGTCAGATTGTCCTCTGTCACCTTCTATCTAGTTTTCTTTGTGCCCCTCCCCCTCTCCCTCCCCCCCCCTAACTACCACACTCTTTTTTTTTTTTTTTTTTTTTTTTTACAGAGACAGAGAGTGAGCCAGAGAGAGGGATAGACAGGGACAGACAGACAGGAATGGAGAGAGATGAGAAGCATCAATTATTAGTTTTTCATTGCACGTTGCAACACCTTAGTTGTTCATTGATTGCTTTCTCATATGTGCCTTGACCGTGGGCCTTCAGCAGACTGAGTAACCCCTTGCTTGAGCCAGCGACCTTGGGTCCAAGCTGGTGAGCTTTGCTCAAACCAGATGAGTCTGCACTCAAGCTGGCAACCTTGGGGTCTCGAACCTGGGTCCTTCCGCATCCCTGTCTGATGCTCTATCCACTGCACCACCTCCTGGTCAGGCAACCACCACACTCTTGTCCATGTCTCTAAGTCTCGTTTTTATGTCCCACCAATGTATGGAATAATGCAGTTCTTGGTTTTTTCTGATTTACTTTTTTCACTTCGTATAATGTTATCAAGATCCCACCATTTTGTTGTAAATGATCCAATGTCATCATTTCTTATGGCTGAGTAGTATTTCATAGTGTATATGTGCCACATCTTCTTTATCCAGTCTTCTTTTTTTTTTTTTCCCACAGTGATTAAAGCCTTTAAGCAAACTCTTGGTCAATACAGCAAGAATCCATAAAAGAGTAGTGTCCTTAACATGTTCTCCAAGTCCAAGTTGGCACCAACATCAATTCCAAATCCCTGCAAATGCAACCCAACCCCAGTTCAGTCTGTTAGGAGCTGTCACAAGGAGCAGGAGTCCAGGAAAAGTCCACATCCAGGAAAAGTCTGCATGGCACTGGAATTGTCACAATTCTATACTTTGCAGCTCCCGTCCAAGTCCCAATGACCACTGTGAAGATATATTTTTTATCTTATTTTTATTAATTTTAATGCAGTGACATTGATAAATCAGGGTACATATGTTCCAAGAAAACATCTCTAGATTATTTTGACCTTTGATTATGCTACATACCCCTCACTCAAAGTCAAATTGTCCTCCATCACCTTCTATCTGGTTTTCTTTGTGCCCCTCCCCTCCCTCCACCCCCTTCCCTCTCCTTCCTCACCCCCTCCCCACCCCTCCACCCCACTCCCTGTTACCATCACATTCTTGTCATGTCACTGAGTCTCATTTTTATGTCCCATCTATGCATGGGTTCATATAGTTCTTAGTTTTTTCTGATTTACTTATTTGACTCCGTATAATGTTATCAAGGTCCATCCATGTTATTGTAAATGATCCGATGTCATCATTTCTTATGGCTGAGTAGTATTCCAGAGTATATATGTACCAAAGCTTTTTAATCCACTCGTCCTCTGATGGACACTTGGGCTGTTTCCAGATCTCCGCTCTTGTGAACAATGCTGCTATAAACACGGGGGTGCATTTCTCCTAAGATATATTTTAAATCAAGTTGGTCTAGTGTGTCCTTTACGTCTGCTGTTTCTTTGTTAATTTTCTTTCTTGAGGATCTATCTAGTGATGTTAGTGGGGTATTGAAATCCCCTTCTATTATAGTAGTGCTGTTGATCTCGCCCTTCATATCCATCAAAGTCTGCTATATATATTTAGGTGCTTTTATATTAGGTGCGTAGATATTTATAATGGTTATATCTTCCTGTTGGATTGCTCCTTTTATCATTATGTAGTGACCTTCATTATCTCTTACTTACCCTTTGTTTTAAAGTCCATTTTGTCTGATATAAGTATTACTACCCCAGCTTTTTTTAAGTTCCATTTGCATGAAATATTTATTTCCAGCCTTTTACCTTCAGTCTATGTGCATCTTTTGTTTTAAAGTGTGTCTCTTGTGACAGCATTGGTATGGTTCCTGTTTTCTTATCCATGCAGCTACCCTATGTCTTTTGATTGGATCATTTAATCCATTTACATTTAAGGTTATTATTGATATATAGTTGTTTATTGACATTTTATTCTTTAAAGCTGTATTCCTCTTTTGCTATATTCTTTTCCCCCTTTGATCTGTTTACAACAGGCCCCTTAACATTTCTTGCAGCATTGGTTTGGTTGTAATGAATTCCTTGAGTTGTTTTTGTCTGGGAAGCTTTTTATTCCTCCTTCAATTTTAAATGACAGCCTTGCTAGATAAAGTAGTCTTGGTTGTAGGCTCTTGTTCCGCATTACTTTGAATATTTCCTGCCATTCCCTTCTGGTCTCACGTGTTTCTGTTGAGAAGTCGAATATCATTCTTATTAGAGCTCCTTTGTAGATGATAGCCTTTTTTTCTCTAGCAGCTTGTGGACAAGTCCTGCCAGGGTAAGGATGACAGAGACGCAAAGTCCCAACTCCGGGGACCAGGTTCAGTGATGCAGATCCACTTTATCCAGGAAGTAAGCTAGCTTATCTACATGGGTTCAGCCAATAGGATTTTACAGCATGTCCTTCATAGCCAATGGCTGAAAAGATCAGGGAGTTGCATGGTTGGCACTAAGTCACTTCCTTATAGGGGGCAAGCTTCCTTCTTGGGTATATGCCCAGGAGGCTTCTGGGAGCTGGAGTATTTTCACAGCATTGCATCAGCTACAGCTGCTAGGAATGTGCTCTGCGCTCTACCCACATCTCCCCCTTCTCTTTTAATTAAGGCCAATTGGACTTGATGAATGACAGTTTGCTGTTGTTGTAGCTTTTGAATGCTACGCATTATACAACGGAACCCTAGTAGAACTAAAACTATAATGCCTATTATACTATATGCTAATAGATTAGCTGGATTAAACAATGAGGCAAGCTTCTGTAATGTTGACTAGTTAGGAAATAGAATGGGGGTCTTAAACAGGGGATTTCTTCTAGGGGATGGGATGTCATTTCCCTCCCATTGTGTTACAGAGACCTTCTAGGTGCCATTAAACAGAGTTCTATTTTGATTGTAAAAAATGGATGTAGGTTCATGCATGCCCCCTTCCCACAAAGGTCCCAGTGTCCAAACACAAAACGGATGGCTTGCTGTGGGCTGCGTACTGCATATGGTTGCAAGGCACATTACACAAATTACAACAACATGACAAATCATACAATTTCAACAATTACAGAGGTACACTTCACCAGTCTCTGAACACTTTGCCAAAAGTGCAAAATGTCCTTGGCCTTCTTTCTAGCCATGGAAAAAGCTTCTCAGGGCTGGGGAAGGGCCTTCAGCAAAGCCGCCCCCCACCCTCATCAGGGTATTTCACATTGTCCAAAATCCATAAGTCCATCTAACAAAGGAGCCAGTGCTCACTCAGGTCATAGTCCAGGAAATCAGTCCATGCCCATGAGGCCTCAGCCACCCTCCTCATTCCTGCTGTCCTGGCAGGTCTTACACTGTCCCAAAGAGGAACATGTAGCAATGGCAGTCAGTATTTTCATCTCTGCTCTGGAGAGCATGATAGCATTCACCCCTATGTTCCAAAATGTCAGCGAACCCACCAGCAGCTTAGCAGGCACTCCCTGCCATTCTAGCAGCCACTCAGCAATGCAAAGCCTGGCTTCTGTTCATCCTCCCGCCGCAACTGCCACCGTTTACCTTCTGGAGTCTGTGAATCACAACTCCGGCCCAATTCTCCTCATCCTCCAAAGATGAAATGAAAACACCAGCTCATGCTGCCGGGCTTGAGCCCTGGGCTGTCGCCGCCTGCATCTGGGAGTCAGCGGTTACTATAGCACACATAAGAAAGAACAGAGCACCAGGGCCTGGGGGCCCATCAGGGGCAATTCCCTGGGCCTGCCCCGCCAAAGCCTCCACATACCCCCAGGTGATGGGGCATGCACGCCGGCGGCGAGGTCTTCTTCTCGAGCACTGAGGACCTCCTCCCCTCAGGCGTAGTCAGTGTGGAGAAGACCAGGGCTGTGGCTTTGGATGGGTGAAGACTGAACCACTTAGTGGGTGCCCAAGAAACCCTGTCAAGCAGGTCGGGGGGTTCCTGGGATCCAAATTGGCTGAAAAACACAAGCATTACCTCTCCCTTGCATTAGAAGAGGGTGTGATCCCCGCCACTGTGCTGTGGCTGGGTCCTTCCAGCATCATTTCAGAGAGAGGGGCCAAGGAGAGAGAGAGCAAGAGATACAGAAAAATAGACAAGATAGAAAGAAAAAAGACACATGGGGGCATATAGGTTGGCCCATGGGTCTGCAGCAGGAACACATGTTGGAGTTAAAGCTGGGGTAGAAAATGCACCTGAGAGGCTGGGGTGGGGCATTGAGCCCTGGCAGGGAATACGGAAGTAGCAACTTCTGCGTTTTCTGGTGGCAGAGCTGATGGTGCAGTTAGCAATTCAGTTGGTTTCATTTCTGCACACTCAGCTGCGATTTTGTCAAACTCGGAAGCTAAACTATTTTCCTACTCAGTGGAGGGGGGTGAATTGGGAGGTAGGGGCTCCTCAGAGAGAGAGGTAGCCTGTAATATTCTTGGCACCGGCAGAGGGTCCCCAGGAGGAGCAATGGCCAAGCAGGTGCGTATTGCCAATAAGGCAAGAGTGAGGCCAAGAGGGAATGTTTGCTGCCCATGTACCTCGGCCAAATGAATGCCTCAGAGAGCTCAGGCCCAAGTATACGGGTCCCAGAGAGGTACGTACCTAATCCAGGGATTGAAATCAGAGAGGATTCCCAGTAAGTACAGAAATCCTTTTCACAAACTTCAACTCGCCTACTCTGCAATAGGGCATGCAGGGCTTGAGCCTGCGGGCTCAAGAGTGGGGGAGAAGGTTTCCCATTGCAGAGGGTCACTCAGCCATCCCTTGAATGCTGGTTAGGTCCCTGCCTGACATTGGGCACCAGTTGTGGAGAAGTTCTGCCAGGGGTGAGGACAACGGAGATGCAAAAACCCAACTCCGGGGAGCAGATTCAGTGATGCAGATCCACTTTATCCAGGAAGTAAGCTAGCTTATATACATGGGTTCAGCCAATAGGATGTTACAGCGTGTCCTTCATAGCCAATGGCTGAAAAGATCAGGGAGCTGTGTGGTTGGCGCTAAGTCACTTCCTTATAGCAGGCGAGCTTCCTTCCTAGGTATGCCCAGAAGGCTTCTGGGAGCTGGAGTATTCTCACAGCATTGCATCAGCTACAGCTGCTAGGAATGTGCCCTGAGCTCTACTCACAGCAGCTTTTAATATTTTCTCTTTATCATTTAGCTTTGGCATTTTAATTATGATATGTCTTGGTGTAGATTTCTTCGGGTTTCTCTTTAATGGAATTCTCTGTTTCTTGATCTTGTGTGACATTTTCCTGCATCAATTTAGGGAAGTTTTCAGCTATGATTTGATTGAACAAAGTCTCTATCCCTTGTTCTTTCTCTTCTTTTTCAGGAAACCTTATGATGTGGATGTTATTTCTCTTCTTGTTGTTACAGAGCTCTCTTAGAGTTTCCTCAGAGTTTTTGAGTCTCTTTTCTTTTTGCTGCTCTGCTTCCGTGCCTTTATTTATCTTGTCCTCTAACTTACTGATTTGATTCTCAGCTTCATCCATACTACTTTTAATTCCTTCCACTGTGTTCTTCATTTCTGATATTGTATTTGTCATTTCTGACTGATTCGTTTTTATTATTTCAATGTCCTTTTTTATACTTGCTATCTCTTTACTTAGTTGTTTGTTATGACCATCTATGGTTGTTCTAAGATCTTTGAGCATCCTAACAATCATTATTTTAAACTCTGCATCTGGTAATTTAGTTATATTTGACTAATTCTAGTCCTTTCCTGGGGATTTCTCTTGATTCATTTGGGTTGCATTTCTCTGCCTTCCTATTCTGTCTGTGTATAAGAAGTGTATGGCCACTGGAGTCCAATGCGTGTGGCCTCTGTGTTCCCTAGGTGTGGTTTGTCTGCAGACCTGCCACCCCCTCTGCCACTGCCTCCAGCGTTCATGTATGGGCGTTGCTGGTGCCAGCTCACTTGGCTGTTGCTGCAGTTTTCACTTCTCCTCCACGGGAGGGGCTATGTTCACATGCCCAGGTCTACAAGCCTCTGCAGGCCGCAGCCTTTGCCCTGCCCTCACAGTTGGGGCTGTGCGTTGCATCCGGGGCTGCAAGCCTTGGCACCGTGGGCAGGGCTGCCCATCTATGCTCAGCCACAGGTCTCTACCTGTTCTCAGGCCTTCACCCTGCCCCTGTGGGCAGATCTGTGCTCGTGCATTGGGCCAAAAGCCCCAGCTCCATGGGTCAGGCTGGGCTGCGTGCCCGCACTCAGCTGTGGGTCTCTGCAGTCCCCAGGCTTTCGCCTTTGCCCTGTGGGCAGGATTGCATGCAAGCCTGCAGCCAGCTGGACCAATTTTGTGCACCCCTTCCGCTCCCACCAGGTGAGACTGAGCTCACCCCGGGCCTCAGTTGTGGCCGGCCCGGCTTCTACCCCAGCTGACGGGACCACGCTTCTGTATCCTGCTGCCGCTCTACCTCCCACGAGCCCTCAGCAGTGTGGGTGGGGATGCTGCAGCTCAGACCCTAGCACTGAATACTGTCTTCCTGAAGGCTCCCTCCTGCTAAGCGACTCTGCTCTGTGTGCCGCATGAAAGCTTATTTGGCTGGTGTCCTGCTTCCCTTTGCTGGTATTGCTGGTTCCAGGGAAAATATTCACTTTAGATTTGGGGGATGACTCAGCCCAGGGGTTAGGGTGGCTGTCCCTCAAAGTGTTTCTCCCTGTGCTTCCTAGATTACACTCTCTTCCTGCATCTCCGGTCCTCTCCTCTCTCCCCATCCCCCAGAGCCCTAGATGAGTGGTTGTGAAAGAGGTTTTCTGCGTGGTCCCTTTAAGAAGAATCCTAGGTCTGAGAAATCTGTCTCTTTTTCACAAATAGTATCCTGGCTTGTTTTGCAGCTAAATACTATCCATACGCTTCTTCTAGGCTCTGGGGCTGCAGGCTGGGGCTTTGTTCCTCCCTTCTCCTCTAAACTCACTTCCCACCACGGGAGTCTCTCCAGGCTGCCATTCACTCCCGGGAGCTGGGCAGCCCTCTCCGCATTTCTGCTTTTCCTACCAGTATCAGTGTGGCTTCTTCGGTGTTCCTTGGTTAAGGAGTCCTCTTAGTTTAGTCTAAAGTTGGTTTTTTCAGATGATGGTTCTTAAAATTAAGTTGTAATCCACTTTGGTTCTGGGAGGTGGAAGTTGGTATGTCCACCTACTCCATCGCCATGTTGCCACCCCTCAAACTAAATAAATTTTTATCATGGTTCTGCAGGCTAGAAGTCTGAGATCTCCTGTGCTTAGAGTTAGCCAACTTCTCCCTGTGTTTTTCCTTTATCTTCCCTCTCTATGCAAATGTTCTGGTTTTCTAATGTCTGGTTTTCTAACACAGAGATGCCCGAGTGTAACTGTGAAGATAGTAGAAACCAAGCTGCATGTTTTTCACACTGACCCAAGTCAGAGTAGAGCCATATTGTGGCCCCTCCCTTCCAGTAAAATGTACCAAAAAAAACTTTGCCATGTCACTAATATACATCTGCACAAGGAGTGTGGTACATATGTGTGTGTTGGTTTTGATTTACCCCTACGGATGGTTATTGTCACAGTCCAGCCATGACAAGTCTATTACAAGGTCTCGAACAAGAAAAGGTATGACATTGAATAAATGATAGACAGAGACTTAAAGATATATACATACAGATGGGTTCGGGAGGATGGCACGTTGAACAGTGTCTACTGTTCCTGAGCCATAACATGGTTGCTCCCAAAGACGCATCCATCTTTATTCATGGAAAAAACGTGGTCCATTAGCAATTCAGTTGTTTCCAAGACAACTCAAAGACAACCCCCACCATACCATTCAAATCTAACTTTACACCAATAAGAAACTAGTTTTTAGCCTCTTCTGGAGAACATGCGTGGGCCAAGCAAGAATCAGGTATAGCTCTTTGTTAACTAGGCAGGTGAGGTGGGGGGTTAGGCCCAACACCTCTGTCCCCTAGACATCCAGATTGCAAAAATACCCTGTTTATATTTTGATCCCCAACAGGTTATTACTGTCTTTAATCTAACAGTCATCTACTTGACCTATTGGTAGCATTTAAGGCAGTTGCTCACTCTCTCCTCCTTGGAACACTTGCAGGACATGATTTTCTGCTGCCTTTCAGGCCACTCTTCCCAGGCCCCTTTGCTGTTTCTTCCTCATCTTCCTGGCTTTTTTTTTTTTTTTGTATTTTTCTGAAGCTGGAAACGGGGAGAGACAGTGAGACAGACTCCCACATGCGCCCGACCGGGATCCACCCGGCACGCCCACCAGGGGCAACGCTCTGCCCACCAGGGGGCGATGCTCTGCCCCTCTGGGGCGTCACTCTGCCGTGACCAGAGCCACTCTAGTGCCTGGGGCAGAGGCCAAGGAGCCATCCCCAGCGCCCGGGCCATCTTTGCTCCAATGGAGCCTTGGCTGCGGGAGGGGAAGAGAGAGACAGAGAGGAAGGAGGGGGGGTGGAGAAGCAAATGGGCGCTTCTCCTATGTGCCCTGGCTGGGAATCGAACCCGGGTGCCCCGCACACCAGGCCGATGCTCTACCGCTGAGCCAACCGGCCAGGGCCTCATCTTCCTGACTTTTAACTGTCTCAGTGACAAGGATCAATTCCTGACCTCATCTCTGTTCTATCTCTTCTCATCCTATTGTCTCACAGCTTTAAATACCATCTCTACACTGATGACTCCCAAATGTATTTATTCAAGCAGGACTTCTCCTCTGAACTTGAAACCCTTCTACCCCTAATTGTTCATTTAACAGCTTCAATATTTCATAGGCCTTTCAAAAGCAACATGCTCAAAATCAACATAATCTGTCCCTCAAAACCTACTTCTTCTGTTGTAGGAAAGCAACCTAATGGAGGATAGACACTCAGACAACTGTATAAGAGGAAAAAGAGAATTTATTAAAGCCGGTGAAGCACGTGGGGCTATAGCTCCAAAGACACGTGCTCCCTGAAATTAGATTCTTTACATCTTATATACCCTTTGCAGAACACAAGTTCACATATATGGATCTTGTGATTCCTTTGCCTAGAGGTACATACATCAATCACACGATTTCAGGATAAGAGGGAGCTAGATGATGTTAGAGGATAAGCATTTGTAAATCACCCATTAAGGAGAAAGAAAGGGAAGAGGAAAGGGCTACTCAAATCTCCCTTCCCCTTCCTGCATTCCTAGCTGTTTACCCTCTTCCTCACAGGTGTGGAGAAAGGAGGGGGTCCAAGTCTCCTTCCTCAAAACCTTCTACTACCCACCTTCTCTCTCTGTCTCTCATTCCTCTCTCTCTCTCTCTCTCCCTCTCTCTCTCTCCCTTTCTCTCTCCTCTCTAAAATGAATTAAAAAAATAAAAAAATAAATTAAAAAAAACCTTCTAGTACTAAAAACCTCTCTATTTACAATATAATAACCCTTCCTAAGCAGGCCATCAGCTATCTTGAGCTGGTGTAAATCACACACAAGTATAAAAATCATATTTACAAAATTTCTCTGAATGCTTGGCCTAAATCATAAAATGCCTTTTAAGCCTCTTAGTAAAAGAGGGTTTCTAAATGTCACTTTCATTTTCTTTCCCATTTCATTAAATGGTGATTCTTCTCTAAATGTTATTGAGACTCATGGGCACAGAAAAGTGAAATGGTTACCAGGAAGAAGGGATGAAAGGAAGGGGAGTGAAGAAGAACAAATACACAGTGATGGAAAATGACTTGACTTTGGGAGATGAGTACACAACCCAATCAACAATTCAAATGCTATAGAAATGTTTACCTGAAACCTATGTACTCTCTTATTGATCAATATCACCACATTAAATTTAATTTCTAAATTAAAAAGTATAATAAAATTTCTACCTCATAAAGAAGTTCCAGAAATATGCAACACAAATCATTATGAAGAAAATTAATAGAAATTTGAAAGAGATAAGCAATGTGCAGTAATCTAGATGGGACACAAATGGGTGCATAGAGCCTTAATACTTTCTATCATCACATTTATAAAAGTTAGGTGTCTGTGAACCTGCTAATTAATGTGAAAGAGAGTTTTGTTATCATTGATACAATGGTTTAATAGTTACTTTTATCCCCTGTGTGATGGTTATAATTTAATTGATGTTTAGAATAAAATTTGCTCCTTATATGCACAATGTAAATAAATAAATAAGTTTGGTTTTGACAACAAAAAAAACAAAACCACCAATAGCAGAACCCTGGTGAGGCATCCTTGACTGCTATCTTTCACACTTCCCATCTTGCTCAGCCTGAAAACCAGAGTCCTTACAATGACCTATGGGGCTAACAAGTATATGTATGACTGAATTTAGTCCTGTTTCAAGACTTGATAATGAAATCATGGGGCAGGGGGAATTTATACCCCCCACAAATGCTACGAATGGCTTTCAAAACAGTCTTATAATTAAAAGACTAGGTGAGCCTAGGTCAATCACAATTAATTTCTTCAATGATTTACTGAGCAGCTACTCTGTTCCAGACCTTGTCCTAGGTGCCAAGAATACAACTCTGAACAAAGTAGACAAAGGCCCCTGTTCTCTTGGAATACACATTCTTGTGGGTAAACAGATGGCAAGCAAAATATCAGCAAGTAAATTATATTGTATTAGTTGGTAAGTGCTGCAAAGAAAACTAAGGTGGGGACAGGGATAGAAAATGTTAGGGAGAGAATGAGGTCCTGTGTTTGGTTCTGGATAGGCTATCTAGGGGTGGTCTCACTGAGAAAGTGACATTTGAATAAAGACCTGAAGGACATGAGGAGGGAACCAGTGGTGTTTGTGGAGTGTATGCCAGACATAGAGTGGGGAGGGCTAATGGGGGGTAGAGAAGAAGAGCAACAAGGGCAACAACAAGACCCTTAGCAGGAGTTGCAATCTCTGTTCCTTTTAGAGGCACAATCAGCAAGGAGGAGAGTGTGCCTGGAGTGGAGTAAATGAGGGCAGTAGGAGGTTAGATCAGAAAGGAGGCCAGTCTGGCTCTGGTCACTGAAAAGGCCTGTAAGCAATGCTGATTCTAGAAGCAGTAAAAACCTCTACACCCAGATTAGGGTCTCTGAATTCAGTGAATTCTCACTGAAAGAAACAAGGGCTTCCTTGGACAATCACTGATTCGGGAGCTGGGGCAAAACCTGGACGTGTTGTCATACTAGAAAGAAAGGAAACTTTCAAAGGTGACTGCACTATATCCAAAAGACTTAAGTTAGGAACCAAGGGAAAGAGACTTTCTGTTTTCAAAGATAAAATAATTTGAGCATCTGCAATGCATTGAAAAATATCAAGTGTGTTAAAATCCATGAGTTTATAATTATACTAGAAAAAAATCCCTCATAGGTCACCTTAACAGGTTGCTAGGGAACCAACTCGCTACTCTGAAAACTGCTTTAAAAAGGAAACAAATCAAGCATTTGTCTTCTTTTCTACTTGAACTATATCTCAGGATAGCTAAATTGCTGTAGAGGAAAAGTTCTTTTAGAAGCATCCCAGCTAACAGATAAAGGAGGAATAGTAGAATTAGAATACCATAATTTAGCAATCCCTAATGAAATAATAGATCTAAGTAATGGTCACCAATGGTACTAAAAACTATAAAGGGAAAGGCTTATGGGAAATTTTTCAATGAATGGATCAAGTTGGCAATACTGGAGTTCACTCCTCAACCTTAACATCACAAAAGAGGAGACACCCAAACATCATATGTCCCTGACATGATACAATAGGAAGTTCATGCCACCATCTATGAAATATATATGTCCAACAATGGAATTTGAATGAATAAAGAGCTAATTGATAGTTTTCAGGAAATACAAGGCTTTGGAAAAGCTATTAAGTGATACCACAAGGATGCAATCAGAGAAATGCAGACTGTGGGAACTCTGCAGTACAAATGACCCACTTTATTCAACAAATAAATTACTAAGGAAAAAAAAAGGCAGGGGTGGTGTGTAATTTAAGAGACCCAAAACATTTATTAACCAATTGCAATGTGTAGACCGTGTTTGGATACTATTTTTTAAAAAAACTGTAAAAAATTTATGAGAAAACTGGGGAAATTTGAACACTGATTTAATATTTGATTGTATTAAGTAATGTTTTAGGTATGATACCTACATTATGGCTATGTGGGGTTTTTTAGAGATACAATACTAAAATATGCATGGGTACAATACTTTGAAGTTTGGGACTTATCCTGAAATAATCCAACGCAGTGGGGTGGGAGGTGGGTGGGGAAGAGATGAAATGGGATTTCCACATGTTGATAATTGTTGAAGCTCAGTGATGGTCCATTACACTATGTTCTCTCTTTAATATTTAAAATATTCCATAAATCAAGTTTAGGGGGGAGTCATAAAGAAAGATTTTCTATGACAAATGGGAATAATAATCCCTATTTTCTAAACGTAGGGCCAACAAATAAGTTACCCTTTAGCACAGTTTTTCCTTTAGTAACCAATAACTTATAGCAGACCCTAGAGAATTTTGTGGAAAATATGCTTCCTTTCATGCACAAAAGGGTTTAAAAGTCAGCTCTTGTATCCCAGAATGTGATTTGTTGAGGTGCAGTAGACTTTTCAGGTACCTCAGCGATGATCAGGGCCAGTGCCTGGCTAGAGTCTGGAATCATGAGAGAGGCATAGAGTATTTCTGCACCACCTCCTGCTGCCTCTCAGTTCTTCCTGCATCTTTGGCTGCTTTCTCGCTCCCAGGAACAGGGCTGCTGGGGCAGGCTGCGTGTTGCACAGCTCTGGGGAACCACAGAGCCTATATGAATGGTGCCCCCTGCACTCGTGCAGCATGGCAGCCCTGAGCAGGAGCCTGGTCACTTCATGCCATTTTTTACTTTGGACTCCTTAGTCCTTACCAGGGATATTTCCTCAGTCTTTGCTAAGGTCAGTGGGTAATAATGGTATAAATGATATTAGCTTTTTTTTTTAATTGGTATTTTTTCAAGATTTTTACTAATATCTTTTCTTCTATGATAAAAGTCCCATAAGCATTAGTTAGGATGAACTAACAAAGAACTCCCAGATCTCAGCAATTTAACAAAATAAAGGTTTATTTCTTGCTGCCATCACAGTCCAATATGGGAGTGGGGGCAAAAGGGGATCTGGACTATTGTTCTTTCAGACGCTATCTGTCTAGGATGTCCATGAAGCCCTTCATTGGGTCTTCTGCAAGAGAAGAAAGAGCATGAAAAGCCATCTTCATCGGAACGCCTCTGGTTGAGGGGACACACATAACTTCCCCTTACAGTCCATCAACAAGAACAAGCTGAAAGCAGCGTGCCAAGGAAGGCAATGGTGATGTTTAAGAATAACCAGATAGCGTTGCTGGTGGCTGGGTTCATCTGCCTCCTCTCATTCCCTCTGCCCCCACCTCTGCCTGAGTCCCAATCTGCCATGCTGTGCCCTGAACAGACACCGGCCATCTCCCCCAGCAGAGGCAGCATGCCACCACCCCGATCAAAGAGGCCATGCCGCCTTGAACTGTGGCCTGTACAGTGCCTATGAGTACACAGTACCTCCAAGGGAGAAAACCCTTGTGAAAACGGACATTCAGATAGCTCCTCCTGCTGGGTGCTGTGGCAGAGTAATTCCACATTCTGACGTGACTGCAAAACACTCCATAGACTAGACCGGGAGCTAGTATCATAGACGAAGATTAAAGAGGAAATATTGGTGTTGGACTGTTTAATTCTGGCAAAGGAAAGTTTGAAGTAAGAAAGGGTGACCAATTTGCACAGCTTATTTGTGAATGGACTTTTTTTTTTGTATCCAGAAATAGGGGAAGTTCACGTTTTGGATGACATTGAAAGGGGTTCAGGAGGGTTTGTGGGTCCACTGGAAAGAATTAAAATTTATGCCAAGAATATAAAATGAGAAAACATACATTTTCTTAAAAGGGAAGAGTTTTTGTTTAGTGGTTTGGTAGTTAGCATATCTATAAACTTAATAGCTTTAACTTCTAAAAATATTTGGTTCTATTATGATCAAGGAAAAGGTACTCTGTTGGAATCGCATAGAACTTAACTTTCTGTGTTTTTCTATATTTCATTGTTTTATAAATCTGCATGGTAACCTAATGCAAACAATTTCTTTTTTCAATCAAATGTACATCAATTACAGATTCTCCCCTCCCCAGAACTGTATGATTTAGTTCGCTAAATGTTATCATTTCAACAACTTATTTTTCAATTCTTTATATGTCATAAACAAAGCTTTTCACTCAACAAAGTTGAATTCTTCTATAGATACAAATTATGATACAGCTGAACAAAAAGATAATAAAATGTTAAAATTTAAAAAGAAAAAGAATAACCAGCTAGTCTCAGCCACACTATCCGAGGTAGCAATGCCTTATTCCAGTTAAATTAACAAGCCTTTAACAAGCCTCCACGGTAGACCACTAACAGTACCAGTGGAGGTCCCTGGCCCTTCAAAGAGTGATGGAGAAGGAGATTTCTGAAACACCTTGTTGGTGCTTCCATAACTCTGTGCGGATACACTCCTTACTTCACCTGTCAGGTAGCAATTACTTTCAGGACAAGAAAATTGGGAAGGGATAGTATTCAGTTATAGCCTTTTTGCTAGCTGGAGACTGGAGGGTTTTAATTTGAGGGAGAGGGTTTGATGAAGTGCTTTAAGGGTTTGATGATTCCCTGGAAACTACATATAAAACTTGTGTTTGTGTGCAGTTTTCTGGGAATAGAGTCCATTGTTTTGCATATATTGATTAGAAGGCATTCAGTATATATTTCTTCTAAAAATTCAAAAAGGAGTTTGTATTACTCAGTGTTCTCCCTAGAAACAGGACTGATAGGATGTGTATATAGTTCTATATATGTATATATATATATGGGGGAGAGATTTATTTAAAAAAATTAACTCACACAAGTCCGAAACCTGCAGCTGAGCTGGCAGGCTGGAGACCCAAGAAGAGTCAATATTGTAGTGTAGTTCAAGTCCAAAGGTTGTCAGACTGGAGACTTCCCTCTTGCTCGGGGGAGGCCAGCTTATTGTTCTAGTCAGGCCTTCAACTGATTAGACAAAGCCCAGCCATATTATAAAAGGCAATCTGCTTTACTAAAGTCCACCTAATTAAATGTTATTCTTATCCAAAAGTAGCCTCATAGAAACATCAAAAATAATGTTTGATCACATATCTGGGCACTAGTGGGCCAGCCAAGGTGACACATCAAATTAACTATCACAAGGTCCTGGACCCAAACAAAGGGTAGAAGTCAGTTATTACTGTTCTAAGAAAGTCCTGTTCTTCCCCTTCATTCTCTAGTCAAGCTTCAGCGCTCATCCCAGATTCCATGCCTGGCCCTAGAGTAGCTTACATATTCTGGTGGCAGGGAGCAAAATCTGCCTAACACTCCCGTCCTACAACTTCCATCAATCCCACACTAAAAGAATTCAGGCAGAAATTCTCAATTCAGCTTTAGTAAATGTTAAATAATGTTAAAGAAACATTACTTTTCTCCTGGGGAAAGAAGCAAAAACTTGACAAACCTTCAGAAATGTTGCTTAATCAAGGCAGTTTAGCTTTTTCACCCTGTATATGTCAATGATAGTCTAACTGGCTATATACATCTTTAATGTTTATATCTTAAAGCCCTAGTGATTTGTCTCGAGTGAATCCTCCAGCAAAATAAAGTGCCTTGAAATCACAGATTATACTTTATTCCCTTGTGGAAAATGCTATTGGCACAGGCAGGAGCTCTGATTAGCTGATGGTATTGTCACATTCTGTTTTATTTGTCTCACTATATTAAATTGCCAGCTAGCTCTGGTATTAAAAATAGCCCAGATTTATCTTTCAGGATTGTCACCTCACTTTGACATCTCTACCTTGCTTCCACAGGGAAAAAAATAACCTGAGGCAGGTTTAGGGCAAGAACTTTCTTATTTTGTGACTATTCCTTAGCATAAGGTAAAGTCTGGTGATTTAAAGCAGGTGTTCCTTCCAATACTCCTTAACCTAGTTTTCATCTGAAAGAGTCCAGTAGGTTCTGTCTGGAAGAAAAAGGCTCTTTCTGCCATCATCCTGCACAGGCCCTTTGCGTGCTGCAGTGTGGTATGGCTGGGCCTCCCTTCTTTGCCCTGGGAAAGAAAGGAGGTTCAGTTTTGTAAAGTACTAAGGGGCCTAGATGGGTCAACACTGCTCTATTAATATGAAATGAGATTACCACCAGCTGTTGTTTCATTGCTTTCAGCAAAGCCATTGAAACGTTTGCAAGCTAGCAAAGGATTCCAGATGGGAGCGGCCATTGCTCAAAATCCAGACCACCCAGTGGACACTTCAGGTAATGGGCTTTGCACCCAGCTCTTGCAGAAACTCAATAACACTTCAAGGGGTTTGCATGATGGGCCTGTGCCACTTGGGAACCATGATACCCTCATTTTCCTTCCCACTGATTTCTTTTCTCCCATTATTTCCCCCCTCCTCTCTCATGACTATAATTTTCCTAAAACTCTGTTCAAAAGGAGTTATTAGATTAAGTAAAAGTAAAAACAAATTTAGCTTAAAGGATAGCAAATGTTGTTTGGATATAAAATTTGTCTTTTAGAACCCACAATATGACCCACCTGTTTGATTTTCACAGACTCATGGAACATTATCCAAGATGAGCGGGAAAATGCTGGGGAAAGGAGCACGCTCCTCAAACTTTGTGTGCTTACAGACCCCTGGGGCATCCTGAGAAGGTACATATTCTGATGCCGTAGGTCTGGGGAGGGGCCAAGAACCTGCAATTCTGGAAAGCAGTCAAGGGATGGACACCAATTTGAGTGGCTAGGGTCTAGAGTCAAGTTGTTCAACCATTTCCACTTTGTAGCACGTTTGTAAATTTGCCCAAGTTATAGAAAATACAGTCCAAACAGATGATTGGGGTGGCTTAATTGTTCTCTTTAAAACTGAATTACTTAATAAATACTTTGTTCCAGAAATATATGTGAGAATAGAATATTATAGAGTCCATTTTTAAAAATGGTTCTCTCCTTTCTACTGATGGATCATTCAACTTTGCTAATCACTTTTGTAGGTTTTCCACTGAAGTGTAAGTACAGGACACCTATTCTCTATTTGGATCCAGTGTTCTAACATGTAACAGCCTCTCCCATGAAATAAGGTATGTATTTCTCCATGTATAAGACGCACCCTTTTTTGAAAAATTTAGGGTCTAAAAACTGGGTGCATCTTATACAGTGGTTGTAGATTATTTTACTTGCATTTCCTGCTTTTCACACAGATAAGGAGTTGTATGAATTTTATGATGAATAAAACTTGAGTTCAATAATTTTATGTAATACATTTTTTTTTTAAATTTCGGGCCCCAAAATTAAGGTACATCTTATACATGGGAGCATCTTATACATGGGGAAATATGGTCTTTTTCTGGGAGTGAATTACCCAGTAGGCACTTTGGCCTTGTGGCAGGGAAATCTGAATCTGGTTCTGCCATTAGGAACTGAAAGATCTTGGACAAGTTGCTTAACCTCTCTGATCCTTACTTTCTACACCTAAAAGAGTAGGCGTAAGGAGATTATAAAAAATGGGAGGGAGGGGCCCTGGCCAGTTAGTTGGCTCAATGATAGAGTGTTGGCCCAGTGTGTGGAAGTCCTGGGTTTGATTCCTGGTCAGGACACACAGGAGAAGCGCTCATTTCTTCTTCACTCTTCCCCCTCTCCTTCCTCTCTATCTCTCTCTTCCCCTCCCGCAGCCGATGCTCCATTGGAGCAAAGTTGGCCCAGGCACTGAGGACGGCTCCATGGCCTCCACCTCAGGCTCTAGAATGGCTCTGGCCACAACAGAGCAACACCCCAGATGGGCAGAAGAACATCATCGTCTGGTGGGCATGCCGGGTGGATCCCGGTCAGGGGCATGCGGGAGTCTATCTGACTGCCTCCCCACTTCTAACTTCGGGAAAATTACAAAAAAAAAAATAATAATAAAATAAATTTAAATTGTAGATGGGGGGAAGGACAATGTAGCTCACAGAATTGCTGTAAACTTTGAACAAGAGAATGCATGAAAATTGCTTACTACATTACCTGAAGTAACTATACACAGCTTTAAAACAAAACCCTGAAATTAACATCTAGAAATGCTAAAATCTTCCTGTAAACCATTTTGGAAGAAAATCTTTTGGAAACATTCTTTATCCTCTACCTTGTGTAACAGGTGTATACTGAATTCATTTTAACTCTTTCCTCATGACTCTGGGTCCTTGTTTTGAGTATGGGTGACTGTACTGTCCTAGAACACAGGGATGACCATAGTCAAAGTGATAATGATCTTGGGTTTTCTAACACCCATTCTCCCCAGCCCTCCCCCACCAAGCCTGCCCACAGCCCTCTGTTCAGACTTCTATGATAGCACTTACCACACTGAGGCAAAAATACCTGTTTAGCCAGCTTCTTGGCCTCAGGCCCCATTTCTTGGGGCAGGGGTCAGGTCTTTTGCTGTTGAATGAAGACCTCCCCGAGCCCCACTTAAAGGATTGGGTGTCAGGAACTTAGAAGCTCGGCTTGTGTTCATTCATTCAGACACTTAAAAAATGCCTCCATGTCCTCAGCCAATTGCTAAAAGCACAGCTCCATTTTATCTTTTAGAGATAGCTCAGGACAAAAATTACATCGCTCCTTAGAACCTTGTAAAGGTTTTCAATTACTACCGTACTAAGAAGTTACCCTTCTGCTAAATTTTAAACCCATTCTGTCTTCTTTGGTTATTTGTTTTGCTTTTGTTTGCAACAAAGATATTGGGGCCAGACAGCCCTAGGTTCAAACACTGGTCTACAATTTAGTAATTGTTTGACTCTGGGTGAGTCACTTAAATTCTCTACTGCTCAATTTCCAAATCTGTAAAACAGGGTAAGAACACTCAGTCTGCAGAATGCTGTGTGTATGGAGATGGCAGTAAAGATATTTCTAGAAGTCCTCTTAGAGAGGAGTTTTGATAGCCCCTGCTTTGATAATCCCACTAGGACTAGAGGCAGGAGTGGGTCTCTAAAGAACCTTCCTTAGGTGGCTGTGAACTAGACTTCCAGAAAGCATGACCTATTAACAGTTGGGCATTTACCCTACAGAGCACAGAAGTGAGCTCAGAAATGAGCAGGGTCCCTGGCCGGTGGCTTAGTGGATAGAGCATCAGTCCAGCGTTTGGACATCTTGAGTTTGATTCCCAATCAGGGCACACAAGAGAAGCATCCATCTTTTTCTCTTCTTCTTCCTCTCCCCCTTCTCTCTTCCCCTTCTGCAGCCAGTGGCCCTGGGTGCTGAGGATAGCTCAATTGGTGCAAGTGTGTCAGCCTCAGGTGCTTAAAATATAATGGCTCAGTACCTGTGCATTGACCCAAGAAATGCATAAAAGACCTGAATAAACACTTTTTCAAAGAGTTCATACAGACATATGATATAGGAAAAGATGTTCAATGTCACTAATAATCAAAGAAATGCAAATTAAAACCAGAATGAGCTATCACCTCCTGTTGAAATGTCTATCATAAATAAATCA
Source organism: Saccopteryx leptura (assembly GCF_036850995.1). Taxonomy (NCBI): domain Eukaryota; kingdom Metazoa; phylum Chordata; class Mammalia; order Chiroptera; family Emballonuridae; genus Saccopteryx; species Saccopteryx leptura. The sequence goes on along the minus strand of NC_089506.1, from coordinate 105,271,892 downwards.
ACAAACAAGTGTTGGCGAGGATGTGGGGAAAAGGGAAACCTTGTGCACTGTTGGTGAGAATACAAATTGGTGCAGCCACTGTGGAAAGTAGTATGGAGTTACCTCAAAAAATTAAAAATGGAACTGCTTTTTGACCCAGCAATTCTACTTCTGGGAATACATCCTAAGAATCCTGAAACACTAATTCCAAAGAATATACTATGCACTCCTATGTTTATTGCAGCGTTATGTACAACAGCCAATATTTGGAAACAGCCCAAGTGCCTATCAGTAGGTGAGTGAGTAAAAAAAGCTATGGCACATTTATATAATGGAATACTACTGTCATAAAAAGAAGGAAAAAAACCTTATGTTTTGCAACAAATAAATGAGCCTGGAGAACAAAATGCTAAGTGAAATAAGCCAGTCAGAGAAAGAAAATTGCACATGATTTCACTCATATGTGGAATCTAATGAACAAAATGGACTGACAAGCAAAATAGAGACAGGCTCATAGATAGAAAGCAGACTGACAGCTGTTGGGGTGAGGACCAGGGTGGGGGTGGGGCGTAGAGGGAGTTAGCCAAAAGTGACAAAATCAACAAACAAAAAGTGTTGACAAAGATATGGAGAAAATGGAACCTTCAGGCACTCTTGGAGGAAATGAAGATTGGTACAGCCACTGTGGAAACCAGTATGAAGCTATCTCAAAAAATTAAAAATGTAAGTGCCTTATAACCCAGCAATTCCACTTCTGGGAATATATCTGAAGAAACCCAAAATATCTCTGAATATTGAAGAGAGCAAATGTGAAAAATAATTGGAGAAAAACTTTTTATCTAAATCAAAGTCATTTAAGATGCAGAATTTAAAGAAAAGTAGACTTCAAAGTTAAAAACTCATAAAATTTAGTTATAATAGACTTCTTTTGGAAAACTTTTATTGTACATTTAACTTAGGGATTATTAATATATTATCAATATTAATTATTAGGGTCATACTAATTTTAAAAAAGGAAAAAAATTGTACCCAGAACTGTATCTTTACTGCAAGATTCAGTTCTTTAGTCATTTTCAATTATGGAATCTCAAATCCCCAAGTACTAGGGAAAAAGAAATATGTTTACACTCAAACTAATTAACCAAACTTTTTTTATTTCTACTTTTAGGTGTCTCCTGCCTCCAATTATCTTGTTTTCCATGAATGCCTTTAGAGCTGAATATTTACAAACTGAAGTCTTTAATGTTCAACATTAATAAATAGACTATGTCTACTGCAAACAGTGATATGCAAATGATACATAGATGCCTACTTACTGGAACTCTAGATATAATCCCCTTTTTGTCTGACCTCTAGATTTAATGGTTTGTCTGGCTAGGTCATCTCCCAGTCTTGCTGCGTTGACTGTAAAATCTCTTTCAATAGAGATTAGCTTTCCACACTTGTTTAATTCTTCCTTTCTTAGTAACCAGTCTACCTAGACTTTTTTTTTGTTTGTTTGGTACAATTGAATATAACTTCAGTGTCCTGTGGAAACCTTTTTGTTTACATTAGATCAAGGGGTATCACCATGCGTTGTGGGCCAGAATGAGGCACCTGGTTCTAGGAGGCAAGGGTCCTGCAGGATATGGGTATACAGTACTGTGAATCCTGAAGATGCCTGAGGTCCGGGCTGGAGAACTGCTCCTGCTCCATCTCTCTGTGCACTTATCCTCAGGAAAACAAATCACAAACAGGAACCCTGGAGTTGTATTGCTGGACCTTATCTCCTGCTGACCACACAAGAGTTACTTTACATATTTTTGCCTCATACTCTTCATCTGTAAAATGGAGATGAAAATAGTTTCTACCTGGTAATAATGTAAAAATTAAATGAAGTAATTGAAGTAAGAGTTCATTCAGCATAACTCTTGGAACATATACAGGCCTAACAGCTATTATTATTTTAATAATATTATTATTTTCTGACGATAATCCCCATCCTGATCATAATGAATTTTTTATGTTAAGAAGAAATGTGCTCCTCAGTTTATTACACCAATCTTTTTATGGGTTCCCCTCTAATTGGTCAGTTTAATGTTTCTTCTCTATTTGTGTTTATGTATTTATTTATCCATCCAAAACATATTAAGACCCCATTAGGTGCTAGGTGCCATCTTAGACACAGTAAGACACAAATGCTCTCCTCTGGGTGCTCATATTTATTGAAGAAAATGACACAGAAACAGATGCCAAATATGGTATTTATTCAAAGAAGTCATTTCCCAGTAAGTCTAGTTTTCTCCAAATATCTTCCAATAGGGATCAGCTGCAATTGAATGTCAAGGGACAGTGTTTTGTTTTCTGGTATGGGGAAGGGCTGATGGACATTAATAATAGGTTTTGTACACCAGGCATTCCATCCACTGGAGTTCACATGGTTTAATAAGGTCATTCAGACCTTAATATAAAGGAAAATTTTCTTATCTGACATGAATAACTTTGAGAGAGTGAAAAATTGATTTGGGGGCAATGTGGTGGCTTAAAGCATTTGAGACACAGTAGGAGCCTAAGGCATGTTAAGTACAGTGGGACACCATGGAAAATAAGGCCAGTGAGGGTCTGGACATCAGTGGAAAAAGTCAGAACACTCAGCTTCTAGTCCCTCTGCCAATTATGATTATTTACCATCTTTGGATTTCTCATTTGTAAACCAGGGAGATGGGAGGAGGGATACTGCTGGACAGGATAAATGATCTCACAGGTGCATAGAATGCCTGTGCAAGGAGTCTGAAAGATCAGTCCAGCCTGCTCATTCTACAGGTGAGAAACTTGTGACTTAGAAAGGATGGTTGCTCTGCTGGGCACAGCTATTTCTATGTCTGATGCCCCCTGGAGAGGGGACATCCATGGAGAGAAGACCTTACTTTCCTAGGACTTAAGGACTGTATTCTTCGGGAAACTGGGGGTCTTCATCGTCACTCTCTCAGACATTGGCCACACCAGAACCACTTCTTTGCTCTTGTCACTTCCATTGTTCCTGCTGGCATCACAGAACCTCCCCAGGCCTTTAAACCAGAGACTCCAGCCCCACCTGCCCCAGAAAGAGATGGAGATGATCATCTCAACCATGCAGTGTTCTTAGGAGGTTTAGAGATGATGTATAATAATATATAAAGGCCTGGCACATAGTACATACTCAGTAAATGAAAACTCTTATTATTTTAGATTTCTTTATTACCAAAGTTTCTAAAAGCACTGTTTGGTTGGTTGGGAGGTGAACTTGAATATCATTTTCTTCAACTATCTGTGCTTGCCTTTTAGTACAGGTACTCATTAGAGCAGGGGTCCCCAAACTTTTTACACAGGGGGCCAGTCCACTGTTCCTCAGACTGTTGGAGGGCCGGACTATAAAAAAAATATGAACAAATCCCTGTGCACATTGCACATATCTTATTTTAAAGTAAAAAAACAAAACGGGAACAAATACAATATTTAAAATAAAGAACGAGTAAATTTAAATCAACAAACTGACCAGTATTTCAATGGGTACTATGCTCCTCTCACTGACCACCAATGAAAGAGGTGCCCGTTCTGGAAGTGCGGTGGGGGCCGGATAAATGGCCTCAGGGGGTCGCATGCGGCCCGCGGGCCGTAGTTTGGGGACCCCTGCATTAGAGAGTAATGAAATAGACAAAATGTGATCATGAGGGAAGAAAGGAGTCCACCCATTCACTTGTTAATTCATTTATTCATTCAGAAAACATACATGGGCCCTGGCCGGTTGGCTCAGCGGTAGAGCGTCAGCCTGGCGTGCGGGGGACCCAGGTTTGATTCCCGGCCAGGGCACATAGGAGAAGCGCCCATTTGCTTCTCCACCCCCACCCCCTCCTTCCTCTCTGTCTCTCTCTTCCCCTCCCGCAGCCAAGGCTCCATTGGAGCAAAGATGGCCCGGGCGCTGGGGATGGCTCCTTGGCCTCTGCCCCAGGTGCTGGAGTGGCTCTGGTCACGGCAGAGCGATGTCCTGGAGGGGCAGAGCATCACCCCCTGGTGGGCAGAGCATCACCCCTGGTGGGCGTGCCGGGTGGATCCCCGTCAGGCGCATGCAGGGGTCTGTCTGACTGTCTCTCCCCATTTCCAGCTTCAGAAAAATACAAACAAAAACAAAACAAAACAAAAAAAACATACATGAGATCCAATTATTCTAGGCTGGGGAACACAAATGTGCACAAGCCAGTTCAAGGGTTTACAGGTGAGTGATAGAAGCAGGGCTCTCCACAAACTGCAGCAATACAAAATACTAGGTAAGTTCTGAGGTTCAGAAAAGGAGTTATCCTGGGCAGAAAGATACAACTAATAATAACAGAGCAATTTCAAAGCATTTCCACATGCATTTTATTTTATTTATTATTTTTTTTAATTTTTCTTTTTTTATTTATTAATTTTTAGAGAGGAAAGAGAGTGAGTGAGAGAGAGAGAAGGAGGAGGGAGGAGCAGGAAGCATCAACTCGCATATGTACCTTGACCAGACAAGCCCAGGGTTTTGAACCGGCAACCTCAGCGTTCCAGGTCGATGCTTTATCCACTGCGCCACCACAGGTCAGGCTATTATTTTTTTTAATTTAGTGAGAGAAGGGGAGGCAGACTCCCACATGTGCCCCGACTGGGATGCACCTGGCAAGCCCTCTAGGGGGCAATGCTCTGCCCATCTGGGGCCCTTGCTCAGTTGCAAATGGTGGCATTTTTTTAGCACCTGAGGCAGAGGCCATGGAGCCATCCTCAGTGCCCGGGCCAGCTCTCTCTAATCGAGCCATGGCTGCAGGAGGGGAAGAGAAGAGAAGAGAAGAGAGAGAAGAGAGAAGCGAGAGGGGGAGGGGTGCAGAAGCAGATGGGTGCTTCTCCTGTGTGCCCTGACCATGAATTGAACCCAGGACTTCCACCCGCTGTACTGACGCTTTACCACTGAGCCAACCAGCCGGGTCACATGCATTTCAGAATTCGATATTCTCTCATTCTCTCTCTCTCTCTCTCTCTTTCACACACACACACACACACACACACACACACACACACACACACAGATTTAGAATTCTTGTAGATGAGAGGATGATTCAAGGAAGGTAAGTGATTTGCTCTAGTCAAAAGTCAGGCTTAGGATCTGAGTGCTCAGATTCTGAAGGTCCCTCCACTGTACCATGCTGGGGAAGCTTCCTGGAGAAAGTGACTTCATGGACACTCAAAATATGTTTGGAAAAGAAATCCATTTAGAACAGGGGTCTCAAACTCGCGGCCCGCCCACCAATTTTGTGCGGCCCGCAGCCTGGCCCACAGAATAATTCACAAAGTTTGATTAGTCTGCGGGCCGCACAAAATTGGTGGGTGGGCCGCACAGCCGCGAGTTTGAGACCCCTGATTTAGAAGAAGAGTTTTCAAGAGAAGTTTCAGAGCAAAGGCAAAGACTAGAGTGAGAGAAAAGAGGAGGTGGTTGCTGACAGTGAGAGGTCCCAATCTCAGTCACTGGAGGTAGTCATTTCCCAGACATTAAGGGCTCCAAAGCCTGGTGGGGACTACAGGTGGTAAAACCAGGTGGAGTGAAGTATGTGCAGAAACTCTGAAATCAAGATACCAAATGTACAGATGTGGAAGTCACCAGGGATAATGGCAAAGAGTAAAAATGACTGCATTAGACCTGGGCAGGAAGGGCCCCTGGTCTGGCCCCTGGCCTTTAGACGACCTCATTCTGGCTCTCTTCTTCTGTACTTCTCCCTGCAGGAGTCCATGGGACCATGAGGTCACTTTCATGAGCTCTAGATCCAGCTCTAGGTACCAGGGCCATTCCTGCTCAAATGGCCAAGCCTGCTTCCAGGGTTGTCCCAGACCTCTCTCCTGGGTCTATCTTCTTGGGAGCACATGATGCCACTGCTTTGCCCATTCCAGGCCTTAGTAAAGGCCTACGGGCATCTTTTGAGGAGGTTAGGGGGATGTAAATAGAAATTTGGTGGTGAAAGCCAGGACTTGAATCTGTGGGTAAGGGTATACAAACATGTTCTTAAGGTTCTACTCTAGTCTGGAATAAAGCTAAGATGGAGGAAAATGGGAACGAAAAGTAGGCTGTCGGCTGGCTTCCAGACCACTTTGCACCACCAATTCTGAAGCAGAAGTCCAAGAAGTCAGGAAATTTAAATTCAAACCCAGACTTCCAGGTGGTAAAGAAAGTGCATTTGTCAATGTTGAAGATTAGGCTATATTTTATTTAAGTTTGTAAGCTTGATTTATAACTTCTAAATATTTAGATATGATACATAGACCTCCATCTGCAATCTTGCCTTCATACAGTAGGAGTTTTGGGAATCAGCAGGTTATAAAGATCTCCCTGCTGTGAGTTTTGAGCTTCCTTTCTGTTTCTTGACACCCACCACACTCTTTGGATGATAACTTGTTTTATCATCTGTCTACTCAGATAGACACAAAGCTCTGTGGAAGCAGGAATTTGGCTGTTTTGTTAACAAATATATCCTAGTGTTAGGGCAATGATTGACACATAACTGCTCACTAAATATGTCTGGGACTCTAAAATGATACATGACTTACACATTTGAAGACAGCAAGTAGAACTAAGAGAAGTGGTGGGAGTGAATTAAACTGAAAAGAGAATGTCTTAATTATGATAGAGTTTAAGTGACAGTCTGGAAGAGCAGCAAACACATAACTTCTACTGTCTCAAGAACTAGGGCTGAAGCAATCCATTCCTTCTAAGTTCTAGGAGTGTGTGTGTGTGTGTGTGTGTGTGTGTGTGCGCGCGCGCGCATTCCCCTTTAAGTGAGTGAGTGGACTGGGATCAGATACTTCATAGGGAGAGCCTGGAGTTCTTAAGTGACTGACTGACTGAAGATATTAAAAAATGTGAATTGACATTTTAAAAAGAAAAAAACTCTAAGTTTTGGGTTTTCCTGAGAAATTGGACGTTCGGCAAGACTGGCCCATGGTCCAATATGGCCACAGTGGCCAGAAGCCTTTAAATGGGCCTGTGTTTATGAACAGGCCATACCCCACTACTCACAACACAAATGTCCCAGATATAGCCTGGCCACCAAAGGTCTCTGAATTAATGACTCCTGTCTGGCTCTTTAAGGCCCCTTTGCTTTGAAAGAATGTATTCTTTAATCTCTTAGTGGTTTTATTTCTGCCAACATTTATATGACTCTAATGTCATTTGAACTGTACTAGAACATTGCATACCTGCTTACATCTGCCATAGATTCTGAAACTGAATTTATTTCACATATAATCAAAGAAGCCCACCTGCTTCAAAAAGCAACTCTGCTAGTTTTACGGATTCAAATTTCCCTTAATCATTCCTGGGATGACTCTAGTGGAGATGCTAGACTGGAGAGATAAGGGTTTATCTGTTTCCTGAAAGTTAAGATGATTGTCTGGTGATAGACCAGGAAGTGTTGCGGGCACTAAAATGCAGAAACTGCCCATATTAAAATTGCAGACTCAGGCTTGGAAGAATAATGAAGATACGCTCGAGCCCTGATTTGTTCAAATATTTACTGAGTATGCAAGATGTGCCAAGCACTGTTTTGACGCAAGGGATTCAATGTTCCTATTTGCATTGAGTTTTAAGTCCCGTGTAGTAAGCCAGATAACACACACAAAGACACATATATTACATACAGACACAAGTACATGTCAAGAAGAAATAATTGCTATTTATAAAACCAAAGCAGAGCCAGGGAACAGCCACTGAAGGTGGCTGCTATTTAGGGAGACCCCAGAGACCCCGCCCCCTTCGTCCTAATCCGGTGTAAAATGCCGTCTGGGAAAGCTCCTCCCACGTCCCCGCCCAGCGGCGGCCTTAAGGGTGGACATTCGAGCCTCGCGTTTCGGAGCGCGCCGAGCCGAATGCCGCGCGCTTAGGGTTCCCGGCATTCCCCTCGTTCTGCCAAGGCCAGAATCATCCCCGGCGGAGCTTGGCATGCTGGGAATTGTAGTTTCCTGCCGCAGCTCTGCCTCGCAGGGGTAGGCAGAAGCCGCTAAGTCTGGCTCCGTTGTTGGGACGTAACTTGCAGCACCGACAGGTTGTGCGGAAGCGTGGGTCACCCCGATAACACCAGGCACATCCAGCCAGGAGAGCGCCCAGGCACGTGACCCCAGGCTCCCAAGGCGCGCGGGTTTTCTCAGTGTCGCTCACGCCCCGCCGCCCCGCGCCCCGCCCCACCTCACCAGGCGGGCGGCCTGCGCCTCCCCTGGAGCTGCTGCCACCTCGCGCTCGGAGGCGTCACGGAACGTGCTCTCCTGTCCCCCCTCCCCCTCCCTCCCCCTCCCGCGCTCCTCCACCTCCCCCTCCCGCACCGAGACTCGCCGCCGCCGCCGCCGCAGGAGTAGCCGCCGCCGGAGCCGCGCGCAGCCATGGCCGAGAATCCCGGCTTGGAGAACCACCGCATCAAGAGCTTTAAGAACAAGGGCCGCGATGTGGAAGTGAGTGTCTTCCGCGGTCTGGGCCCGCCCGCTCGCCCGCCTGGCCGCGCCGGCTCCGCGGCGGCGGGGAAGGGCGGAGGGCCGGCGCCGGGATGGCTCTCGCCGGTTCGCGGTGGGTCGGAGTTGGCCGCCGCCTCCCGTCACCGCGGCCCGGGGCTGGGCGGAGCGGGCGACGGGACGCGGGCCGGCTGCGGCCACCCTCTCGAGCTGCGGGCGTGCGGGCTGGGAAATGCCGGGGTTTTCGGCCCCGTCACGCGGGCGCGGCCTGCTGTCTGCGAGGAAGGGATGTGGAGCTGAGGCGGGGTCCGCGGGCTGGGGCCTCGCGGGTCGAGGATGCTGCCGCCCGGGTCCGTCGACAGCGCCGCCGAGGACGCCGCGACTCGCGCCGGTTGCCGGTGCAACCTCCCGCGGGCGCAGCCCCCTCGGTGCCTCCCGCGCTGCTACACATGGAGCAGCTCTGCTGGTCCCCGAGCCTACCTTCTGCGAGCTGGGCCCAGGCGGGCGGTGGCGGCCCGCAGAGGGGGTGGGGACCAGCCGGGGAACTGACTTGTTTGAGGGTGGTGGATGGGGGAGGGTAGGATGCGCCAGGACCATTTTCTTATATTCCAGTGCTGTCCTTGGGTCCAGTCGTGTTGAGCTGCCCCGGCTCATACTCCCGTTACTGCTGGCATTTGGAGCAAGCTGAAGGTGGACAATAGTTTACCATCTATTGTGTTGAGGCTTTGGAAGAGACGTTGTTTCGACCTCCGCTCACAGGACCTGTTTTCTTAGCATTCCTTGCTTGTAGTGAGGGTGTGCATAGGATAATTTCTTTTGACATGTTTTACTGAAATAAATTGGATACATAGGTTCCTACGGCCTTGTTTATGCCTGTTCGAACAAGCTGGTAGAATTTCCATGTTGTTGCCAAACTGTAAACATTAAAATGGTCACTCCGTTCGTTGCTACATAGCATGTTGCCATTGTCTCATTCAGGTGACATTAGCAGGTACTATTTGCACAACGGCTTATTGAGGCAGCGCTAGAGGTCTCTCTGCAACTACTACAAGCAGTGTAAGTGGAATGCACAAACTTCACTGGGACTCTGACCTCTGGATTTGTTAGGTGGAAAGTAGTTTTAGTTCACAGCCTCCTTTTCTAATATGAGATGAGATGATTTGCAGTTTTGTAATTCTTGCTAAGGGACCAGTGTGAATAAGAAGTGTGCATTTTATCCACTCATAAAGAGAGGAGGTGTTGGTGCAAATATACCATTCAGCATTCTGTTCTGTAGAAGAACAGACAAAACTGAGGCCATTTTCCAGATCTACAATTTTAATACTAATTCGGAAAAAACCTAAGGAAATGCTGTGGAATTCCCATTTGAATGAGACAAAAAGAGGTAGGTCATTTGTCTCTGTGCTGCTCATGGTTAAATTTCTTTTGTGAGAAATACTTCCAAGCAAAAGTGAAATTTAGAAATAGCAAGAAATTTTGGAACTGCCTTTTGTTATTGGTCCACTTGATGAAAGGAGGTAATTTTGAACTTTTTTAGTAATTGTTCTTAAAGCTCACCCCTATTATAAAGCAAAACTTAGGTAGTTTGAAAAATACCCATCTTGTTTGTATAAAATTCTTTCCTCTTTTGGATACTAATACAGGTTACTTGTCTTATTATTTGCCTTCTATTTTGTTCTGAGAGCTGAGTGATACCTAGTAAAGACTCCTGCACATAATAGGTACATAATAAATATTTGCAGATTACCTGAATGTCACCAGTGACTTCTAGAATTATAGCTGTTTACTATGTGACTTCTAGATTTCAAGCCTTTCAACTTGAAAATATTGGTCACAACCACATTACATTTCCCAGGATGTATTAGGTTAAGTAAGGCATGAAATAACAAATATTGAAATGATAGTTCTATATGGTAGACACTGTACTAAGTTTTTCTACCTCATTTAATCCTTATAACAATTTTATGAGCTCTAGGTATAGCATTATCCCTCCTTTACAGAAGGAAAGTACTTTAGATGAGAAACTCAGGTGTGCTCATGTAGCCTGGACAAGGACACAAAGTGGCTGTGGACATTCATTCATTAATTGTTAGATGTCTAACAGTGTCAGGTCTTGGGTATACAAAAGGGAATAAAATTCAGTCTGTACCTCAAGGAGTTTACAACTCAGTAGGAGTGATAGAAAAGTAAACTGTTATTATAGAGTAGTACATCAATATGTGTATTCTGAGAATGCCTAAGAAGATCCTAACTTGGAGCTGAGCAGTCAAGGGAAAATGGGTGAATTGGGATTGAGTAGATCCTGAGGATGAAAGAAAGTTGGCCCAGAAAAGGGAGAGTGCAAAGAAGAGGCATTCCATACTTGAGGGAGCAGTAATTGTGTCCTGGGAGAATGTAGGAGGACTCCTGAGAGAGAAGGGAGTGCTCGAGATGTGACTAAAGGGTGAACTGGGGTCAAAGCTGATCTAATGCCTGTATTTTGGATTTAGGTGTAACTAAGACTAGACACCAATCTAATTTAGTCTTATCCATTAAAAACTATATTACAACACTACAGCATAGCTCTGTGACTTAAGTAGTTGTGATTATCAGTCTGTTTTAAAACAGTGTGATGCACTTGGAAGGGATATCATTCCTACCTTTTCATGTATAAGATAGATGAAAGGTAAAACATTATAAATTATACAGCCAGGTGATGCACAAATTAGATACCAGGTGCAAGAATAAAATACATATTTTCTAAAGAAAATAAAAGTGTAGAGTTATGCCAGGGAATTGTGAGTGGAGAGAGGCAATTTCAGAGTCGTTTCGTCAGGAATGGCTTCATAGAAGAGAGATTGGTGAGTTTTATAGGAAGTATTTCCTAAATTTGAACAGGACACATGAGAAATTAGTGAACAAATACCCAGCTGAAATAGAAGAGAGTGCAGAGCTGAGATTGGTGGTCTGAGGAAAGGTCTGTGATAAACAGTTGCTTGGAAACTTCTTGATAGGGAGATCTGAAGGAATTTATTTTAGAGTTAGAAAGTGTAATATGATTAGAACAATGGGAAAAGGTGACTGGCCGTAATATCTAGAATTAAATCTGGAGTCATAGTGCTGTTCTCCTGTATACAATGAGGAATTTTCCAAAAAATTGAAACTGAGGATGGTCATGGAATGAGGATTTGCATCTCCTCTTTTTCCTTTTTCTTCCTCTTCTGTGTCAGAAGAAGGGGATAAAGGTTATCCTGAAATTTACAGGTGGAGGTAGGAGTAGGGGTAATTATCACTGATAGCAGTTGGGAATTTGAGTAGGGGGAATGGGTTTTGTAGCTAAAACTAGGAAACAGTGAAAATAATTACTTTTATTTGGTCTGAAATGTGTGTTTTAATGCCGGACATTTTCATGTAAGGCATTGGTTCATCGGCTTTTTTCCTTTTTAAAAAATATTTAAAACTTTTCAAATATGTTTATAGAAAAGCACACAAAACAAGTGTTCCATTTGTTATAAGTATAGAACTCAAACATTCAGTTAACTCCCATCCAGATCATTTTCTTTTTCTTGCACCTGTATACCTCAGGGATATGACATTGTCATCATTAATAATAACTAATAATAATTATTTAAAAAATCTTAACATTACTGACTTTACAATGTACCTGTACAAAGTGCTTTATATGTATTATATATTTAATCTTCACAACAATCCTGTGAAATACGTACTATTTAAATGTACTGCAGAGAGAACCTGAGGCCTAAAATTCTTATATAACTAGCCCTAAATCGCAGATCCTAGACTTACAGTGAAGCCAGAACTCTTGTTCATTGTGCTATACTGTCTCTCCACTGAGTGAAGCGTAAGACTTGACCTGTGTGTGTGGAGCACATCTGGAAGTTAATTAATGGGGAAATAAATATTTAAGAAATCTTGACTATGTCACAAATACCTATTTTGATATTTTAAAACCTTGCTAATAAAAATTTTTGACATCCTATTTATCATTTGATTTATTTGCCTTTTAATTTTTGCAAATTTTCCTTATTAGCAAGGAGCCAGTTGGTTGCATTGAAAAATAGTAACCCATATTCTTGGGTTAACACACACATTTGATGGTTTAGTCTCTAATAGTAGGTAGAACACTACCAAACCTGCTTCTCTCTCCCTGGAACCTCTGTTGGTAAAGGGGGGTACTATCTGATAGTTCAAGCTTAAAACTTTGTTCTTGATTTCCTTTCCTTCACTTCCTTCACTTTTATTTATTAGTCACTTAACAAGCCATCATATTTTTACCTTTGTTGCAAACTTTACATGCCCTAATTTAGGCCCCTGTCATTCTCACTCATACAAGTGTGATAGTGCCTCTGGTTTTTCTGTCTCTGGCATGTTCCTGCCCCAGTGTATCTTGTGGATTGATCTTTGTGTAACTTTCCTGATAAGATCATTCCCACTGCCAATAAAAGTCCTTAGCATACCACACATAATTCCACCTAAGGCCCTACCTTTTTTTTTTTTTACCTCACCTACCCCTTTTCTTTATATTTCCTTTGTGCCAGCCATGATAAAGTATTTGAGATGGTGAAGTAACCAGTACAGTTTCCTCTCCATTCCTTTATACTCTTCTATATACTTTCTCTCTTATTCTGGCAGACTTTCTCAATTCAGGGTCCTTAATATATCTCTGCAAAAACAAGAATACAATTCTGCCACATCATACCATTATAGGTCAAAACTGTTTAGAAGTTCTCCATAAGGCCTTTCCTGGTTGACTAATAACACTTATTACTATCAGTTCCTTTTCTTTTCCTACTTGGTAAATTTTCCTTTGCCTCTTTGGGATAAATTGCTGTGATATACAACAATTTCCATGTGTGTGTAGCTGTGAAAGTATGTGGGCTTTCATGAAGCTCACTGAGGGTAGGGAACAGTTGAACACAGCAAGCCCAGCAGTATGCACATTGTCCTGTACTGCCTCTTGGCTTCACTTAACCATATATGTTCTGTCTAAAGGTGCTTATTGCCTCAACTGTCTTGATGTATTTCCTCTCCTTGATTTTGCAGAACATGAAAAAATTCAGGAATCTATGTCATATAGCAGATACACTATATAATTATCTTTTCTTGAATTCATTAACAATATATAATCTTTTCTTGTCTTTCTACCTCATTGATGACTTTTTAAAGTTGGTTTTGCGAACTCTTCCTATCTGTTGAGTGTGGGCATGCCTTGGGATTCTGTCTGAGACTCTCCTATATAGACCGTTTTTCTTGCCCACATCAGCAGCTCTCTTAGTTTAACCTTTATTTCAGGGGGGGGGGAATAAAAATCTGTTTTAATCTACTAGAAATTAAATACATGAGCATCACATCAGTTTGTCAAGCTCAGAGTGTTTAAAGTTATGCTCTGTCTTTGTTCTTTTCTTTTTTTCTTTTTTCTGTTTATGGTATCATCATTTTCACTGTGACCTGAACTTGAAATTTGAGAGGTTTCTTGGACTCCTTCCTCATCTTCCACATTCAGTCAGATGCTAGTCATGTAGCTTGAATCTCTGTGCTGTCTCTGGATTTTGGCCCTGTCTCTATTCCACTGCCTCCAGCCTCTTTCAGCCTTTATCAATGGGCAGTTTAAAAGTTGCCTCCAAAGTGGTATCCTTCTTCCAGTTTGTAAGGTTTTTCAGTGAGCCTGATACCTGATTATGTCTCCAGGGTCAACGTCCTCCCTCCAACCCCCACACCCCTTTAAGCTCTAGCAGCACTGAACTTCTTATATGCTTATACATAATCTGGAATCCCGCCCTCCTCTGCTTGCCAATGCTATTTCTATTCTCAGGGCTACTCTGCTGACTGGTATCCTTCCCTGCCTCTTGTTGCCTGGCTAATTTCCTACCCCTCTTAAATACTCAACTCTGGGTTTAGCTCTTCTGAGAAATCTTTCTGAATCCCCTTCATCCTCCCTGGTTGAGTTAGGTACCCTTCTTCATTCCTGAAAGAACTCTTGAGTATTTCTCACTGTAGTTGTGATAAAACATTTAATTATGTTCTACCTGCTTCTCTTTACATTGAGCTTTTTCAGGATGAAACTATTCTCCATTGCTTACTCCCCAGTACAGTAGCTGAAACAAAGTAAGCACTAAAATATATAATATTTAAAGATATTTCTTGAATATATAATGTAAACAATATTTATAATATATAAAGATATTTCTTGAATAATATCCATACCAGGTAGCACCAGCACAGTACTTTTTCTAAAATATATTTTTAAACTGACAGTTTTAATCTTTTAGTGCCTTTTCCTACTGCTTCCCAAATTGAGTCCAACCTTTTATTTCGATTGGAAAGTATTAGAAGAGTAAGATGCATAGTGAAATAATTTCAAAAATTTTTTAATCATAAAAATTCTAATATATAGGAAAAGTAAGAGAGAATGGTATAGTAGTCCCATATGCATATCACTTAGATTTAATAAGAAACAATTTGCTGTATTGCTTAATCCTTTGCTCATTTGTGTATAGCAGACATGGCATTTTACTTCTGAAGGCTTAAGGCTACTTCTCTAAAAGGTAAGAATGTGTTCTTGCTTAAATATCACGTCACTCTGACAGTAATTTTCTAATAACATCTAATCTAGTCCACATTTAAGTTTCCACAGTTGTGCCTTAATTTTATTTCTTTTTTACATTTGGTCTTTAGAAACATGATTAAACAAGATCAGATCACATTTGGTTATGTTTTTTGTCTCCTTTAATCTAGAACAAACTACTCCCACCATTTTTTTATTGTGGTAAAATATATAACAAAATTTACCATTTTAGCCTTTTTAAGTTTACAGTGACATTAAGTACGTTCATATTGTTGTATAACCATCATCACTATCTACAGAACTTTTTCATCTTCCCCAACTGAAACTGTCTCCATTAAATAATAACTTCATTCTCCTTCCCCCCAGCCTCTGGTAACCTGCCTTCTACTGTTTGTCTTTATGAATTTACTCTAGGAACCTCATAAAAGTAGAATAATATAATATTTGTCTTTTTCTGACCGGCTTATTTCACTTACCATTATGTCTTTAAAGTTCATCCATTTTGTAGCATGTGTCAAAATTTCCTTTTTTATGGCTGAACAGTCTTTTATTATATGTTTATACCACATTTTATTTATCCAGTTCATCCATTGGTGGATATCTCTGTTACTTCCACCTTTTGGTTGACATTTTTGAGACTTGTTTGGAGGTTCTAGCAGGGGAGCGCAGCTACTCGTATACCCTTGACCGAAGAACGGTCCTCTCCTCTGTCGGGGAAGGTCATCCTCTTTGACCGAGCGCGCAGCTTGGGGAGGGAAGCACATGGAGCAGTGAGGGAGGAAGGGGACACCCGCCTAGCCAGCCAGCTCAGCCGAATCAACCCTGGCGATCAATGGGGTGACAAGTGTTGCAGCCAGATCGCCCTCACATCCTTGGTGGGCATTTTTAAAATTCCATCAATTTGTGAAAGAAATGAGGTCAGCCCTGGCCGGTTGGCTCAGCGGTAGAGCGTCGGCCTAGCGTGCGGAGGACCCGGGTTCGATTCCCGGCCAGGGCACACAGGAGAAGCGCCCATTTGCTTCTCCACCCCTCCGCCGCGCTTTCCTCTCTGTCTCTCTCTTCCCCTCCTGCAGCCAAGGCTCCATTGGAGCAAAGATGGCCCGGGCGCTGGGGATGGCTCTGTGGCCTCTGCCTCAGGCGCTAGAGTGGCTCTGGTCGCAATATGGCGACCCCCAGGATGGGCAGAGCATTGCCCCCTGGTAGGCAGAGCGTCGCCCCTGGTGGGCGTGCCGGGTGGATCCCGGTCGGGCGCATGCGGGAGTCTGTCTGACTGTCTCTCCCCGTTTCCAGCTTGAGAAAAAATGAAGAAAAAAAAAATAATAAAAAAAAAAAGAAATGAGGTCAATTTTTATTGATTAAGTTGAACCACACAAAATTGCCATTTTTGAGATTCAAAACAGCCAAGTATCTGTAATTTTATATAGTTCAAACAAATAGAATATCCTAATTACTGGATTTGTCTATTTCTTTGTGGTGTGCCTTAACTTGTTTCTCCTATCTCTTAATACCTCCTGGATTTTCTGTAAACTGGAGGTTAGTTTTAAAGTCTGAATTATTTTAAGTTTAAGCACGTTTTGATTTTTAAAAAATATTTCAATTGGTGATGCTGTGTATTTTAGAATATATTACAATAGTGATACTAAGATTTATTTATTTATTTATTTATTTACAGGGACAGAGAGGGATAGATAGGAACAGACAGACAAAGAGAGGGATAGATAGGGACAGACAGACAGGAACGGAGAGAAATGAGAAGCATCAATCATCAGTTTTTTGTTGTGACACCTTAGTTGTTCATTGATTGCTTTCTTATATGTGCCTTGACCTGGGGGCTACAGCAGAGCGAGTCACCCCTTGCTCAAGCCAGCAATCTTGGGTTTAAGCCAGCAACAATGGGGTCATGTCTATGATCCCATGCTCAAGCCTGCGACCCGCACTTAAGCTGGTGAGCCTGTGCTCAAGCCGAATGAGCCCATGCTCAAGCCAGTGACCTCAGGGTTTTGAACCTGGGTCCTCTGTGTCCCAGTTCGATGCTCTATCCACTGTACCACCACCTGGTTAGGCAGTGAGTTTATTTTTGATAAAGGTGACAAAACAGTGCAAGAAGGGGAATAATCTTTTCAATAATTGATACTGGAACAACTGGACATCCACATGTAAACAATATTGGACATCTACCTCATACAAAGTTGATGAAATACCTGAATATGAGAAGGAAAACTATAAAAGTCTTAGAATAAAAACAGAAGTGTAGATCTTCCTTACTTCTGATTGAGCAGTGTTTTCTTAGTATGAAATTAAAAGCACAAGTAACAAAAGAAAATATCCAAACTGGACTTCATCAAAATTAAAATCTTTTTGTGTTTCAAAAGACATCATTAAAAAAGTGAAAAGGCAACATACAGATGGGAGAAAATACTTGTAAATCATATCTCATAAGGGATTTGTATGTAGTATATATAAAGAACTACAATTTGACAATAAAAAGACAGATGATTTCCTTTAAAAATGGACAAAGGACTTGAACAGATAGCTCTCTAAAGAATTATGCAAATGATCAGTAAGCATATGAAAACATCCTCAACATTTTTGATCATTAGAAAATGCAGCCTGACCGGGCGGTGGCGCAGTGGATAGAGCATC
Organism: Saccopteryx leptura; assembly: GCF_036850995.1. Taxonomy (NCBI): domain Eukaryota; kingdom Metazoa; phylum Chordata; class Mammalia; order Chiroptera; family Emballonuridae; genus Saccopteryx; species Saccopteryx leptura. The sequence continues at coordinate 105,254,245 of NC_089506.1, read as the reverse complement.
GGACTAGGATGCAGAGGACCCAGGTTCGAGACCCCGAGGTCGCCAACTTGAGCACGGGCTCATCTGGTTTGAGCAAACATTCCACCAGCTTGAGCCCAAGGTCGCTGGCTCCAGCAAGGGGTTACTTGGTCTGCTGAAGGCCCATGGTCAAGGCACATATGAGAAAGCAATCAATGAACAACTAAGGTGTTGCAACGCGCAATGAAAAACTAATGATTGATGCTTCTCATCTCTCTCCATTCCTGTCTGTCTGTCTCTGTCTATCCCTCTCTCTGACTCACTGTCTCTATAAAAAAAAAAAGAAAAAAAGAAAATGCAGATCAAAAGTACAATGAGATATCACTTCATACCCACTAAGATGGCTAAACCAAACAGATAATAATATAAAGTGTTAGAGAGGATATGTAGAAATTGGGACCTTCATTTACTTCTGGTGGGATTGTAAAATAGTGCAGCCACTTGGAAAACAGTTTAGTAGTTCTAAATATTAATCAGAGTTGTCATGTGACCCAGCAGTTTTACTCCTGCACAGCTGTGCATGAGAAATGAAAATGTGTCCACCAATGTTTATAATAGCATTATTTATAATAGCCCCAAAGTGGAAACAACCCACATATCTATCAGTTGGTGAATGAATAAATAAAATGTATATCCATATAGTGGAACACAATTGACTCTTGAACAACGAGGGGTTAAGGGTGCTGACACCCTACACAATCGATAATTTGTGTATAGCTTTCAACTTTATCTGTCCTTCAGTATCTGCAAGGGATTGGTTTCAGACTACCCTCCCCCACAGTGTATACCAAAATTCAAGGATGCTCAAGTCCCTTATATAAAGTGGTATATAAATCAATGCATACAGTTGGCCCTCTGCATGCACAGATTCCCAACCACAGTGGAATAGACTGTTTTCAATCCTCAGTTGAGTCCATGGATGCAAAACCCAAGGATATGGAGAATTACAGAGAGCTGGCTGTATACTTATTGGGGGGAAAACTCCATGTTTAAGTGGACCCACACTGTGTAAACACATATTGTTCGAGGGTCAAGTGTGTTACTCAACATTAAAAAAATATGAAGTACTGCCCTGGCTGGGTAGCTCAGTTGGTTAGTGTTGTCCCTATATGCGAAGGTTGTAGATTTCATCCCTGGTCAGGGCACATACAAGAATCAACCAGTGAATGCATAAATAAGTGGAACAACAAATCCATGTTTTTCTCCCTTTCCCTTCTCTCCCTAAAAAGATCAATAAAATTTAAAAAAAAAGAAATGAAGTACTCATAAATGGTACAACATAAATGAGTCTCAAAAACATGTAAAGAAGCCACAAAAAATGGCCATATGATTATAATTTCATTTATGTGAAGTGTCCAGGCAGTCAAAGTCATAGATATAAAAAGTAGATTAGTGATTGCCAGAGCATCGTCCCGAAGCACAGAGGTTGCCAGTTTGATCCCTGATCAGGGCACATACATGAACAGATTGATGTTTCTCTCTCTCTCTCTCTCTCTCTCTCTCTCTCTCTCTCCCTCCCCCTCCCTCCCTCCCTCCCTCCCTCCCTCCCTCTCTCCCTTCCTTTCTCACTAAAGTCAATAAATGTCAAAATTAATTAAAAAACAAAAAATATATATAAAGGACTCTTAAAACTCAATAACAAAAAGACAGCTCAATTAAAAAATGGGCTTTGGACTTGAAAAGACATTTCTCCAAATAAGATACACAAATGGCCAGTAAGCACATGGAAGGATACTAAACATCATTGGTTGTTAGGGAAATGAAAATCAAAACCGCAGTGAAACCCACTAGGATGGCTAAAATTATAAAAACAGATAGTAACAAGTGGTGATGAAGGTGTATGTGGTGAAATGAAAACCCCCATTGTTGTGAGATTATAAAGTAGTGTAGTCACTTGGGAAAACAGTTTGGCAGCCTCAAAAGGCTAAATATTAAGTTAACTATGACCCAGTAATTCCATTCCTAGTTATATACCCAAAGAAGTAAAAGCATGTGTGCCCACAAAAACTTAAGCATAGTACATTATTTATAATAGTCAAAAAGTAGTAACATCTAGATGTCTCTCATCTGATGAATTAATAAAATGTGGACTTTCCTTACAATGGAGTATTACTCAGCAATAAAAATGAATGAAGTACTGCTAAAAGATAGCAACATGGACAAACCTTGAAAAGATTATGCTAAGATCTTAACAGTCACAAAAAACAAATACTATATGATCCCATTTATGTCCAGAGAGGCAAATCAGTGGTGACAAAATTAGTGATTTCATAGACTAGGATGGGAGAATGGTTAAAATGGGGTAAGGATAACTGCTAAAGTATACAAGGTTTCTTTATGCGCTGATGAAAATACTAAAAATTACTGCATCATACACTTTGAATGGGTGAATTGTATGGCTGTTAAAATACCAAAAAAAAAAAAAAAAAAAGGTAATGGTTACACTGTGATATATTGACTAAACCAAACCTAGAGTATATATAGGCAGGCAAAACAATATAGTATACTACTTTAAATGGATATTTCCTTGTACGTATTTAAATATTAACTAGATGTTAATATAAATGTATTGTTTATAACCTTATGAGAAGTATGTATCAGTGCATGTTTCAGAATTCATTAGAAACAAATCCAAATGGTCCAGTTTTTAAGATGTAGTTCTTAGTTGAAGCCGTAGTATTATATATGATATTCTAGAAAGGGCTTTTAGAGTGAGAAATGAATAGGCCTATAGGGCTGTATACAGAATAAAAGAAAGAACAAAATGGATAAAGGAAGAGACCAAAGAGGATGATATTATGGAAGTCAAGGATATGAAAATGAATGGTTAACAGTGTTTTCCTGTAGATATGCTGTGTATGGATTGTATTCTATAAATAGAAGGTTCCTGATAATCTTGGCAAGAGTATTGTCAATGAAATTTTGGATTGGAGTGGGTGGGCTAAATAACTACTTTTTCAAGAATTTTGGCTAAGGAGGACAATAGTCAAAAGAAAATGTGCTGTATTTCCCCATGTATAAGACAATTTTTCCCGAAAAATTTGAGATCTAAAAACTGTGTGCATCTTTTTTTTTTTTGTATTTTTCTGAAGCTGGAAACGGGGAGAGACAGTCAGACAGACTCCCGCATGCGCCTGACCGGGATCCACCGGGCACGCCCACCAGGGGCGAAGCTCTGCCCACCAGGGGGCATGCTCTGCCCCTCGGGGCGTCGCTCTGCCGCGACCAGAGCCACTCTAGCGCCTGGGGCAGAGGCCAAGGAGCCATTCCCAGCGCCCGGCCATCTCCGCTCCAATGGAGCCTTGGCTGCGGAGGGGAAGAGAGAGACAGAGAGGAAGGAGGGGGCGTGGAGAAGCAAATGGGCGCCTCTCCTCTGTGCCCTGGCCAGGAATCGAAACCGGGTCCCGCGCTCGCCAGGCCGACGCTCTACCGCTGAGCCAACCGGCCAGGGCCAAAATTGTGTGCATCTTATACAGTGGTTTTAGATTTTTTTACTTGCATTTCCCGCTTTTTCGTGTGGATGAGGAGTTGTATGAATTTTATGATGAATAAAACTTGAGTTCATTAACTTTCTGTAATATGTTTTTGTTTTTTCAAATTTCAAGCCCCCAAATTAAGGTGCATCTTATTATACATGGGGAAATATGGTAGGTTGAAGAAGGGCTTTTAAAAAATAAGGTAAAAGAATTGAGGTTACTTAGGATAGTTGGAAATAGAGGTTGAAAATAGAAGAGGAAATTCATAAAGCAAGATCACAGAGGAGATGAGAGCAAAGACAGCCATCTCTTGCACCATCTTTGTGTAGGATGGAAGGAGACAAGGATATTTGAGGATGCAGGTTTATTGGGGATGGGATTGGGGAGATTTGGATTCATGGTAGGAAGTTGAGGGATTTGCAACTATCTGATGCTATCTGTTTTCTTAATAAGTAGGGAGCTTGAGAGCAGTAGCCTTTTGTACAAAATATAGCGAGGGAAGCCTGGAAAGATTTCCAGACAGCAAGCTTTGAGAGCTTAATTGAGATTTAGAATTGGTTAATACCCATAATAGAAGTTGAGTCATTTATTTTATTTTTCTTGCAGCATTTAGCCGCCCAGCTTTTGGAGTGAGCATTCAAGTGGCCCAAGGTTAGCTTTTGCTAGGGCAGTAAGATAGAAATGGGGCAGAAGTGTGGAAATATGAGGACTATGTAAGAGGAAGTTAAATAGGAAGGGGTTGATAAATTGGGAGAAAATCAAGGTGTTAAAGGATTAAAGTAATCTTTGTGGATCTAGGTCAATCTGTTGAATGGCTAATTAATGGGAAATTGTTTAATGCCTTAGTTGGATCTAGGGAGAGTTTTGCTGTTAGGGTCAGATTCCTCAAATTAGAGAACACTATAGATAGTGTTTAAGTGAAAGTCTCCCCATTGTAAAACATCCAAAATTTATTCTAATTGGACTGGCAGGTTTGTGGCTGGTTCTTGATGAAAGAATCTTGAGTCATGGTGAAACTTAAACTTAGATGGAAAAAAAAGAAGACGACTCTTGGTCTGTCTCTGGTCAGCCTCTTGCGTTATTTGAAAGGATTGTTGAAGGCACCAGGAATTTTGTCAGGACTTGGTGTGGGGAGGAAAACTGAGCCAGCTACCAGAGTCTTCAGTGAACATAGGGGAGATGGTGACAGAAATGAGAATGGACACAAGGTGATAGGATTAGATGGCACTGGTCTTGAAGTGGTATAGAGATCCATTCTGTTTACCCTGACACAGGCAGAATATGGGAGCATATTAACAATGGTGATGAAGACAGCTAATATTTATTGAGGGCTTTCTGTGCCAGACAGTACTCCTGTTATAAACATTTAGCATGAATTTGATTAATTTATCTCAGTAATCCTGTGACATTGCTATCTTCATTTTATAAATAAGGTAAGATAGAAAGGCCCATGACATTCCCATAATATCATAAAGTTTTCCTGTGGGGGACCAGAATTTAAAACTAGACTCCAAGAGCAGAAGTTTCTAAGTACAGTGCTGTGCCATTAACAGTGCACTAAAGTAATTTATCCAATGTATATGTATTTGACATGTGTTTAATAAATAGTATTGTTTGTAAGTACCTTAGGAAAATTGTTCATTTGGATTTTTCGGTCCTTTCTAATTTGGTGATGATTGTGTTATTACATGTTTTATGCAAATGTTAGCCTTAGAGTGGTGGTTCTTAAGAGTGTGGTTTCTGGACCAGAAGCATCAGCATCTGTATCATCTGGGATATTGTTTAAAACAAATTATTAACCTTCACCCCTGATCTCTACTCAAGTAACTCTGGGAATGGAACCCAACAGTGTGTGTTTTAACAAGCCAGGTTATTCTGCAAGCTAACATTTGAGAACTACTAGCCCAGTGCAAAGTGTGGTCTGAGAAGGTAAATAAGAGTTTGAGTTAGACACTGGGGTGGTATTGGGATTTTCAGTGTTTTTTTTTGGATCATGGTATGTGAATTAAAATCTGATGGATAATTAGCATTAATTTATACAGTACTTTGCATGGCTGCAGTTTGGTATGTTGATGCTACTGGGCACAAACGAAGATGGGGGAGGCAGAATGTCAGTGGATCATAACCTTTAATTCAGAATGCATGGTGGTGCAGCAGTAGAGTTACTTTCTTTCCTCTTTTTGTCATGTATATTTCATCTGAACACTGTTGGTTATCAAATTAAAAACTGACTACTTTATGTTAACTTCACAGTATCTCCTTGCAGAAGACAATGAATCCAGTGTTAATAACTCAGGGTTGACTTCCTGCCCCAGGAAAGTACATTTCTTTCCTGGTGGAAACCCCTGGGGGAAACCATGGCCGCTGCCACATCCCCGCCTGTGCCTGGCTACTGGATAGCTCTGCCCTGCCCTTTGCTGGGTGCTGGCAGGCTTGCATGTGCCCGCACACATGCATTGAAACCTGATCATCGAGCACATTATATGGGTTGTTAGGTTCCACTGGCCCTTTGGGAAGTCTGGGGGCAGGACAGTCAGAGACAGGGGTCCCCTTCACCCAGCTTTCTGGCCAGTAGGCAGTTAAAAGGCCCATGAGAGTCTTGAGCATCAGGAGAGGCCACCTACATATGGAGAATGCCCTAGTGACCCTTACCTGGTCTGTCAACCCTCCTTTCACTACAGAACAGGCAGATGAATAAATACATCAAGTGTTGTCAGGAGAAGGGTAAAAAACTTGGCCAGACTCTGTCCTCAGTGCCACTTCCAGTCACTGCAGAAATAGTCCATGCAGCCTAGGCACCTAGGCAATACTACACTTGCAGAACCCCCAGGACGTGGGGCAGCCCCCCACTCTGCCCATCCCCTTGCCACAACCACTAAGATTCCAGCAGCAAGATTTGCTTGGTGAGCAGTCAAGCAAGGTAGGGCAACTCCAGCCAACTGGAAATGTAGCACTTCCCACATTCTAGAAGCATCAGTATTGTTATTTTCTTTCCTATAAACATTTATAAATTTTGTAATTTGATATAAAAAAATAGGTAATGTAGATAGACACAAGTTTTAAAGCAATAATAAAACAAAACTTTGTGAATCTAATTTAAGAACCAGAACAAAAGCTGCCTGTGTTTACCTCTCTAATCCCATCACTTGTTTCTTTTTTAATTGTTTTCTTATTTTTCAATTACAGTTGACATACAATATAATAATAGTTTCATGTGTACAACCCAGTAATTAGATATGTAATTTACTAAGTGATCATCCTGATAAATCTTGTACCCATCTGACACCATGCATAGAGACTATTCTTTACTGTTTTCCCTATGTTGTGCTTTATATCCATCCCCATGAGATTCTGTAACAAGCAATTTGTACTTCTCCTCCCCCCCCCAAGTTAGAAGCAAGGAGGCAGTCATACAGACTCTTGCATGCACCCAACCGAGATCCACCCAGCATGCCCACCAGGGGGCGATGCTCGGCCCCTCTGGGACATTGCTCCCTTGCTCTGCTGCAATCAGAGCCATTCTAGCGCCTGAGGCAGAGGCCATGGAGCCGTCCTCAGCTCCTGAGCCAACTTTGCTCCAATGGAGCCTTGGCTGCAGGTGGGGAAGAGAGAGAGAAAGGAAGGAGAGAAGGAAAGGTGGAGAAGTAGATGGGAATCAAACCTGAGACTTACACACGCTGGGCCGATGCTCTACTGTTGAGCCAACCAGCTAGGGCCGCAATTTGTACTTCTTAATACTTTCACCTTTTTCATCCATTCCCTAAACACACCTGGCAATTGTCAAAATATTCTTGTTATCTGTGAGTCTGTTTCTGTTCTGCTTGTTCATTTATTTTGTGTTTTAGATTCAGTTGTTGATAGATGTGTATTTATTGCCATTTTATTTTTCATATGTTTTATCTTTACTTTTTTCTTCTTAAAGAAGTTTCTTTAACATTTCTTGTAATTCTGGTTTGGTGGTGATAAACTCCTTTTGCTTTTTCTTGTCTGGGAAGCTCTTTATATGTCCTCTGATTCTAAATGATAGCTTTGTTGGGTAGAGTAATCTCGGTTGTAGGTCCTTGCTTTTCATCACTTTGAATATTTCTTGCCAATCCCTTCTGGACTGCAAAATTTCTGTTGAGAAATCAGCTGATAGTCTTATGGGAGATCCTTTCTAGGTAATTAACTGCTTTTCTCTGGCTGCTTTTAAGATTCTCTCTTTGTCTTTAATCTTTTGCATTTTAATTATGATGTTTCTTGGTGTGGACCTTTTTTGTTTCATCTTGTTTGGGATTCTCTGTGCTTTCTAGACTTGTATGTTTATTTTCTTCATTAGATTAGGGAAGTTTTCTGTCATTTTTTTTCAACTAGGTTTGCAATTTCTTGCTCTCTCTTTTTTTACAGCACCCCCATAATATGAATGTTAGTACCCTTAAAGTTGTCTCAGATCATTTTTTGGATTCTTTTTTCTATTTGCTATTCTGATTGGGTGTTTTTTACTTCCTTATATTCCAAATTGCTGACTTGATTCTCAGCTTGATGTTCTCTACTGTTGAGTCACTGTAAATTATTCCTTGTTTCAGTTATTGTTTTCATTTCTGACTGGTTCTTTTTTATGGTTTCCATTCCTTTTTTATGCTTATTATTTCTTTGTTGAAGTTCTCACTAAGTTTCTTGAGCATTCTTATAACCATTGTTTTGAACTCTGTGTCTAGTAATTTGCTTGCCTCCATTTTGTTTAGTTCTTTTTCTGGAGATTTCCTTAGTACTTTCATTTGGGACATGTTTCTTTGTCTGTTTTTTGGCTGCATCCCTGTGTTTGTTTCTATGTATTAGGTGTGCCCCTGTGTTGGCTTTGGGCATTGATCTGTTGTAGTGGAGCCTTGTCACAGGAGGGTGGCGGGCAGGGAGTTGGTCCCCAGGTTGCTGCTACTACAGAGGAGGAGCTGCTGTGCAGGAGTTGACTCTACAGAGCATGACTTTCCTCAGTGGGGCTGTTGTGCTCACCAAGTGTGCCCCTTGAGTGTGTCTCTCATCCCATCTCTTGGGATGGTCTGAAGTTGTCTACCTAGTTTACTAGCTCTGGGACCTCCTGAGAGGTGCAAGATCAGCCACTGCCTGTGACCTGCCTGGGGCCACTCTGCACAAGCTACAGAATGATATGCTGATGGCTGCTACTTGTGCTGGGCTTGGAGGTGGCCAGGAGAGGCCAAGCTGTGAATCAAGGGCACCTGCCACTAGAGCCAGGTTAGGGGCCTCTTAGCAAGAGGTATGTGATACATAGAGGCCAGATACTGCTTGTTTGAATGATTTTAGGAGATTCCTAAGCATGAGCCAAAACAGGCTGTTTGTATTAAAAAGTCACTGCAAATGGCTTAGGTGGACCTGAAAGTTGGGTGGGTAAGGTCTCAGGGAATTACCTGGGCAGGGCAGATAGTGAGCCAGGTTATGGAAGCTCAGATATGGGACCTGCCTGCCAACTCTGGGGGCAGTATCTCAAAAAAGGAACAATAGCCTCTGCCAGCACTTTTGTCTGTCAGAAAGCTGCCCCTCCACCCAGCTCTTGCACTGATGCCCAGTAATCCAGTTCCTCCCTGTATGTCACTGGTTCCTTTCAAGCTGCTGCCGCAGTGTCAGAGCTTAGAGGGAGTGAGTCTAAGTAAGTGTGTGTGCAGGCCCTATCAAGAGAAACTGCCTGGGACTACCTCGGCTCTCTCAGTCTGCCATAGTCCCTGCTGGGGACTATGCCAGAAGTTACAGGGACTTATATTCCTGGATCTGGAACCCTGAGCTAGGGTGCCTAGTGGGGCTAGGACCCCTCACTCATCAGAGAGCTTCTGCATCTAGATATCCTTTCAGATTTTAAACTGCCACACATGGATGTGGGACTAGCCTGCTCTGTCTACCAGTCTCGTCTCACTGTGGCTTCTTTATACATGCTTAGCTGAAGGGCTTCTGTTCAGCCAGATTTCAGGCAGTTCTGAATGATAGTTTTTCTGTAGTTTAGTTGTAATTCTGATGTAGGTGTGGGAGGATGTGAGTACTGTGTTTATCTATGCTGCCATCCTGACATCTGTGCTGCCATCTAGACCAGGTATCCCATCCATATAAATATGAACTATACATATTTCATTTCTGTATTCATTCATGTAGCTCTAGCTCATTCATCCTCATTTCTGGTAATAATCGTTGCCGCAGACCAGCGTGGCTAGTAATTGTCCAGGTCCTGAGTGAAAATGGTGCGGAATGAAGAAATAAACTCAGAGAGAAAAAGGATAGGATCGGGAGGTCTCTTTGCAGCCTTTAGCTTGCAAGAGCAGAGAAATAACCCCAATCTGCTTTATTTATAGGGCAGAGTAAAGTCATTAGCAAATTAAAAAGATTTCTGATACAAAGAAAGGCAATTCGGCCCTGGCCGGTTGGCTCAGCGGTAGAGCGTCGGCCTGGCGTGCGGGGGACCCGGGTTCGATTCCCGGCCAGGGCACATAGGAGAGGCGCCCATTTGCTTCTCCACCCCCACCCCCTCCTTCCTCTCTGTCTCTCTCTTCCCCTCCCGCAGCCAAGGCTCCATTGGAGCAAAGATGGCCCGGGCGCTGGGGATGGCTCCTTGGCCTCTGCCCCAGGCGCTAGAGTGGCTCTGGTCGCGGCAGAGCGACGCCCCAGAGGGGCAGAACATCGCCCCCTGGTGGGCAGAGCATTGCCCCTGGTGGGCGTGCCGGGTGGATCCCGGTCGGGCGCATGCGGGAGTCTGTCTGACTGTCTCTCCCCGTTTCCAGCTTCAGAAAATACCAAAAAAAAAAAAAAAGAAAGGCAATTCAAGAATTCTTCCCATTCTTACCAAGTGCAGAAAACTCCCACCATACATAACATCTTAACTTCACAAAACAAAGGGTAAAAAGAAAACTGCATTTAGTCTCTCCGAGGGACGGTGGATAGGACGAGTAGAAACACTCCAGCATCACAGCTAACATGGAGGTGTGGGAAAGAACTTAGCCTTAGCAACTTAACCAAGCAAGTGAAGTGGGGGGTTGGGCAGACTGTCTGCTTACTGCCAGTCCCCCCCACCTCTGTCCCCCAAAAATCTAAACCACAAGGATCCTGTCAGCTTGCTGTCTCCAACAAATTGTTATATATCATAATCTATTTATTGTCTTTTGAATGAACATTTGAATTGTTTTCAGTATTTTTGTTTTTATTTTTTGCTATTATGAACCAATAATGCCAGAAACCACTTGTATATGTCATCTCATGGTGCATACATGCAAAGCTTTCTTTGGGATTTATACCTTGGTGTAGAATTGCTGTTTTTGGGTGTTTTTCCACTTTTGCAGATTTTGCTAAATTGTTGACCAAAATGGTTGTGCTAACTGACCTTTTACCAGTTCCTCTATATCTTCATGAACACTTCCTGTTATACCTATTAATGTTTGGCAGTCTTAAATGGAAAATGCTATCTCAGTTGTCTCAGTTTGCCTTTTTCTGATTAATGAAGTGGCCCACCTTTTCATGGTAATTATTGTTTTATCTTCTATCAAATGCCTTTTCTTTCTATTTTTTCTATTGTCTTTTCTTATTGATATGTGAGTTCTTTATATATTCAGGGTATTTGTTATTCACTATTCATGCTACAGATATCCTTCCTGTTTGGCTTATCTTTTCACTTTTTGTGTGGCATCTTTCAAAGAACAGGAATTCTAAATTTCAATTAATTATTTATTTTTAAAGTGAGAAGCAGGGACACAGAGACAGACTCTTGCATGTGCCCCGACTGGGATCCACCCAGCAAGCCCCCTACTGGGGATGCTCTGCCTATCTGGGGCTGTAGCTCTGTTGCTCAACAACTGAGCTATTTTAGTGCTTGAGACCAGGCCGTGGAGCCATCCTTAGCACCCGGGTCAACTTGCTCAAACAATTGGAGCCATGGCTGTGGGAGGAGGAGAGAGGAAAAGAGAGAGGAAGAGACAGAGAGAAGGGGGAGGGGGAGGGGTGGAGAAGCAGATGGTCACTTCTCCTGTGTGCCCTGACTGGGAATCAAACACGGGACTCCCACACGCCGGGTGATGCTCTACCACCAATCCAACTGGCCAGGGCCTTAGGAAACTTTTCTCTGTTCAGGGATCAAAGTGAAAAATATTTTCCTTTAAAAATTTAAAGTATTGGCTTTACAAGTTTTTGAACTCTCTGAAATTGATTTTTTCTTTTTCTTTTTTTTTAGCAAGAGAGACAGAGAGAGGGACAGATAGGGAAAGACAGGAAGGGAGAGAGATGAGAAGCATCAGTTCTTCGTGCAGCACCTTAGTTGTTCATTGATTGCTTTCTCATCTGTGTCTTGACCAGGGGGCTACAGCATAATGAGTGACCCCTTGTTCAAGCCAGCAACCTTGGGCTTAAGCCAGTGACTTTGGTCTTCAAGCCAGCAACTTTTGGGCTCAAGCCAGTGACCATGGGGTCATGTTTATGATCCCACGCTCAAGCTAGTGACCCGATGCTCAAGCTGGTGGCCTTGGGGCTCGAACCTGGATCCTCTGCATCGCAGTCCAAAGCTCTGTCCACTGCACCACCACTTGGTCAGGCTGGAATTGATTTTTCTATATGGCATTATAATAGGTATCCTGGTTCATTTTTGTCTCCACATGGTTAATTATTTGGGCCAGCTCTGTCTTTTCTCCAGTGGTCTGCAGTGCCATCTTTATCAAGTTTCATATATATAGTTACATATTTTCTATATTACTAAACATAAATAGTAGTAAATTACTATTAAATATCCAGTCAGGCCCTGGCCAGTTGGCTCAGTAGTAGAGCGTCGGCCTGGCGTGCGGGAGTCCTGGGTTTGATTCCCGGCCAGGGCACACAGGAGAAGCGCCCATCTGCTTCTCCACCCTTCCCCCTCTCCTTCCTCTCTGTCTCTCTCTTCCCCTCTCGTAGCCAGGGTTCCATTGGAGCAAAGTTGGCCTGGGCGCAGAGGATGGCTCTGTGGCCTCTGCCTCAGGCGCTAGAATGGCTCTGGTTGCAACAGAGCAACCCCCCAGATTTGCAGAGCATAGCCCCAGGGTGGGCGTGCCGGGTGGATCCTGGTTGGGCACATGCAGGAGTCTATCTGACTGCCTCCCCGTTTCCAACTTCAGAAAAAATAAATAAATAAATAAATAAATATCCAGTCAATGTTCAGGTTTCCCCAACTGTCTTTTTTTTTTTTTTTTTTTAAGTTTAACTGAGCAGATTTAATTTCCCTGAGGTCATATTCCATACAAAGACTGTCCATTACAGCAGTGGTTTTCAAACCCAACACAACAGTCTATACAAAGCAGTCATACGTCTTGTGAAAATGGTCCAAGGGGGTCTGAGGTGGGCATGTCTTCTCCAGGGTATCCTGACATTGCTGGTCCCCAGAACACACCCTGAATAGTAGCAACATATTAGACTATTTAGGAGGAGTCATAAGAAAATATTTATCTAAAAAGAAATTAGGTGAACAAAACACTAACATCACTATTAGAGAATAACCAAAATGTTTCTCTAATCTCTATACTAAGAGCAGTCTTTGGTTTTCAGTATTTCCATTGATCTGATTAATTGTAAAGCCTCATTAAATAAAGGCTTTAATTTCAAAAATAAAGTGCTGTGATTTAAAAAATAAAAACTAGGCTATATTTAAGGGCTTCTAAGAAACTTGTTTACTTCTGAGTGAAGAAAAGACAATCTTTAGATATATTCTTATGAAATTCTACTTCACTACAAAAACCCTTGGTTATTTATTGTCCTTTGAGTCTAACCTCCATGACGAGTTAATACAGTCCTTAAGGGCAAGGCCATTTTATATCATATTTCAGTCTCCTCAAAAGGAAAGAGTATTTGTTTAAAAGTCCAGAATTAAAATAATAAGTTTATATTTTCTTATAGTTAGACAAAGGGAAGGACAATCTTCAAACTTCCAATTAATTCTTTATAAATATTTGAGTTTGCCCCACATCCAAATTCTAAAACCACAGAAATATTTTTCTTCTTTACATACAATAAGTACTGAAGTTATAAAATGTTAGTGTTATAATATTATTTATATGTATATTAGGTGAAAACAGGAATAATATCCTTGTAGACTGATTAAGAAGATTGACAGGAATGTGCACTTTTATACTTTGTGTGAGGAAAAGAGGGGGAGTTCCTAAATAATTTTTATTAATAACATGTCATCCAAATAGTCCGGAAGTACCTTACAAAAACCTTCCTGCGAGTCTGTCTAACCTCACTCTGAGCACTAATTTTGGAATGGCAGCTCCCATCTAGGCCAGGAAAGGCACCAAAATGTGTCCCTGTAGACCAGGGTCCCCAAACTTTTTTCACAGGGGGCCAGTTCACTGTCCCTCAGACCGTTGGAGGGCCGGACTATAAAAAAAATTATGAACAAATCCCCATGCACACTGCACATATCTTATTTTAAAGTAAAAAAATAAAACGGGGACAAATACAATATTTAAAATAAAGAACAAGTAAATTTAAATCAACAAACTGACCAGTATTTCAATGGGAACTATGGGCCTGCTTTTGGCTAATGAGATGGTCAATGTCCAGTTCCATATTTGTCACTGCTAGCCCTAACAAGTGATATGATGTGCTTCTGGAGCCGTAATGCGTGCGTCCTGTGTCACCAGAAGTAGTACTGTACGTGAGCGACTTAGCGCTGCGGCGCCGCCACATACAGTACTCCAGGAGCACAGGATGCGGATGCTCCTCTCACTGACCACCATGAAAGAGGTGCCCCTTCCGGAAGTGCGGCGGGGGCCGGATAAATGGCCTCAGGGGGCCGCATGCCGCCCGTGGGCCGTAGTTTGGGGACCCCTGCTCTAACCCTATCACTGTTTTCCTATCCTCCAGCTCTTTCCGCTGTGATTTAACCTCACTGGCCCACCTAGGAAGGGAAGACTTTCAGTATTCTGTTTAGTATCTTCCCTTTGGCTAGGCTCTGGTTTCTGATCATACCTCAGGCCTAAATGCAGAGCTGGAGGCTGACCTGGCCAAACCCACTTGGAAATAAGTCCTTTCACTTAAGACTACCCACCCCTTACAAAACACCCTTCTCACATGGCTCTGTCCCTCATTCACACACCACATATTTTGCTTCTTTGTGTTGTCCAAATCCATTCTATTCACTCTTTAATCCATCACCACCATAGTGAGGTTTGTTTAGTGACATTATGAAAACAGCCACAAAGAGTAATGCAGCCCCAAGACTGGGGGGGCCACAAGGGCTGACCTCCTGGGCAAGTCCGGGGAGAAGGGGGTTGATGACCCGGCCCATTGCTGTCACTGACTGCCCCACGCCTATGAGGGTACCCTTGGCCTGGGGCCCACCAGCAGTTAGCTGGAGGTCTCTGATACAAGTCCTACCAATGGCAGTGGAGGAGAAGACGACAGCTCCCACAGTGGGGGCCATACAGTAGAGCAGCAGGAGCAAGAAGGTGAGTGCACTGGAGTGTAGCAGGACCTTGTAGCAGTTGTGCTTGTACAGCCACATGACGGGCCCCAGGACTAAGCCCGCCAGGGTCCCCAGTGCACTGCTGTAACTGATGAGGTAGCTTGTCACCTTGGGCCTCATCCCAAAGCGCTCCTCAAGGGCCAAGACAAAATTATTGTAGTACAGCATGACTGCCATGGCCATCAGCAGGTGCACCAGAAATATGTCCCACAGTTCAGAAAAGATCAGGCTCTTCATGTTTTGCAATGTGAACATAACTTCCATCCAGGGCAGCCTCTGGGTCTTCTCACTCACCATGCTCCCAGGGGTGGGGCTCGCCTCTTGCACTTCACAGTTTGTCTTTTCTAAAGGAGCATGGTTCTTATGCAATTGCAGCATGTTCTTTGTACTGCTAACCTTCCCTTCACTCCATGGAAACAGGCAGAATAGACCAGGGGCTCTGATGAGGGAGAGCTGAGAGGACTAAAGTTGCAGGAATATTGTGTAAAATTGGAGGCCCCAAGGAGATACACTGTTGCTGAATCCCTGTGCTGAATCATTCTCCAGGACTGCAGTCGCCATCTTTCCCCAACTGTCTTTTATATGTAACACAAACACACACATGTGCATGAGTGTATAAAACAATTTTTTTGGATCATTATCCAAATAAGGTTCATTTATTATGATTGGTTGATATGTCTCTTACATCTTTTTAAATCTATAGATTCCCACTCCCATTTGCCAAACCACTGCCCCGTCTTTTTACCTTGTTGCTTGTTATTGTTAGAGAAATGAGATTGTTTATCCTGGATTTTGCTAGTTGCAACCCCATGGTGTTTAGTATGGCCTTCTGTTCTCTGAATTTTCTGTAAATTGGTTGTTAAGCAGACGTCTCCAAACTAAGGCATGCGGCCCCCTGAGGCCATTTATCTGCCCCCCCCCCCCCCCCCCCGCCGCACCTCTGGAAGGGGCACCTCTTTCATTGGAGGTCAGTGAGAGGAGCACTGTATGTGGCGGCCCTCCAAAGGTCTGAGGGACAGTGAACTGGCCCCCTGTGTAAAAAGTTTGGGGACCCCTGATATAGAGGTTTGATATGATTAATTACTTAATTTGCCAAAACTTATTTATAGGTGGTATTTTATACTTTTAACTTTTATTTACTGTATTCAGTGGTTTTAAGGAGTTGTAGCCATTATCACAATCAATTTTAGAATGTTTTCATCACTACAGAAAGAAACTGTATACCGTTTAGCAGTCATTCTCTATTCTTTCATCCTTCCCATCCATATAACCCCCCTTCCCCAGATATAAGCAACTGATCTACTTTCTGTCTTGTTAATTTGCCTGTTTAGGACATTTATGTAAATAGAATCTTATAATACGTAGTTTTTTGTAACTTAGCATATTGTTTTCAAGGTTCTTGCATGTTACTAGTATGTGTCAGTTCTTCATTCCTGTTTATTGCTGAATGATTTTTTTTCCAAAGTGAGAAGCGGGGCAGGAGTCAGACAGATTCCCTCATGTGCCTGACCAGGATCCACCTGGCATGCCCACTTGGTGACAATGCTCGGCCCCTCTGGGACGTTGCTCTGCTGCAATCAGAGCCATTCTAGTGCCTGAAGCGGAGGCCACAGAGCTATCCTCAGTGCCCGGGCCAACTTTGATCCATTGGAGCCTTGGCTGTGGGAGGGAAAGAGAGAGATAGAGAGAAAGGGGAGGGGGGAGGATGGAGAAGCAGATGGGCTCTTCTCCTGTGTGCCCTGGTCAGGAATCGAACCTGGGACTTCCATACACCGGGCCGACGCTCTACTGCTGAGCCAACTGGCCAGGGCCCTGATTTTTTTTTTATGAGAGAGACAAGCAGGGACAGACAGTAAGGGAGAGAGATGAGAAGCATCAACTTGTTGCAGCACTTATATTTGTTCATTGATTACTTTCTCATATGTACCTTGACCAGGAGCCGAGCCATGACCACTTACTTAAGCCATTGACCTTGGACTCAAGCCAGCGACCTTGGGCTTCAAGCCAGCGACCATGGAGTCATGTCTATGAGTCTGTGCTCAAGCCAGTGGCTCTGTGCTCAAGCTAGTGAGCCCACACTCAATCCAGATGAGCCTATGCTCAAGATGGCAACCTTGGGATTTCAAACTTGGGTCTTCAGCCTTCCAGGTTGACGCTCTATCCCAGAGGTCCCCAAACTTTTTACACAGGGGGTCAGTTCACTGTCCTTCAGACCGTTGGAGGGCCAGACTATAAAAAAACTATGAACAAATCCCTATGCACACTGCACATATCTTATTTTAAAGTAAAAAAACAAAACAGGAACAAATACAATATTTAAAATAAAGAACAAGTAAATTTAAATCAACAAACTGACCAGTATTTCAAAGGGAACTATGGGCCTGCTTTTGGCTAAGAAGATGGTCAATGTGTTCCTCTCACTGACCACCAATGAAAGAGGTATCCCTTCTGGAAGTGCGGCGGGAACCAGATAAATGGCCTCAGGGGGCCGCATGCAGCCCTCGGGCCATAGTTTGGGGACCCCTGCTCTATCCACTGCGCCACTGCTTGGTCAGGCTATTACTGAATGGTATTGCATCATATGGATATGCTATATTGTATTATAGCATTCATCAGTTTATGGACATTTAGGTTGTTTTGGGCTATTGTACATAGCTTTGCTATAAATAATTTATGTACAGGTATTTGTGCAGATATATGTTTTCTTGTTTCTTGGGTATATACCTAAGAGTAGAATTGCTGGATCCTATGGTTACTTTTAAGGAACTGCGAGACTTTTTCTTAGTGGTTACTCAATGAGATGCAAGCAAACACCGAGAGGCAATTTAAAGAGCTCAGAAAACAAATTAATAAACAAAACAAGTACCTCACCAAGGTGACTGAAACTTTAAAAACAGAGATGAAGAACTTAATGCATGAATTGAAAAATGAGCTAGCAAGTTTACTAATAGAACAAGGCAGATAGAGGAAAGAAACAGTGATACTGAAGGTAGGCAACTAGAGATGCTACAGAGAGAAGAGAGAAACTCACGAATTAAAAAAATAATAGATTTCTATGAGAATTGTCTGACTTCATCAAAAAGAACAATATAGAAATAATGTGTATATCAGAAGAAGAAAAAAAAGGAGAAGGGAATTGAGAGCCTATTTAAACAAGTAGTTGATGAGAACGTCCCAAGCCTATGGAAAGAATTAGATTCTTGAATCCAAGAAGCAAACAATGCCTAGTTACCTTAACTCAAACAGCCCTTCTCCAAGGCACACTATAATAAAACTGTCAAAAATCAATGACAAAGAAAGAATACTCAAGGCATCTAAGGAAAAGAACATAACATATAAACGAAGGCCAATCAGGTTATCATCAGACTACTCAGCAGAAACTACAGGCCAAAAGAAAGTAGACCCAAACATTCAAAGTACTGAAAGTGAGGAATTAGCAGCCAAGAATACGATATTTGCCAAAGATATCCTTCAAATATGAAGGAAAAATAAAAATTTTTTTAGACATACTGAAACTGAGGGAATTAATCACCAGAAAACCCCACTGCAGGAAATACTCAGGGTGGTTATTTTACTGGATACAAGGAACAAAACACAAAACTACAAGTAAAAGCTCCAACAAAGTTACAGTATAAACAAGGATAATCTATGACAGCAAAAACATAAAATGGCATAATGGTCTGAAGTAGCAAAGGAGGATGGAGTGCAAAAGCACTCATAAGACAAAGGACTCGTATATATGAAAATATTTTTCTCAATAACCTAATTGCAGCCACCCACAAAAAAACCAAAACTGAAAAACATAGCTCAAGAAAAAGAAAAAATAGATGAGGGCTGGCTTGTAGTGGCCCAGTGGATAAAGCATCGAACTGGAATGCTGAGGTTGTCATTGCAAATCCCTGGGCTTGCCTGGTCAAGACACTTACGAGCATTGATGCTTCCTGCTCCCTCTCCCTCTCCCTCTCCCTCTCCCTCTCTCTCTCCCTCTCCCTCTCCCTCTCCCTGTCCTTTCCCTCTCTTCCCCTCTCTAAAATGAATAAATAAAACCTAGAAAAATAAAAAAAATAAAAGTTTTTAAAGAGAGGAAGTAGAGGAAGAAGCATGGAATACCACCAAACAAAAACAATTGACAGAAATACAAAATAACCAAAGATACAGAGCTACCAGAAAACAAAACATAAAATGGCTATTTGAAATCCTCATGTGTCAGTAATTACCCTAAATGTAATTGGACTGAACTCACCAATAAAGAGACACAGAGTAGCAAATTGTATCAAAAAACAAAACCCAACTATATGCTGCCTTCAGGAGACACATCTAAGCTGCAGGGACAAAAGTAGACTCAAAGTGAAAGGTTGGAAAATGATTCTACAAGCAAACAATAAACAAAGAATAGCTGATGTTGCCATACTTATATCTGACAATACTTACTGCAAGACAACAAAGGCAAGAAGAGGCAAAAATGGACATTTCATAATGGTAGAGGGGTCACTATATCAAGAAGACATCAGCCTGGCCTGTGGTGGTGCAGTGGTTAAAGCGTTGACCCGGAATGCTGAGGTTGCCAGTTTGAAACCTTGGGCTTGCCTGGTTAAGGCACATATGGGTGTGGGTGCTTCCTGCTCTTCTCTCTTTCTCTCTCTCTTCTCTAAAATAAATAAATAAAATTTAAAAATAAAATAGAGGGCATCGCACTTCTTCATATATATGCACCTAATCAGGGAGCACCAAAATATTATATATAAGACATGTACTAACAGAACAAGAAAGAGAGGTAGACAAATACATAATTGTATTTGGAGATCTCATTATACCATTGAAAGCCTTGATAGATCATCCAAACAGAAAATCAGTAAAGAAATATTGGCCTTAAACAACACACTAGACCAGATGGACATAATAGACACTTAAAGAACATTTCATCCCAGAACATCAGATTATACATTTTTTTTCCTACTGTGAATGAAACATTCTCAAGGACACACCATATGTAGGGCCACAAAACTAATCTCAACAAATTTAAGGAGATTGAAATTATATCAAGAATATTCTCTGATTATAAGTCTTTGAAATTATAATTCAACTGTAAAAAGGAATTAAAGCCCACAAAAATGTAGAAACTAAACAGTATACTTCTAAATAATGACTGGGTCAAGGAAGAAATAAAAGCAGAGATCAAAAGATAGAGAAAATCGAGAATGACAACATGACATATCAAAACCTCTGGGATGCAGCAAAAGCAATAATAATAGGGAAGTTTATATCATTACAAACATAAATCAAGAAACAAGAGGCCCCACCTGACCTGTGGTAGCACTTTGGAGAAAACATCAACATGGCATGCTGAAGTAGCTGGTTCGAAACCCTGGGCTTGCCCTTTCAAGGCACATATGGGAGTTAATGCTTCCTGCTCCTCCACCCCCACCTCACTAAAATAAATAAAAAATAGAGGTTCCAAGTAAATGACCTGATATTACATCTGAAGGAACTAGAAAAGGAACAAAGGCAATCTAAAGTCAGTGGAAGAAAGGAAATAGTAAAAATTAGACAAGAACTAAATGAGATAGAGAAAAACTCTGTAAAAAAATATTAATATAACAAAGAGCTGGTTCTTTGAAAAGATCGATAAAATTGACAAACCCCTGGCTAGAATCACTAAGGAAAAAAGAGATGACTCATAAAAACATCAAAAATGAAAGAGGAGAAATTACCACAGACATCATAGTTATACAATGGATTATTCTAGAATACTATGGAAGTTTATATGCCATCAAATTCAACAATCTAGAAGAAATGGATAAGTTCCTAGAACTGTGCAATCATTCTAGACTGGGTCATGAAGAAGTGGAAAACCTAAATAGACCCATAAGCAGGGAGGACATAGAAACAACTATCAAAAGTCTCCCCCCAAATAAAAGTCCAGAACCAGATGGCTACAGTAGTGAATTCTACCAAAAGTTCAAAGAACATTTGGTACCTATCCTTCTCAAAGTCTTCCAAAAATTAGAAGGAGCAATACTCAGTAACACATTTTATGAAGCTAACATAATCCTGATACCAAAACCTTTCAAGGACAACACACAAAAAAGAAAACTACAGATCAATATCTCTAATGAAACTACAGATCAATATATCTAATGAATATAAATGCAGAAATCCTCAACAAAATACTAGCAAATCAAATACAACAATACATTAAAAAAATACATCAAGTGGGATTCATTCCAGGAAGCACAAGGATGGTTCAACGTATGTAAATAGATCAGTGTAATACACCACATGAATGAAACAAAAGACAAAAATCATATGATTCTATCAATAGAAGCAGAAAAGGCATTCAATAAAATACAACATCCAGCCTGACCAGGTGGTGGCACAGTGGATCGAGTGCCTGACTGGCATGCAGAGGACCCAGGTTCGAAACCCTGAAATTGCCAGCTTGAGCACAGGCTCACCAGCTTGAGCATGGGATCATAGACGTGACCCCATAGTTGCTGGCTTGAAGCCCAAGGTGGCTGGCTTTAGCCCAAGATCACTGGCTTGAGCAAGGGGTCACTTGTTCTGCTGAACTCTCTCCCCCTCCATCAAGGCACATATGAGAAAGCAATCAATGAACAACTAAGGAGCTGTAACAAAGAATTGATGCTTTTCATCTTTGTCCCTTTCTGTCTGCTTGTCCCTATCTGTCCCTCTCTGTCTCTGTCCAGAAAAAAAGATACAATATCCAATTATGTTTAAAACACTCAATAAAATGGATATAGAAGGAAAGTACCTCAACATAATAAAGGCCGTATATGACAAATCATCAGCTAATATCATACTAAATGGTGAAAAACTGAAGGCTTTCCATCTAAAATCAGGAACAAGACAAAACTGCCCCCCCCCACTCTTACTCAACATAATACTGGAGTCTTAGCCATAGCAGTCAGACAAGAGAAAGAAAGAAAAGGCATCCATATCAGTCAAGAAGTAGTTGAGGTATCACTTTTAGCAGGTGACATGATCCTGTATATAGAAAACCCCAAAGATTCCATTGAAAGAACTATTAGAAACAAGAAACAGATACAGTAAAGTCACAGGGTATGGAATCAATATACAAAAATCCACTGCTTTCCTATATGCCAACAATGAAACTTCAGAAAATAACCTGAAAAAATTCCTTTTATATAAACTTACAACTAAAAAGAAAATAAAATACCTAGGAACAAACTTAACAAAAGATGTGAAGGACCTATATACTGAAAACTACAAAACCTTATTGAAAGAAATAGAAAAAGACACAATGAATTGGAAAAATGTTCCATGTTTATGGATAGGAAGAATTAAATAGTTAAATTAGCCAATTATTTAAAGCAATATACAAATTTAATGCAATCTCTATTAGAATCCCAATGTCATTTTTTTTTTGTATTTTTCTGAAGTTGGAAAGGGGGAGGCAGTCAGACAGACTCCTGCATGCGCCCGACCGGGATCTACCCGCATGCCCACCAGGGGGCGATAATCCACCCATCTGGGGCGTTGCTCTGTTGCAACCAGAGCCATTCTAGTGCCTGAGGCAGAGGCCATAGAGCCATCCTCAGCGCCCGGGGCCAACTTTGCTCCAGTGGAGCCTTGGCTGCAGAAGGGGAAGAGAGAGACAGAGAGGAAGGAGAGGGGGAGGGGTGGAGAAGCAGATGGATGCTTCTCCTGTGTGCCCTGGCCGGGAATCAAACCCGGGACTCCTGCATACCAGGCCGACGCTCTACCACTGAGCCATCCGGCCAGGGCCCCAATGTCATTTTTTAAAGACATAAAGCAGAAATAATTCACTAGATATGTATGGAACCATAGAAAAACTTCAAATAGACAAAGCAATGCCGAGGGGAAAAAAAAGAATGAAGACAGTGGTATTATACTACGTGACCTCAAATTATTCTACAGAGTCACGATAATCAAAACAGTATGGTATTGGCAGAAAAAGAGATATAAAGATCAGTGGAATAGAATCGGGAGCCCAGAAATAAAATCACATATATATATGGACAAATAATCTCACAAAGCCAAAAACACAATGGAGAAAAGAAAGCCTTTTCGATAAATGGTGCTGGGAAAATTGGAAATCCACATGCAAAAGAATTAAACTTGTCCACACCTTGTCCCCATGCACAAAAATTAATTCAAAATGGATTAAAGACCTAAATATAAGATCTGAAAAAATAAATCACATGGAAGAAAACATACATACTAAACTTACAGAACTTGCTGTGGAGAACATTTTATGAATTTGACCCCAAAGGCAAGGGAAGTAAAGGCAGAAATAAATGAATGGGACTGTATCAAACTAAACAGCTTTTGCACAGCAAAAGAAACCGACAATAACAAAAAGGCAGCCAACCAAATGAGAGATGGTATACAGCAGCTCTGATAAGGGGTTAATATTCAAAATATATAAAGAACTCAAAAATCTCAGCAACAAACAAACAACTCAATAAAAAATGGGGAGAGGATACAAACAGACACTTTTCCCAAGAAGAAATACAAATGGCCAATCAAATTTCCTTGGCTCTTACTATTTGAAAGGAATATTGGACTATTCTTTGTAAAATACCTGCCATGTGCCAGAATGAATGGTGTCCTACATTTATTATCTACTTAATATTGAAGACAGGTACAATTATTCCCATTATACAGTTTATGAAGTAGAGAGGCATAGAGGTTTAAAAAAAGGCATTGATGATTATACTGCTAGGGAGTCATGGCACTATGAAAAGATGCTCATCTTCACTAGCTATTAGAGAAATGCAAATCAAAACTACAATGAGCCTGACCAGGTAGTGGCGCAGTGGATAGAATGTTGGACTGGAATGCGGAGGACCCAGGTTCAAAACCCTGAGGTCGTCAGCTTGAGCTCGGGCTCATCAGGCTTGAATATGGGCTCACCAGCTTGAGCGCGGGGTCGCTGGCTGGAGCATGGGATCATAGACATGAGCCCAAGGTCACTGGCTTGAGAAAGGGGTCACTTGCTCTGTTGTGGCGCCCAGGTCAATGTACATATTAGAAAGCAATCAATGAACAAGCAATCAACAAACAACTAAGATACCATAAGGAAGAATTGATGCTTCTCATCTCTCTCCCTTCCTATCTGTCTGACCCTGTCTGTCTCTTTCTCTGACTCTCTCTTTGTCAAGACCCCCCCACACACACACACAAAAACAAAATACCACTTCACAGCTGTTAGATTGGCTATTATCAACAAGACAGGTAATAAATGTTGGAGAGGCTGTGGAGAAAAAGGAACCCTTATTCACTGCTGGTGGGAATGCAAATTAGTACAACCATTATGGAAGAAAGTATGGTGGTTCCTCAAAAAGTTAAGACTAGAACTACCACATGACCAAGCAGTCCCTCTACTGGGTATCTACTCCAAAAGCTTGAAAACATTGGTATGTAAAGACACACACACTCCCATGTTCATCATAGCATTATTCACGGTCGCCAAGTCATGGAAACAACCAAAGTGGTTGAGGATTAAATAAAGAAGATGTTGGTTGAGGATTAAATAAAGAAGATGTGGTACATATACTATATAATGGAATACTACTCAGCCATAAGAAACAATGACAGTGACATTTATGATGACGTGGGTGGACCTTGATAATAATATACTGAGTGAAATAAGTAAATCAGAAAAGGCTAAGATCTGGATGATTTCACATATGGGTGGGATATAAAACTGAAACTCATGGATAGAGAAAAAAGTGAAGTTACTATAAGTGGGGAGTAAAGAGGGACAAATGTACAGTGATGGAGAAGGATTTGACTTTGAGTGATGGGCACATAACACAACAGTTCAAATGCTATAGAAATGTTTACCTGAAACCTATGTACTGTTATTGATCAGTGTCACCCCATTATATTTACTTTCTAAATTAAAAAAAAAAAAGTCTATATCCTTACTGTGACTGATTGATAGGAGGAGTTTGAAGTCTCCTTTTTAATTTATACTCTTTTAATCTTACCATCTTTTTTTACATTCATTTTATTTATTAAAGGTTCTATGTGCATAGCCTGTATTTTGTTTCCTATAGCATCATTTAACAGTGTTTTATTTGTCCTGTATTTTCTGTAAATTCATATTTGAATCTGGAGTTTTTAACAGATTTAGGTTATTTTGAGCATACAGAACAAGAATGCATTATATATGATATTTTTTTTTTGCATTGAGAGGCACTAGTATCTGTCTCTTTCTGAAATATTGACAATTATTCAGGAACATTACCTAAATCTTTTATTTACTAGGAGTCATAAAATGGTGATATTCTAATTCTGTCATTCTTTTTTTAAAGAGAAAATTTCCCTCGTTTTTTAATTGGTTAGTTTACTCCCATGATAAAATTTGTTTAAAGGCAAAATGAGTGCTTGATTTCATTTATCAGTTTTTAGACAATGGGTGGTTCATTAGCACGTTCTAATGATGACTGGTTATTTTCAAATTCTGAATTCATTGACTGAATTATATAAATGTTTTAATTCATTGTAGTTATACTTATTGATATTTTAATTGTACTGTCTATGACCAGTTTGAGTCCCTTCAGCTTCACTCCTGGATATTTTTGACAGATCTAGGAATTTTTAAATTTTATTTATTTTTTAATCTAGATATTTTTAAAAAGACATATTATACATGTAATTGGTACTTTTATTTCAAATTCAAGAGTACATGGTTTTATTAAACCTTTTCTATCATACATCTTTATTTCCTTTGTCCCAGGCTGAAATTCTTCGTTTTCCTGAATGATAGAATTAGAGTATCACATTATTACTCATTTTTTAAAATTTCAGATAAATAACACTCTTAGAATAACAATTGCAATACTACAAGCAGTAATAGCATTGCTGTAAACAGTTCATAGTTTTGTCTTTCAGGTTGAATGGGATATACAGTCAAATTACTGTGTTGAAAAGTTATATGGAATAGTGTTATTCTGCCACCAACTGGTTATACATTTAGGTTCATAATTTTTTTTTTTTAATTTTAGAGATTGCTTTTCTTTTAAAGTTTAATTTTGTCATATATACACACATACATGTATATGTCATTCATTTTCATATTGTTCTAAAGTTGGATACAATTTCCTAGAGCCCTTTACCCTATTTTCTCCCTATGCTTGTATATTTGTGTGTAAAACAGTTCTATATGAATTGTTTTTAATTTAGTGTTTTGGAAGGTTTTTATTTTTGTTACAGTGGTTAGCTTTTCTTAGTACCCTCTTTTTTAGTTTTTATCTATTGATTCCCTATTATGTGCGTATTGAAATTGGTTGTGACTCCTTCCCCTTTTCCTCAGCATCTGATGTGAAGTCCTGTATATCCTTTTTTTCAAAGTTTTAAAAAATTGGCCATTATTTTGAAATAATTGTAGATTCACATGCAATTGTAAAACATAATATAGAGAGTTCCTGTGTACCTTTTATCCAGTTTTTCCCCCATGGTAATTCCTAGAACCATTATAGTAAAATATTGATCTTTATACATATAGTCAAGATATAATACTTCTATCACTACAAGGATCTTTCATGTTGTCATTTTGTAGTCATGCTTGCTTCTCCTCGGGCTCTGGAAACCAAAAATGTAATATAAATGAAATTATATGATCTTTTAAGATGGGCTTTTTTCCTCTCGTTAAAATTCCATGGAGATTCATCCAAGTTTCTGCTTGTATCAGTAGTTCATTTCTTTTTATTGTTGGTTAATTTTCCAAGGTGTGGATGTACCACCAGTTAAGCTGTGAATGATACCCGGGTTGTTTTCAGGTTTGGGCTATTATGAATAAAAAAAAACTACTGTAAGTGTTTGTATACAAGTTTCTTTTGAACATAAGGTTTTGTTTCTCTGGGATAAATGTCCAGAAATGCATTTGCTGTGTCTTACTGTATTTCATGTTTAGTTTTTTGTGGGTTTTTTTTTTTTTTTTAGATTTTATGTATTCATTTTTTTAGAGGAGAAAGAGAGAGAGAGAAGGGGAGGGGGGGATCAGGAACCATCAACTCCCATATGTACCTTGACCAAGCAAGCCCAGGGTTTCAAACCAGTGACCTCTGCATTCCAGCTCGACATTTTTTTATCCACTGTGCCACCACAGGTCAGACTCATGTTTAGTTTTTTAAGAAATTGTTTTATAAATGGCTGTACCATTTTACAGTCCTACCAGCAATACATGAATTTCTCCACATCCTCACTATTATTTGGTGTTGTCACAATTATTTGTTTTAGCTGTTCTGGTAGACATGCCGTAATATCTAATTTGGTTTTAATCAGCATTTTCCTAATGGCTAACAATATTGAACTTATTTTATTGTACTTATTTGCCATTTTTATATTCTCTTTGATAAATAATGTCTCCATTTCCTTCACTTGTTTTCCAATTGTTCTACTATTGAGCTTTGGAAGTTATTTATATATGTATATATTCTCGATAGCAGTCCTTTATTCCACATATTTTTTCATCTCTAGCTTGTTTTTTCATCCTCTACATGAGGGGCCTTTCTCAGCAAAAATTTTAATTGTAACGAGGCCCATTTTAACAATTATGCCTTTTATGGATTATGCTTTTAGGGTTAAGTCTAAGACTTTTGCCTACCTCCAGATCCCAAAGAGTTTTTTTCCCTAAAAGTTTTATTGTTTTACACTTACATATGATTCATTTTGTTCTCATGTTTGTGTAAGGTTTGAGACTTTGAGGTTTATAATTTATCAATATCTATCTGTTCTAGCACCGTTTGTTGAAAAGTTTATCTTTCTTCCATTGAATTGCTTTCACACTTTTGTCAAAAATCAATTGAGTATGTTTGTGTAGGTCTATTTTGTGTTCTTTGTTCTGTCCCATTGATCATTATATATATTTCTTCTCCAAGTACCACATGGTATTTATTACTGTACTATAGCTATATAATAAATCTTTAAATTAGATAGACTGATTCCTCCTTTCTTTTTCAGAATGGGTTTAGCTAGTCTAATTACTTTGCCTTTCTACATAAATTTTAGAATAATCTTTTCTGTATGTATAAAAATTGCTAGGATTTTGAGAGGGATTGGGTTATTAAATTTGTATACCATTGTAGGGAGAATAGCAGTCTTTACTTAGTTAAGTCTACCAATCCATGAACACAGTATGTCTCTTCATTTTTATAGATATTTGAATTTTTTCATCATTGTTGTATAATTTTCAACATATATGTCCTGCACATATATTTTTAGGTTTATAACTAAGTATTTATTTTTTGAGAGATTATAAATGACACTTTGTATTTTAAATTTTGGTACCCATGTGTTCATTGCTATTAGAATATAGACATATAATTGATTTTTGTATTTTTTTCTAGTAGCTTTCCTTATCTTCTTATTGTCACTTTCATTCTAATAATTTTCATCTTCATTTTATTTTTAAATTAAATTTGGTGGGGTAGCATTGGTTAATAACATTATGTATAAGTTTCAAGTATACAATTCTATAGTACGTTATCTGTATATTGGATTGTGTGCTTATGACACAGTCTAGTCTTTTTCCATCACTATATATTTGACCCCCTTTACCCTCCTTATCTCCCAGCCCCCTTCCCCTATGTTAACCACTGTACTGTGTGTCTGAGTTTGTTTTGTTTGTTGGGTTTTTAATTTGTTTTATATCCCACATATAAATGAAATCACATAGTTCTTTATCTTTTCTGACTTAGCTTCACTTAACATAATACTATCAGGATCCATTCATGTTGTCTCAAATAGCAATATTTTTTTCTTTTTGTGGCTGAGTAGTATTCCATTGAATATATGTACTACACCTTCTGTTTCCAGTCATCCAGTGAAGGACACTTAGGTCATTTCCCTGTTTTGGCTGCCATAAATAATGCTGCAATGAATGTAGAGTACATAAATCTTAACCAAAAAATTTTTCTTTTGGAGGGTAGAGTTACCCAGAAATGGTATTTCTGGGTCATATTGTAACTCTATTCTTAATATTTTGGGAACCTTTATACTGTTTTCCATAGTGGCTGTATCAATTTATATTCCCACCAATAGTGTACAAGGGTTCCTTTTTCTTCACACTCTCTTCAACAAGTGTCTGTTTAGGTCCTCTGCCCAGTTTTAAATAGATTGTTTGGTTTTTGTTTAGTTGTATGAGTTCTTTATATATTTCTTTATTTTTATTTAAACATTTTTTAAATTACAATTTACATTCAGTATTATTTTCAGATGTACAGCATAATGATTAGACAGTCAATATACTTTACAAAGTGTTTCCCCTGACGTTTCCAATACCCTGCTGGCACCATACATAGTTATTACAATATAATTGCCTATATTTTCTATGCTATACTTTATATGTATTTTGGATATTAGCCCCTTATCATAGGTATTATTTGGCAATATCTTCTTTCATTTTGTTGACTGCCTTTTTGTTTTGCTGATGGTTTCTTTTGCAATGCAGAAGATTCTTAGTTTGATGCAGTCTCATTTATTTTTACTTCCGTAATGTTTAGTGTCAGAAAACTCTCTGAGAACAAGGTCCTTAAGTTTAGAACCTATGTCTTCTGTGTACACTGCTCACAAAAATTTAGGGGATCAGGGAACATGCAGATATTCCAGTACTTTCAGCCTTTTGTATAGTGTATTTTCACCAATGAAATAAAAGTTGGTTTTGCATCTCACTTGCATAATCGAACAACTTTCTTTGACTTGTCATTTACTTTTCTGATGTTCTTGTTTAATAAAAAATCAGATGCTTTTTTATCGCTTTACATTCATTATGAAATATCCTCTAATTTTTATGAGCAATATATTTTATTGTTTCAGATTTTATATTTAACTCTTTAATCTATATTGAGTTAATTTGTGTCTTGTGTCAGCATAGCAGTCTAATTTTATTCTTTTGCAACACCATTTATTGAGAAAGTTTTCCTTTCTCCATTGTAGTTTTTGTTCCTTTATCGAAAGTTACTTGCCTATGTACATGTGGGTTTATTTCTGGGCTCTCAATTCTGTTCCATTGTTCTGTCTGCCAATACCATACTGTTTTGATTATTGTAGTTTTGTAGTATAATTAGAAACCAGGGAGTGTAATACCTTTGGCTTTGTTCTTTTTTTCTCTGATTGCTTTGCTTATTTGGGGTCCTTTGTGATTCCATACCAACCTGATGATACTTTATTCTATTTCTTTGAAAAATGCCATTGGGATTTTGATGGGGATTACATTAAATATGTATATTGCTTTCGGTAACATGGCCATTTTAACTATGTTGAGTTTTCCCATCCATGAACATGAAATATCTTTTCATTTCTTTGTGTTTTCTTCACTTTCTTTCAACAGTGTCTTGTTATTTTCAATGTATAGGTTCTTCATATCCTTTGTTAAGTTTATTCCTAGATATTTTATCCTTTTTGTTGTAATTGCATATGGCTTTTCCATGTTTTCTTCATCTCTTTTTATGACATTTTATTGTTAGTATACATGAATGCAACATTTTTGTACATTGATTTTATATCATGCAATTTTATTGTATTTGTTTATTGTTTCTAATAGTCTTTTGCTAGAGTCTTTAAGTTTTCTATATATAGAATCATGCCATCTGCAAAAGTGTCAGTTTTACTTCTTCAGATGCCTTTCATTTCTTTTTCTTTCTTGACTGCTTCAGTTAGGACTTCCAGTACTGTGATGAGAGTGGGTATCCTTGTCTTGTTCCTGATCTTGGAGGGAAAAGGTTTTAGCTTTTTTTTTTTTTATCATTGGTTACGATATTAGTTGTGGGTTTATCATGTGTGGCCTTTATTATGTTGAGGTACTTCTCTTCTATACACATTTTATTGAGTGCATTTATAATAAAATTATAATTGGCTGTTGTGTCTTGTCAAATGCTTTTTCTTCATCTATTGATGTGATCATGACTTTTTTATTTCATTAATATGTTGTATTACATCCAATTGATTTGTATATGTTGAATTATCCTTGCATCCCTGGAATGAAACCCATTTGATTTTGATATATTGTCTTTTTAATGTATTATATTTAGTTTGCTTATAATTTTGCTTAGGAATTTTGCATCTGTGTTTGTCAGAGGAAGACTTTGAGGATAGGTATTAAATTGTCTTTGAATGTTTGGTACAATTCACTAGTAAAACCATCTGGACCTGGACTTTTGTTTTTTGGAAGGTTTTTGATAACTGTTTCAATTTCCTGGCTGTTGATTTGTCTATTTAGGTTTTCTAGGTCTTCATGGTTCAGTCTAGGAAGGTTACAGTTTATATTTCTAGGAATTTGTTAATTTCTTCTAGGTAATCAAATTTGGTGGCACACGCTCTTTCATAGTATTATTGTATAATCCTTTTTATTTCTCTGGTGTCTTTTGTAATTTTCATTTCTGATTTTATTTATTTGAGTCTTTTCTTCTATTTCCTTAATGAGTCTATCCAGAAGTTTGTCAATTTCATTTATCTTTTCAAAGAACCACCAACTGTTTTTGTCATCAATTATTTTTCTGGGTTTTATTTTTGTTCCCTATTTTGTATAATTCTGCTCTAATTTTTATTATTTCCTTCTACTGATTTTGGACTTTGCTCTTCTTTTTCTAGTTCTTTTAAAGTATTAGGTTGTTTAATTAAATATTTGATTGTTTATTTGAGATTTTTCTTGTTTCTGAGATAGGGTTGTAATGCTATAAACTTTCCTCTTAGTATCTTATTTACTGCATCCCAAAAAGTTTGATATGGCATATTGTCATTCTCCTTTGTCTCTATGTAACTTTTATTCTCTCCTTTCATTTCTTCTTTGACCTAGTAGTTGTTCAGCAGCATGTTGTTTAATCTCCGCATATTTATGGTTTTTCCAGCTTTTTGTAGTTGATTTCCAGTTCAAAACAGTTGTGATCAGAGGATATGCTTACTGTGATTTCAGTCTTCTTAAATTTATTTTAAGAAGACTAATTTTATGACCCATTATATGGTATCCTTGACAGTGTTCCATGTGTGCTAGAGAAGAATGTATATTCTGTTGTTTTGGAATGGAAAGCTTTATAAATATTATATCTTTTTGGCCTAATATGTCATTAAAGGCTGCTGTTTTCTGTTAGTATGATCTATTTACAGTGTTACTGTCAACACAGTATTTAGGTTCCCTGCCCTAATTGCATTTTTGTCAGTTTTTCCCTTTTAGGTCTGTTAGTAATTGCTTGATAATTTTGATGCTCACAAGTTGGGTGCATATATATTTATATGCAGTGGTGGAATTCAAATAATTTAACATCTGATTCTCTACCCTAATGACCATTTTAAGTATATAAAAAGATATACTGACAGGTAGTTTATTATTTCACACATTTAATACTTACATAAGAACAATGCAAGAGGTGCACAAAGCTAGATTATGTTAAAAGAATTTTAAAATATTAATGAAAAATATTAAATAATACTTGACAAAAATAATAAAACTTATTTAAGATATTTTCATATTGCTTCTTTTATTATTATTAATTTTAATGGGGTGACATTAATAAATCAGGATACATATGTCCATATTGTTTCTTGATAGACATCCTCACTTGCAATTTTTTTTACCTGTGGATGGAATGAACATTACTATGGGCACTTAGAATATGCTGTTACACAAATGAACGTTAAAAAAAAATAAGGAATGACCCTGGCTGGTTGGCTCAGCGATAGAGCATTGGCCTGGCATGTGGAAATCCCAGGTTTGATTCCCAGTCAGAGAACACAGGAGAGGCACCCATCTGCTTCTCCACCCTTCCCCCTCTCCTTTCTCTCTATCTCTCCCTTCCCCTCCTATAGCCAAAGCTCCACTGGAGCAGAGTTGGCCTGGGCGCTAAGGATGGCTCCATGGCCTCCGCCTCAGGTTCTAGAATGGCTCCACCTGCAACAGAGGAATGCCTCAGATGGGCAGAGCATCACTTCCTGGTGGGCATGCCAGGTGGATCCCGGTCGGGCGCATGTGGGAGTCTATCTGACTGCCTCCCCACTCTAACTTTGGGGGGAGGGAAAAGGTAGGGAATGTAAATTTGTGATTTCTACATTGAGTAGCTATGCATTCACCCACCCTAGAGTGTACCTTGATTACAAGTGCCATTTTAACAACCTGTTTGCTGAATTCAACAAAAAATTAGTTGTCGGTTCTGCTGAGCTGGTGCAAACCGGCTGAATCCCACCACTGTTGATAAGTGTTATGTGTTCTTAATGTATTGTCCTCTTTTTCATTGTAAAATGTCCATCTTTCTCTATTATTTCCGTTTTTATCTTGTCTATTTTGTCTGGTATAAGTACAGCCACGCTGGGTTTTTTATGAATGTCATTTGCTTGCAGTGTCACCTTCCACCCCATCACTTTGAGTTTTTGTCTTTCTAGCTTAGATGGGTCTCTTAATGGAAACACAGAGTTGGGTCTAGTTTTTAATCCATCCCACTGCTCTGTGTCTTTTAATTGGTGAGTTGAGTACATTTATATTTAGGGTGATTATTGCTATATGTGGACTTCCTATAGCCATTTTTTCTGGTTATTCTCTGTCTTCATTGTTTCTTTTTCCTTGTGTTTCTGTCTGCTGTTGTAGTTTGGTGGTATTTTATCGTTTTTTCCCCCTCTGTTTTCCCTTTTTACACTTGTCTCAGTTCTAGATTTGTGTGTGTAGTTACCATTAGTTTTATGCAGAGAAAGGTTTTATATATATACAATAGCTCCTTTTCATCGAATCTTATCTCCAATTACCTGTGCAAGTTCAGTCATTTTGTCCCCTCTTTTTACCTCTTGTCACATACCCTTTTATGCTATGCATTCATTTTCAAATTGCTCAAGATAATAGTCTTTTTTTTTTTTTTGAGAGAGAGAATGAGAGAGAGAGAGAGAGAGAGAGGGACAGATGAACAGGAACAGAGAGAGATGAGAAGCATCAATTCTTTGTTGCAGCACCTTAGTTGTTCATTGATTGCTTTCTTATACGTGCCTTGACTGGGGGGCTAGAGCAGAGCAAGTGACCCCTTGCTCAAGCCAGCAACCTTGGCCTTGGTCAAGCCAGTGACTATGGGGTCATATCTATGATCCCACGCTCAAGTTAGCGACCCTGCACTCAAGCTGGTGAGCCCCTGCTCAAGCTGGATGAGCCCGCACTCAAGCCAGCAACTCCGGGTTTTAAACCTGGATCTTCCGCATCCCAGTTCAATGCTCTATTCACTGTGCCACCACTTGGTCAGGCCAGAAGGTAATAGTCTTTAAGTACTCTTACCCACTTTAACCTTTATGCTTAAGTGTTAAATATCCTATTCTACATGTAATTTTCTGCATCTTTTGTCATCTAACAGTTTTGTAGCCTTTTGTCTTTTTGTTTCAGTTAGAAGAGTTCCTTTCAACATTTCTTGTTATCTAGATCTTGTGATAAATTCCCTCATCTTTTGTTTGTCTGGAAAAGCCTTTATTCATATCAAAGTATAGCTTTGATGGGTATATTTTTCTTGGCTGATGATTTCTCTTTCAATATTTGGAATATTTGATTCCCCTCTCTCCTAGCTTGTTGTGTTTCTGCTGGAAAATCTGCTGATAGTCTTTTGGGGTTTCCTTTTTAGCTTGTAGTCTTCTTTTCCCCGGATGCCTTGAGAGTTTTCTTGTCATCATTAACTCTTGACAACTTTAATGTAATGTGCCTTGGAGAATGTCTTTTGCATTGAGAAAATTGGGTGTTCTGTTAGCTTTTTGGATTCGAGGGTCCAGCGCATTTTATAGGTTTGGTAAGTTCTCATCTATTATTTGTTTGAATAGGCCCTCTGTTCCCTTCTCCCTCTCTTCTTCTGGTATACTCATTATTCTTATATTTCTTTTTGTAGTGGAGTCAGAAGGTTCTCTAGAGGTGTTTTCTCCCTCTCAATTTTTCTCTCTTCTACATGAGTCATTTCTAGATTTCTATCTTGAAGATAAGTAACTCTCTTCCAAATGGCCT
Source organism: Saccopteryx leptura (assembly GCF_036850995.1). Classification (NCBI taxonomy): domain Eukaryota; kingdom Metazoa; phylum Chordata; class Mammalia; order Chiroptera; family Emballonuridae; genus Saccopteryx; species Saccopteryx leptura. The sequence continues at coordinate 105,219,333 of NC_089506.1, read as the reverse complement.
GCTCTCTTTCCTAAACTGACTCATTCTCATCTCATTTTTTTGCGTTCTTCAGTTATAGAATTTGGTTCTTTTTTATGGTGTCAGTCTCTTTCGTAAAGTTTTCCTTTTGTTTGGTGATTTTATTTCTGAGCTCTTGGACCTCCTGAATTTTATCTCACTTTTTTTCAGAACAGCAATTTTGAATTCTCTGTCATTTAATTGATAATCTTCCATGTCTTTATGCTTATTTTCTGGAGATACTTTGTTTTCTTGCTGAACTACTTTGTTACCTTGGCATTCATGATATACTTGATGCATTATTTCTCAGCCTGGGCATTTGAGAGATTGAAATCTTTTTTTTTTTTTTTTTTTTTAGTACTTGTTGCTTTTAACCATTTTGCAAGTCAAGTAGATACCTTTCTTTTGTTTACCATTAGATGGCACAAGGTTTTGTTTTCTCTTACCTGCACTACTGAGACTTCCGGGATCTCTGTGGGGCAGTGTCACTTCCACAGTTGAAAATGCCCATATTCCTGAAGGAGGTAGGCATCCCCTCTATGACTGGGTCTCTTTGGTTTCAGTGTACCATCCCCGTGGTGGGATGTGCAAGTGATGAGGTTCAACCTTTGAGTTTCCTGACATGCTTTCCTGCAACCAGAAACCATCAGCCACCCTTCACTATCTGACGTGTCCCAGCTGCCTCTACCCATTCTAAAGCTATGGATGAGGGTGTAGGAGTGTGGATAGGGGTTCTGGGCAGGGGCAGGCAGTTCCCACATCTGTGGTTTTATTTTTACCACTGGGTATAGCCACAATGGGTACAGGACTCTGACTGGAATGTTGCGTCTGCGCCTTCCTAACTAGCCTCCACTGCTGCCATGTCTGCTGAAGAGACAGAGTGTATGGAAGGCAGGGGCAGCTCCCAGTCTGGGCTTTTTTCCTTGTTATTGGTAGCTGCCCCACCAGTCATAGCCCTTAGCACTGCTTCTTCACCGTCTTTGGGCTCAGCTTGAATGTGTACTAACCACTCACCAGAATGCTGCCTCTCCTCCTCCATTCTGCTGGGTGGGAGTTGGAACTCAACCCTCCACTGCTAACAGATCTGCTGGGGCCTGGCAAGCTTCAGCTGGCCAGACTGCATCTCCCACCTCAGTCCTCCCTTCCCACCTCCCCTGCTCACTCCAATATGCCCACCTTCAGATGTCTCTGTGCACAGATCTTTCAGATGTGCTTGTGTATTGAGCAGGGATTCCTTTGTTGAATTATACTTGTCCAACTTGTAACTTTAAGGGCAGAGACCAAGAGGTTTTTTTACCCCACCATGATGTTGATGTCACTCTACCTTCATATTTTTAAATTGAAAATTTATGTTCATTGCACATTCTGAACCTCTCAAGCATTATCTGTTGTGTATTGGATCTTATTCTTGGTTAGATTTCCTTTCTGAAATAATTTTTTCTTTTATTTTAGATTCTCTCCTGATTTCTAGAAGCTTATTTCTGAGTTTTTCTAATTCTGATATATGTTACATATTCTATCATTTGTTGAGATACATTTTTTACCTCTTTTGTTGGTATGGCTTTTTGTAGATGTTTAATGTCAACTTTCTGCTCTTCATTTCTCCATTTCTTATGGCAGGGGAATTGGCCCCAGTCCTTTACTCTCGTTCGTTTTATAATATAGGTTTCAGGATAGCTTTTCTAGCTTCATCAACTGTAGACCCCCCTTCTGTTGTTTATTATAAAGTGATAACAGAAAATATGACTTCCTATTTTCTGAGATTTGGCTTCGTTCTCATTAATCCACTTTTATCTGAACCCTTCTTTCCTTTGCTACAATGTGCCTGTCTTGCTTACCTTGGGGTTCTTCTCCCAGAAGTTTCTTTTCAGTAGAGGGCTTTGTCCAGGAAGGGGAACTTCATTTTTTGAGTCTAGGTTCATCATACAACGTTGGCATGTGCAAAAGTTCCCTTCCATTTGCAGCTGTTAAAAAGCCTTTCTACATTTGAGTGATTATAATGATTTTGAGCTCTCCTGTCCACAAGTCGTTCAGATGCCGTATTACATCTGCCTTTCAGTTTTCTTCTGCATGTATGCTGATACCATATGAGTCTGTAGTTGATGATTTAACCAGACCCTGCTTGTATTTGAGAATTTATGAGGTGTTTTTTTTGTTGTTTTTTTTTTGTATTTTTCTGAAGCTGGAAACGGGGAGAGACAGTCAGACAGACTCCCACATGCGCCCTACCGGGATCCACCCGGCACGCCCACCAGGGGGCGATGCTCTGCCCACCAAGGGGCAATGCTTTGCCCCTCCGGGGCCTCACTCTGTTGCGACCAGAGCCACTCTAGCACCTGAGGCAGAGGCCACAGAGCCATCCCCAGCGCCCGGGCCATCTTTGCTCCAGTGGAGCCTCGGCTGCGGGAGGGGAAGAGAGAGACAGAGAGGAAGGAGAGGGGGAGGGGTGGAGAAGCAGATGGGCTCTTCTCCTGTGTGCCCTGGCCGGGAATCGAACCCGGGACTTCTGCACGCCAGGCCGACGCTCTACCACTGAGCCAACCGGCCAGGGCCATGAGGTTATCTTGTCACCCAGTCTTGTATATTTTGTCCATGAGGCTCTGGTTTGGCTGTCCTGGTCACTTTGGGGGAGTGAACTGAACCCAAGAGATTAAAATTTTATTGAGAGGTTTTATTCAAGGCAACAGGAATTTGCATTTTAAAAAGAGCACTCTGGCCGCCTTGTGGAAAATTGATTCAGTGCTTAAAAGGAGTAATCCAGGTAAAATGATGGTGGCTTAGTCTAGGATAATGGCAGTGGGTAGAAGGTTTGAATCATATTTTGGTGACTCGTTGGATATCAGAGAATAAGTGTTAGAAGGTATGGATGATCTCCCAGGATTAGGATTTTGCAACTGTTTGGATGGTTGTACTTTTTCCTAATATTGGGGATACTTATGGAATAATAGGTAGTATTTGGATGAGGAGGGGTTGAGAAGGACCAGGTATGATATCTGTAAGCATGCTGAATTCGAGGCCTTGTAACAGTCTATTCTGTACCCCTAAAATATGCATACACACATTTTAATCCTTCAGGAAGCTTTTTCCTGACCACCTGATCATGTCTCCTTTCAATGTAGAACTATATTATTTACTTTTCTGTCTTAACATTTAACATTTATATTATCACATATTATTATTGTCTTTTCTACTAGACTAGCTGTTGGCAGACTTTTTTTTTTTTCCTTAATGAGTTTTGTTTGAAAATTCTTATACTATATTTGTTATAAAGAAGTTTACTATTAAAAGAAAAAGAATACATGTTTCTGACAACTTTGGCTTGGGTTCTGGTTTCTTTGTGCAATTGGCTAAGGAGGGAAGGAGTGACTGTGTGAGAGGCCAAGCTTTGTGTCAGGAAAGTGGTGTTAACATTTGGGGCAGGCATTTTAGGTGTCTGAGGTGGGGTTTCAGATGAGAATTTCTTCCAGGTTCTCTGTCAGAAGCAAAGGCAGCCCAGGGAATAGAGAGAGTTGACCTTTTAGGAGCCTTAGGATGGATCCTTTTTTCCAGGCTTAGTCTGCATGTCCCTGCTGCATATCCCTTGGACTTTAGACCAGCCAGACAGCCACTGCATTTCTGGACAGCTCCTTTATATCATTGCTCATGGCATCCTTCTGACTGGTAGACTGGTAGCTCCCATGGAAGCAGAGATCACCATTCCAAAGTGTCTTGGCAGCCTCTGGCACACAGTAGTGCTCATTAAGGTGATTGGTGACTACTCCTCTGACCCTGTCAGAAGCAGAGTTGACCATGCTGCTCTTACACTGGCTCCTTCACTCCCTGTTCACCCTCCCACTTTGACATGGCAAAGAAGGTGATCATTGGAGAGCCGGTGAGCCAGTGCTTCCAAGCCTGCCACCCACTCCTGGACAGACTCCTGTCAGTTCGTCTATACCTGCATGCGTACGGACCTGCAAACTTTTTCTTAAAAAGTACAGATTTAGGCTTTGGGAACCAAGAAACAGAAATAGGGATATTACATAGATATTTAATACGAGTTATAATATAATCACTTAAAAATGTGAAAACTGTTCCTGCTAGGCCCTACAAAAAAATGTTCGTCAGGTTTTTGGCCCACAGGCTGCAGGTTGCTGTACTGCCCTAGACTTATCTCCTAGTTGTAGGCATATTGCCTGGTACATTTTAGATTAATTTAGTACATTTATGTTGAGTGAATATTGTACTTACAGATTTGGAGGTCAGGTGAGGGCTGAACTAAAGATAGGTATTTAGGAGTGGTGATTAAACAGTAATTGAAGACATGAGAGTAGATGAGATCATTTGGGAAGAATGTGAGGAAGGAGGGGGGCCTAAGATGGAGATGGAGCCTTTTGCTATGATTCAGAGAGCAGAGTAAGTTATGACTATAACTCAGGTATTTGTATCATACATATATAGTAGTCAGTACCTGCTGCTAACTGTCCTATCAGCTATCTCGCCATTTACACTTGTATGGTTCTTTTTGGATGAATAGGAGACCTTTAATTTTTAGAGCTAGGTGAGGATAATGGTGGATTTTTTTCTTAGAATTTTTACTACCAGTGAGTTATAATAAAACAAGCCATAGACAAAATTCTGCTAATTATACAAAATGTATCAGCAAGCATACACAAAAAGTCATACAGCTTGTTCTATGAGTTTAGCCCTTTTAAACTCTAGACTGCTACCTTGCAATAAAACCTCAGCCTAAGCAAATACTACGAAAATCTACCTAGGATTAGGTGGCAGTCTTTCAAGAAGGGATGGGACATAACATCATAGGGAGGCTTATCAAACGCTTCTCTGAAGATAGACAGCAGGGCTTGCTAGATTCTTAAACTGCAAATAGGTAAGATTCAAGGCACTTGTACAATATTCCTAGATAGTCCATGTATCTTGAACAATTCTATTTCAGTAATAAAAAATTATCAACATCTCTTATACCTATTGACAAACCAGTGTTTACATTCAGATGTTGAGGCCCTGGCCAGTTGGCTCAGTGGTAGAGCATCAGCCAGGCGTGTGGATGTCCTGGGTTCTATTCCTGGCCAGGGCATATAGGAGAAGCATCTGCTTCTCCACCCTTCCCCCTCTCCTTTCTCTCCATCTCTCTCTTCCCCTCCTATAGCCAAGGCTTCATTGGAGCAAAGTTGGCCCAGGCACTGAGAATGGCTCCATGGCTTCTGCCTCAGGTGCTAGAAAGGCTCCCGTTCTAATGGAACAACACTCTAGATGGGTAGAGCATCACCCCCTAGTGGGCTTACCAGGTGGATCCCGGTCAGGCACATGCAAAAATCTCTCTCTCTGCCTCCCCACTTCTCACTTCAGAAAAATACAATAAATAAATAAATTCAGATGTTGCTATGTGAAGCACTTACTGACTGGGAGGTAACTCATGATAAAGGTGCTTCAAATGCTAATAACTCCATCTGACCTGTGCATTCCTAATTTTAGGGTACAACTCACCCCAACCCATGCGGAAGTATTTTAATGTGAATTACAGTATAGCAGTAATTTGACCATATTTGGGAGGGAATATGCTGCCTGGATCTTTTGTTGTTGTTGCTATGTACCATCATTTAACAATTCATAAATAATTAAGTGAAGTAGTTCTTTCAATGAAAATGATATTTTCTTCTCAATTCTACTAACAATTGGATTAGACATACAGGCAAGTTTTAACACTGGTGCTTTTCTAATTTCAAGTGAATAAAGGCAGCTTACAGAGTTTTCAAGTAACACTTCATTAATACTGGTATTTAAAGATTGCTCAACATTTATTACCATTTTATATGATGAATTTACACAGAAAGCATTCTATGTTAATAGTAGTGAAGTATAAAAACATATTAAATATAGAATTAGGTTCAAAGCTTGTTTTTCTTCTGCTAAACCCTGTTAGTGATAATAGTTTTATCAGTGCGTCATTCTGTCACATTAAATGAAAGCTACTAAATTTGAGTTTTGTTTGGCAGTTTTATTTATCATACATTCAATAGATGCATATATTTAAGCATAAATTTATATTTAGACTAATATTTCAATATAATTTGGTTTCCATGGTATTTTATTTTCCCTAAAAAAGGATTAATGTATCACTTCAGTTTAAGAAAACTTGACAGAGATACCATAACAAAATAAGCATTAAATAAGATAGTAGCATACTGATTCTGGCAGTATATTAAAATAATAATATATCATGACTGTGTAACTTTTATGTTGCCTTTCTTCCAAAAATGTAAGAATTTTACCATATTTATATATGTAATAAAAGAATCCATCATATCAGTACCTTGAGGAGAGAGGGTTATCTAATTATTTCTCTAATTTCTGGTAAGACATGCCTGATAGAAACATTTAGGAAATTAGAAGTGTACTTTTTTAACCTTTTGAAACAAAGTATCTTCCCAAACTTATTTTATTTTCATAGGGTTTTTAAGTTCATGACCGTGAGTTACTTTTTAAAAACATGAATCATTTGAGATACAATCCGTTGATTGAAAACATCAAAAACCAGTTCTGACTTAAGAAAAACCATAATTTATTGAGAAAATATGAGTAGTTTATAGAATGAGTAGAGATGCTGGATAACTGGAAATAGAGCAAGTCCAGGATATGGGTATTATCACGCGTGGGCCTGTGCTTTTTTTTTTTCTACTTTGCTCAAGGTTCAGAGTTATGGGGGAGAGAGTTCTGTTCCAGTGTTTGAGTCTCATGCCCTACTTAACTTAGCAGAGATACTTTAATAGACAGTTCCATCAAGACTGTACACAAGGGAGAGTATATATAGTTCCCCAGAGAAACCTGGGTGCAGTTAGGAAAGGGGACTGAATCCTAGGCAGCTGAGCCCTACCTCCTACTCTCGGCTAAATAACCAATAGCTATACAGTAAAATGCTTTGGCTTTTTAATCTCGTGTAGTTTATTATTTTAAAGTGTAAATAAAACTGATCAATCCTTATTTCTTAAGGATAAATTACTCAAAAATTTTTTAAATCTTAAATGCCTAAGACCTTAGTTTATATACTAGCAGTGTCAATGTTTGATACTTATATAACCTTCTTCTTTTTAGACAATGCGAAGACACAGAAATGAAGTGACAGTTGAACTACGAAAGGTAAGGGTGGTTTACATTTAATGAAAAATAATTCGAAGATTTTTTTGTTAAAATTCTGTATAACATGAATAATGAAAATAATATGGCAAATTAGTAGTTGTTAAAACCACATAGCATAAAAATATATCACTTTTTATAAATTTTGGGAAATATATGCTAATTCCAGTGCTCTTTCAACTCCTGAACTTCTTCATGGATACTCACAAATTAAGAATAGTGGTTTGGCAATCATATTTTAAAGCTTTTTTTATACCAGAGATGTGAACTCTACAGAGCCTTAGCCTAATAAAGTAAGCAAGGTGAGCTCCTTGCCAATCTTAACACGTTGGTCTTAGCTTCTTTTTTTTTCTTTTTAACTTATTAACATATGACATATATAAAAAAAGCCAACAGATCTTAGTGTACAGATTGATGAATTTTCACAAAGTGAACACATCTGTGTAACCACCTCCTGAATCAAGAAAGAAAATTACCTGTGTCCCAAGTCCCCTTTTCTGTTACTTCTTTTCCTCAAAGGTAACCATTATCCTGGTTTGTTACACTATGAATTATTTTGCATATTTTTGACCTTTACATAAGTAGAATGGTAAAATGGTGTGTGCCTTTTTGTGTCTGGTTTTATATTCATCATGTGAAGATGATTCTCCTTAATAGAGGCAATAAGAATAAAATTGAAATTAAGTAATTCTTTATTTATTGTCATCTGTTAACATTACACCAGCTATCTCCAGATGTGGGCCTTTTCTTTTCCTTAACTTTTCATGCTTGGGATACAACTATAAAACTTTATATTGGTCCTGGTATAATTCAGACCCCTCTCTTTGTTTTAAGCTTTTTCGCCCTTCTAGTATGCTTCTAAATTTAAGCTTTTTATACTTATATTTGGTTATTTGTTCTTCCTTCTATGGTGTGCTGCCTTTGTAGTTATAGAATTAAAAATTCTTGCTTCTTAGAGCATGTTTTTAAATAACCACCTTGATCACCTTAGAGATGTCTTATCTCTTATTGTCTTCTAGAACATTGTTTCTTTTTCAATTACCCAAATTAGTTCTTGAACCTCCTTGTAGGAGGACCAAAAATGAAAATAACTAAAAGAAATCTCAAGCAATTCCTTATTTCACATTTCAGAATTTCCCAAGTGAGCAGCAGAAAATGAACCCTTCTTGAAAGAAAGCCTGTTTCAGACAAAGCTTAATTGCTTTTGATATGGTTCACAGAGGTGTGGAGAGCCTTTCAAGAAAAGGTTCCTCCACTCTGTATCGTCAGAGTATCTAGCTCTAATTTCAGCCTTGCTAGTTCTATATCTCTATTGAGTAGAAAATCACAGTGTTAATACTGACATTGAGATTTTGAAAATACAAGAAAAAAGAGCTAGTCCCTAGAGTTTTGTAGATGAGTTATACCCATTTCTATTAGATTATAAATTTCTAAAGTAAAAGTAATAACCACATTCACCCTTCCCTGCTGCCCCAGATACTCCTTCCCAGCCCAGCCCAGCCCAGTCCAAACTGCCTACTCAAATTCTAGACATGTCAATGATGCTCACTCATTAAATGTTAATATTCAGGAATTTATTGAATTATGATATCTTAAAATTCTGTCTATATTTAAATCATTTATTGAAGTTTTAAGAAACACCTTACACATAGAGCAGTGCTACTTAAAAGTCCTGATCTGAGATAAGTTAGGGGACTTGTATCACAATATTAAACTAGGCATTGCTTCCTTTACCAAAAAAGTCTTTCTGCCTAAATAAATAACAACTAATTAGTGTGTTGTTTCACAAGTTGATTTCTGGCACAAGTTCCTTATCTTTTAGCAGACCTATAACAGATAGTTCAAAGACTTTTAGCCAGTCCAGGGACCATACTTTGAATAAAACTGATACTGATATAGCAGATTGAGAATAAGATCCAGTTACTAATATGTACTGATTTACTGGCCTCAAACTCTTTTTGTTTAACCTCTTTTGTCTTGCTTTACTTCTTTGATCTCTTACTTTTCTATTTAATGAGGCCCTTTTGCACCAACACACAGTACTTCTTTTGTTTTATAATATGTTGTAAACAGTTACATAGGAAGCCTGACCAGACTGTGGCACAGTGGATGGAGCATTGAACTGGGACGTGGAGGACCTAGGTTCAAAACCCCAAAGTCGCCAGCTTGAGCTCAGGGTCACTGGCCTGAGCAAGGGGTCACTTGGCCTTCTATAGCCCCCAGGTCAGGGCACATATGAGAAGGCAGTCAGTGAACAACTAAGGAGCCACAACGAAGAATTGATGCTTCCCATCTCTCTCCCTTCCTGTCTGTCTGTCCCTATCTGTCCCTCTCTCTGTATTTCTCTTCTCTTGTCACAATCCCCCCCCCCAAAACCCCAGTTACATAGGAATTAAATAACCTGCCTAAAATCACTAATCTGATAAATGGCAGAGCTGAGCTCTTAACCACTATGCTATAAATGCCTTTCAATCTAAATGTTAAGTGAATAATGCCTGTTACTGGCATTTTGAACTTAGAAACATTATATTAAATTTTATATAATTTTCTCTTGATTGATCAGTCAGATATGCCATAGGACTTTACTATCATTAGATCTGGCAGTGGGGTTGGTTAGGTTCTTACATAAAGAAAAAAACACCAGCATATCCCACTTAACTGATCAGATCAGCACTTAATTTAGTTTTTGGGTTTTTTTTACTTTTTAGTAAAATATCTCTTTAAAAATAGTCTAAATTCCCCATATTAACAAACTAAAGAAGAAAAATCATATGATTATATAAGTTAATGCAGAAAAAGCACTTGACAAAATCTAACATACATTTTTGCAAAAATCTCAACAAATTAGAAGAGGTGGGGAATTACCTTAACTTGATAAAGAGCATTCACAAAAAAATCTACAGCTAACATACCTAATGGTGAAACACTAAATACTTTCCAACTAAGATCCAAGAACATTGCAAGGATGCCCATTTTCACTATTCTCACTTAACACAGTGCTGGAAGTTCTAGCCGTTGCCCTAAGTCAAGAAAAAGAAATAAAAGGCATGTAGTTTGGAAAAGAATAAATACAATTATCCCTATTTGTAGATAACATAATTGTCTATGCAGAAAATCCCAAAGATTCTGCAGAATTCCTAGAACTAGGGAACTCAGCAGTATTACAATACAGGCTCAACACATAAATGTCAATCACTCCTATATGATAACAACAAACACACAGAAACCAAAATTAAAGCCACAATGCCATTTATAGTAACTACAAAGGAAATAAAATAGTTTGGTATACATTAACTAGGCAGGTACAGGATCTATATTCCAAATATTTTGCTGATGAAAGAAATCAAACAGAACTTAAGTAAATTGAGAGACATATACTGTGGTCATGAATTGGAAAATTCAGCATAGTAAAGATGCCTATCTCACATTAACCTGTTGGTTAAACATGTTTCCCATCAAAATTGAGCCAAGGTTTTTTTTGTAGCTGTGGTCAAGCTTATTCTAAAATGTATATGGAAAGTCACAGGCTCTTAGAAGAGGTAAAACAATCCTGACAAAGAATAAAATAGAAGCAGTTGACATACCCAATATTATAGCTTATGGAAAAGCTACCATAATGAGTATGTGTGGTATTTGAAGGATAGACCTATTATATATCTAAGAAACAGAAGGTAGAACCAGAAGTAAATCCGGACAAATACACCTGGTTGATTTTTGCAAAACAATTCAGTGGAGGAAGGCTGGCCCTTTTAACAAATGTACTGGCACAATTGGACATCCATAGGCAAAAAGAAAAAACTGGTCTCAACCTAAATCTCATACCTTGTTAAAAAAATAAATAAAAGCACAAAGTGAATCCTGGACTTAAATGTAAAGCATAACACCATAAAATGTTTAGGAAAAAAATGGTGGACAATCTTAAGGATCTAGAGCCAGGCAAAGAATTCTTAGACTTGACCACAAAAACATAACCCATAAAAGGAAAATTAGACATTAAGAAATTTAAAATTTTGGCCTGACCAGGCAGTTGCGCAGTGGATAGAGCGTTGGACTGGGACGCGGAAGAACATGGTCATTGGCTTGAGTGTGGGATTATAGACATGACCCCATGGTCGCTGGCTTGAGCCCAAGGTTGCTGGCTTGAACAACAAAGGGTCACTTGCTCTGTTATAGCCCCCTGGTCAAGGCACAATGAGAAAACAATCAATGAACAACTAATGAGACTAAGGAGCCACAACGAAGAAACTTTCTCCCTCTCATCTTTCTCCCTTCCTGCCTGTCTTTCCCTGTCTGTCTCTCTCTCTGTCTCTGTCACCAAAAAAAAAAAAAAAAATTAATAATTAATATTTTGGCTCTGAAAGCCCTTGTGGAGAGAATGAAAAGACCAACTGTAAAGACTGGAAGAAAATCACATATCCAGCACAGGACTGGTATCCAGCATGCACAACAGATCCTCGTATGATGTTATTTTGTTCAGCCTATTTCCTTCAACATCCTGTTATTATAACATTGATCAAAAGCCATAAGAATATAAGTCTTGTTTATATCAATTAACCTATGGTGAAATTGGTTTTGTTATGCATTATTTCATTTGAAGTTGCAGAACCTATTAATAATGTTAATACTTACTGTATAATGAACTCTTCAAGCTCAACAGTATAAAAAAACAAACCAGTAGAAAATGAGCAAAAGATATGAAGAAACATTTCATTGGAGGGGTTATGCAAATGCAAATCATCATTATGGTGATGATTATTAATGCCAGTCAGGAAAATCAAGATTAAAACTAGCTAAGCATCTATCAGAATGGTTAAGCTGGCTTAGCCCTGACCAGCTGGTTCAGTGATAGAGTGTCAGCCTGGTGTGCAGACATCATCCTGGGTTTGATTCTTGGTCAGGGCACACAAGGGAAGCTACCAATTGTTTCTATCACACTCACTCTCTCCCCCTTCTCTTCTTCCCCTCCTGCAGCCAGTGGCTTAATTGGCCCCTGGCACTGAGGATAGCTTGGTTGGTCAGCAAGTCCACCTCAGGCACTAAAATTAGCTTGGTTGATTCGAGCATCAGCCCCAGTAGGGGTTACTGAATGGATCCCAGTTGGGGTGCATGCAGGAGGAGGGGAGATAGTCTCACTATCTATCGTCCTCTCACTTAAAAAAAAAAAAGTTAAAATTTTTAAATGGTGACAACCCCAAATGCTGGTGAGAAGATGCAGAGAAGCTGGATCACTGAATCATTGCTGGCAGCAATATAAAATGGTAAAGTCACTCTGTGTGAACATCATAGAGTGTATTTATACAAACCTAGATGGTTTAGCCTACTCTATGTCTAGGCTACATAGTGTAGCCAATTGCTCTTAGGCTACAAATCTGCACAGCATGTTATTACATTACTGTACAAAACAACATGAGATTAAATCAAGTACAAGACAAAATGATATAATCAAGAAACATGAGATATATGAGGCTGCTGTCTGGGTAACACAGCATACTGTTTTACAGCAAACTTTTTTTGTTAGTAGAAAGAGTACACTCTAAAATAACAATAAAAAGGTATAGGGTAGTAAATATATAAACCAGTAAGTACTGTATACTGAACGTAATTGTATGTGCTATACTTTTAAAAAATCTTTTCTTAGCATTTATATATGCTAAATTTACTCTTTAAGTTCTTGTTTCTTCAGTTCTTTTCTGGGATAGCTTTTTCTTCTGTGCAACCTCCTCTTCTGGTTTAGGAGCAGTCTGTTCTTCAATGAGGATAATCTCAGTGTGGCAGGGAGAGCTTATGTCTGGGTTAATCTGCCCATTAGTTCTGTAAGGTCTTCATCTTGGGAGCATTGCTCACCTAGATGTGCTCAATGACCAGAAAATTTACATCTAAAACCTTAAGCTCTGCATTTTGAAGCATGTGCAGCGAAACATCAGCCAATTGGGGCCACCAATCCTGTGTCCAACCCCATTGTTTGGTCTGGGCATACGTACTAACCCCACCACTGTAAGGATGGAATGGCAGACACTGTTTCTGTAAAGTGACATCCTTCAGATACTTGGTGGCCTTTCAAATATATAATACATTCTCTTGATGGCCTGGACAGTTTCATGAGTGTTCTTAAAGATAACAGGAAGATTTGAGCCTCTTAGTTTTGAATGATTTTGTGGGGTTTTCTGGATCAGGTGAATACCAAACCTTTTTTTTTTTTTTTGTATTCTTCTGAAGTTGGAAACAGGGAGGCAATCAGACAGACTTCTGCATGCACCCATGCACCCAACCGGGATCCACCTGGCATGCCCACCAGGGGGTGATGCTCTGCCCATCCGGGGCGTCGCTCTGTTGCAACCAGAGCCATCCTAGCACCTGAGGCAGAGGCCATAAGCCATCCTCAGCGCCCGGGCCAACTTTGCTCCAATAGAGCCTTGGCCCGGGCGCTGAGGAAGAGAGAGACAGAGAGGAGGGAGAGGGGGAGGGGTGGAGAAGCAGATGGGCGCTTCTCCTGTGTGCCCTGGCCGGGAATCGAACCCAGGACTCCTGCACGCCAGGCTGATGCTCTACCACTGAGCCAATCGGCCAGGGCCCCAAACCATTTTTAAAGGTCACCTCAGGTCAATATGTATATGCCGTATACTTTTATTATGACTACCATCATGGTAGGCTATTTTACACCAGCATCACCACAAATATGTGAGTAATCACATTGCTTTACGACACTTGTTTACCTCACTAGGTGACAGTAGTTATTCAGCTCCATAATAGTCTTGTGGAGCCACCATCATAAGTGGTCCATTGTTGAACAAAACATCATTATGTGGCACATGACTATCCTACAGTTTTGCAAAATGTTAACCATTACAACCTGGGGTAAGTGTGCATGGGGATCTCTGCATTATTGCTGACAACTGTATGCAAATTTATAATTATCTTTATTAAAAATATCTGAATTAGTAAATTAGAATCCACAAAAATGCAGGTGTTTGATGAGATCAATTTAGTGATCCTTCAGGAAAAATAATTTGTTAGGTTTTCAGATTTTTGTATGACTGATGAACCAGTAGTATAGTTTTAAATTTTAATGTCAAAGTAAAACACATTGAACAGAGTGCCCAAAATGTGTATATAAAGAGCTTGTTGGTGAATATAATTTTTTCAGGTTTTCTCTGTCCTCATTTACTCATCTGTAAAATAAAGATTTTACTGTTACAAAAACTAAAACCAGATAAGAGTTTTAAGTCATTGAAGGTATTACTGGATAAAAACAAATTTAATTACTCATTTCAAGTTTGAAATGGGGCTAACAAATATCCTTTTCATAACATGTATAAGAAGTGACTGCTTATCTGTTCCACAAATTTAGGTATAGAATTACAAACCAGTTTTTCAAGGTGAAAAGAGAAATTTGGGGATGAAAAGAAGAACATTATATAGAGATTAATAACAGAATATGTTAATTCCAAAAATAAATATTAGGTTGAGTCATAAGAAATTGCCTATAATTAACCTTTTGACCTATCAAGTTTTAATCCCATGTGGGTCAGAAAACAAGATCTAAAAAGGATTAAATATACATGGATAATATATTAATAATGGATTTTAAAAATAACTTAAGAAATGGATGTAGCCCTGGCCGGTTTGCTCAGCGGTAGAGCATCGGCCTAGAGTGCGGAGGACCCGGGTTCGATTCCCGGCCAGGGCACACAGGAGAAGCGCCCATTTGCTTCTCCACCCCTCCGCCGCGCTTTCCTCTCTGTCTCTCTATTCCCCTCCCGCAGCCGAGGTTCCATTGGAGCAAAGATGGCCCGGGCGCTGGGGATGGCTCTGTGGCCTCTGCCTCAGGCGCTAGAGTGGCTCTGGTCGCAACATGGCGACGCCCAGGATGGGCAGAGCATCGCCCCCTGGTGGGCAGAGCGTCGCCCCATGGTGGGCGTGCTGGGTGGATCCCGGTCGGGCGCATGCAGGAGTCTGTCTGACTGTCTCTCCCTGTTTCCAGCTTCAGAAAAATGCAAAAAAAAAAAAAAAAAAAGAAATGGATGTAGTGTGTGTGTGTGTGTGTGTGTGTGTGTGTGTGTGTACATAAGGTGGTGTTGAAACTAGGCTAGTTGCCATAACTTCTGGGCTCCACTCCCACTTGACAAAAGAACAAGATATCTTTAATAGATGCTGAATTTATTGTATATAGACAGTCTCTAGAAGGGTAAAAATACCTAACTTGTCAAGTAAAGGGATAGATTAAGTTATTGGTTTTCATGAAGTCTCCTTTAATGATTAGTCATATCACCAGAAACCAAGGGATTATCTTTCCTTGACTTGTACATGCTTTTTATTACTGTATTTAAATATGATTTTCATGCCCTAGGATATTTTGGCCTTTGTTAATATGTTTTTAATTCAAATGCATGGTTACTGGTTAATTTTTGATTTAAGAAAAATACAATTTACTAAGAAGCTATAACAACTCTAAACTTGTATATGCTTACTAACGTGTGCAAGTATACATAAAGTAAAAATTACAAGTTTTTATAAAACAAAAATGTATATAAAAATTACAAGTTTATATTAGAGAAATAATGAAGACTTAATCATTGTGGGAATGTTCTTATCAGTAATAAATAAACATCAATTAATGAGAGATAGAAAAGTTAAATAACAATTTGCAATTTTTACCCAATAAACATTTTAAAATCTACTTTCTGCAGACATAATTTTATATAAAGAAAACAAAACCTTAGAGTCCACCCAAAAACTGGAGAAACAATAAATACACTAAAGTTACAGGATACAAAATCAGTGTACAAAAATCCATTGCTTTTCTATATATATTATACTAACAATGAAACTTTAGAAAAAGAAAAAAAATTTTTTGTAATTGCAAGAAAAGAATAAAATACCTAGGCATAAACTTAACAGATGTGAGGAACCTATATACTGACAACTACAAAGTATTATTGAAAGAGATTTTAAAAAGACACAATGAGATGGAAAGATATTTTGTGTTCATAGATTGGAAGAATCAACATAGTTAAAATGGCTCTATTACCCAAAGCAATATACAGATTTAGTGCAGTCCCCATCAAAATCCCAATGTTATTTTTTAAAGAAAACAAACAAGCAGAACAAGCCCCTGGCCTGGTAGCTCAATGGATAAAGCATAATCCCAGCACACCGAGGTCACGAGTTCAGTCTCCAGTCAGGGCACATACAAGAAACAATCAATGAGTACAAAACTAAATGGAACAACTAAGTGGAACAACAAATTGATGCCTCTCTCTCTCTCTTTCTTCCTTCTCCCTTCACCCTTCCCCACCATCCCTCTCTTTCCCTTGCCCCCCTTTCTCCCTCTCTTTCAATCAATGGAAAAATAAAATAGAAATAGAACAAAAATCATCATATTTGTATGGAACCACAAAAGACCTTGAGCCAAAGCAGAAAAAAGGAACAAAGGTGGAAGTATCACACTACCTATTTCAAAATATATTATAGAGCTACAATAATCAAAACAACATGGTATTGGCAGAAAAACAGGCACACATACCAGTGGAACAGAATTGAGAACCCAGAAATAAACACATGCATATGGGCAGATAATTTTTGACAAAGGAACCAAAATCGCACAATGGAGAAAAGAAAGCCAACTAATGGTTCTGGGAAAATTGGAAAGCCTCATGTAAAAGAATAAAAACTAGACCAGTCTTTGCCCATGCACAAAATTTAATTCAAGGCCCTGGCCAGTTGGTTCAGTGGATAGACCATCAGCCTGGTGTGCAGACATCCCAGGTTCAATCCCTGGTCAGGGCGCACAGAGAAGCAACCACCTGCTTCTCTTAGCCTTCTCTCCCTCTTCTCTCTCTCTTCCCTTCTCACAGCCAGTGGCTCAGTTGATTTGAGTGTGGGCCCCAGGCGCTGAGGATAGTTTGGTTAGTCCATGCATTGGCCTTAGGGACTAAAAAAAGCTCAGCTGATTCAAGCATCAGCCCCAGACGGGATTGCCAGGTGAATCTCGGTCATGCAGGAGTATGTCTATCTCCCGTCCTCTCACTTTAAAAAAAAGGAAAGAAAAAAAAAAGGAAAGGAAAATAATTATAAATGGATCAAAGACCTAAATATAAGATCTGGGACAATAAATTACATAGAAGAAAACATAGGTACTAAACTTTTGGACCATGGTCGGAAAGAACATTTTTACCCTAAAAACAAAGGAAGTAAAAGCAAAAATAAATGAGTAGAACTGTATATCAAACTAAAAAGCTCTATACAGCAAAAGAAACCACCAACAAAATAAAAATGCAACCAACCGAATGAGAATTGATATTTGCAAACAACAGCTGCGATGAAGGGTTAATACCCAAAATATGTCAAGAACTCATGCAACTCAGCACCAAACAAACAATACAATTAAAAAAATGGGTAGAAGACCCTGGCTGGATAGCTCAGTTGGTTAGAGCATCATCCCAACATTGCAGGTTTGATTCCCCTATCAGGGCACATACAAGAATCAGCTGGTGATGGCATGGATAAGTGGAGCAGCAGATCGATGTTTCTTTCTCCCCCTCCCTTCCTCTCTTTCTAAAAAAAAAATAATACAGTAAAAAATGTGTAGAGAACTAGAACAGACACCTACCCCAAAAAGACATAGTAATGCCAACAGCTATATGAAAAGATGTTCAACTTGATTGGCTATTAGGGAAATGCAAATCAAAGCTACAATGAGATACCACCTCACACCTGTCAGAATGGCTATTAACCAGACAGGTAATAACAAGCTTTGGAGAGGCTGTGGAGAAAAAGGAACCCTCATTCACTGCTGGTGGGAATGTAAACTGGTACAGCCACTATGGAAAACAGTATGGTGGTTTCTCAAAAAATTAATAGAATTACCATATGACCCAACAATCCCTCCACTGAGTATCTAGCCAAAAAACTCAAAACCGTTTATTTGCAAAGATATATGCACCCCTATGTTCACTGCAGCATTATTCACGGTGGCCAAGACATGGAGACAATCAGAGTGTCCTTTGAATAGAGGATTGGATAAAGAAAATGTGATACATATATACAATGGAATACTACTCAGCCATGAGAAGAGATGAAATACTGCCATTTGCGACAACATTGATGGACTTTGAGAGTATTATGCTAAGCAAAATAAGTAAGTCAGAAAAACCTAAGAACCAAATGATTGCACTCATACGTGGGATATAGAACTGAAACTCATAGACATAGTCAATAATATCATGGGAAGGGTTTACCAGAGGGAAGGGGGTAGGTGGTAGTAAAGGGAAAACAGGGACAAATATATTTATGGTGATGGAAGATGATTTGACTGTTGGGCACACAGTGCAATATAGAGATCATGTGTCATAGATATGTACACTTGAAACCTAAATGATCTTATAAACCAATGTCACCCCCAATAACTGTAATAAAAGGGGTGGATTCCTTGCACATTTGAAAGTTGGTTTTAAGATAGTATAAAACTGTAGTTTCCAAAGAGGGAAACTACACATGGGGCTCCCTGTACTCAAAGGGACACCTTGGGATATTCTAAATTTTTAGAGAAACAGTGATAATTTAACATCTTTCAGATACCACAGATCTATTCAATCTTGAAGTAGTTCACAATATTTAAACATTAGATTGCACTACATTCCTTCCCAAAAAAATGACTTAAGTTGTTTGGATCTAACTACTTGATAAGAAACTTTTAGGTGCTTTCTTTGGCCTACATTGTGGACTGACAAATTTCAGGAAACTTTGGTATAAAGCAGATGTCATCTAATTTCAGAGTGTTGTCAGACTGTATTCTTGGATCACAGTACAATTAAATTAGAAACCAGTGAATAAGATAGTTACAAAGACCTCATAATTGTTAAAAATAAAGTACTTCTAAATACCTTTGGCATCAAAGAGATCCTAATGGAAATTAGGAATACCCAGAAATAAACAATAGGAAAAATATTATGTTAGAACCTGGGGAATACAGTTAAAGGAGTATTTCACAAAAGGCATTTGTAGCAAGTAGAACAAATGACAGTCGAAATTTAAAAGGTATATTAATTTATATGTAGCAGAAGTTTTGAAATATTAGTACATCACTTAGTTTTTGCTCACTTCAAAGCTAAGTGACATAAAATAATAGCCATTTCATTCAGCTGATAATTCTATGGGTTGGCATAGTAGTTCTGGTCTGGGCCAGTTCAGCTGATTTCTGTGAACTTCCTCATTCCATCTCTGATCAGTTGGTGAGTCAGTTGATGACTTAGATGACTTAAGATGGTTTCTGGCTGTTGGCTGTGACTTTGGTTGTCTTCCACATAGCCTCATCCTCCAGCAGACTAGCACAGTGTTGTTCACATGGTTCTGAATTGTAAGAGCAAGAGCAGCAAGAGAAGACATGCTCAGATGTGTAGGTCCATTTGTTTTATGTCCCATTTCCAAAGCACATTACACAGCCACACCTAGAATCAGTGCAAAATCAGACTACCCTGAGGCATGGATATAGGAAGGGGAATTACAGATATTTCTGCAAAGTCTTAACACAGTTTGAATATGAACAATTTTATGCCAATATATTTAAAACTTATGTGAAATAGACAATTTCCTAATAGGAAAAAATAAAAATAATTTACCCAGTCAACCTAAGAATAAATAAAAAACCTGAATAGATCTAAAAATAAAGGAAGAGATATCAGTAGTTACAAATTTAACCTTTCTCACCCACCTGAAAAAGAAAAGGTAACCTTACAGATTGAACTCCAGCAAGCATTCAGGAACAGATCATTTTAGCCTTATTAAATTATTTCAGAGAAAGTAGAGGGAACATTTCCCAGCTCATTTTATGAGGCTAGCAAAATTATGGAGAGAAGCAGATGGTCACTTCTCTTGTGTGCACTGACCGGGAATCAAACCTGGGATATCCATATGCCGGGCCGATGCTCTATCCATTAAGCCAATTGGCCAGGGCCTTTGAAACTTTTAAAATAGATAAAATTTCAAAATACAGGGGGTCCTCGGGTTATGATACAGTTTCATTCCAGCGACAGTGATGTAACCCGGATTTTGCTGTAAATTGAACCACACCTATACTTGTGCTTTTAACAGTCCAAGATGGCGTAGGTAAGCATACTAAGGAATGCCCAATCCCTCACTCATATGCCACCTTACTGTTATTCCTCCGCCATATGCAGCCAAACTAGTTCACCCACGTAGTCCTTTAGTATGGTGCTAACAGCATAAGCCAAAACACTCGCATCTCAATTTTTTTAAGTTTTTATGGGAATGAGCATCGTAAACTCAAAATGACCTATGTCGAGACTGTCATTACCCAAGGACCTCATGTGTTAAAAATTATAATAGATTTCAAAATTAACTATGTTATAAATTACAAAATACAGTGCACAGGGTTGTTATTTTAAAAAGAAAATTTCAAACTTGAGGTTTGAAATTCAAATTTGTAAGAAAACACATACAGCCTCAACCCCCTAGTTTCATTGATTGTTTCCATTTCCCATATTTGCCTGATTCTCTTTTTTTTTTTCTTTTGGTATTTTTCTGAAGTGAGAAGCAGGGAAGCAGAGAGACAGACTCCAGCGTGCGCCCAACCAGGATCCACCTGGCAAGCCCACTAGGGGGTGTTGCCCTGCCCATCTGGGGAATTGCTTTGTTGCAACCGGAGCCATTCTAGTGCCTGAGGTGGAGGCCATGGAGCCATCCTCAGCGCCCAGGCCAACTTTGCTAATGGAGCCTTGGCTGAGGGAGGGGAAGAGAGAGATAGAGAGAGGATAGGGTGGAGAAACAGATAGCCGCTTCTCTTGTATGCCCTGGCCGTGATTTGAACCCGGGACTTGTATATGCTGGGCTGACGCTGTACCACTGAGCCAACCAGCCAGAGCTGATTCTTTTTCTAATTTAAATATAAACATGCACACACATTTTTTTTCTTGAACCAGTTAAGTTGCAAGCACTATGCTTATTACCCTTAATATTTCATATTTCATAAAAAGTCTTTCCTACATAATCACAGTGCACTTGTCGGATTATCATAGATAAATTTTTACTATCTAATCCATAGACCCAGTTCATTTCTGCTAGTTATTCCCAGTACGTAATATACTTTCTAAAGCCAACATCCACTCCCGGATTAAACATTGCAGGTCTTGTTGTTACTTCAGTCTCCTTCATACCAACAGTTCCTCAGTCTTTATCTTTTGAAGAGTGCAGACTAGCTTTTTGTAGAATGACAGGATTGGGTTTGACTTTCTCAGGTGGTGGTGATTATTATTTTGGTCAGGAATGTTGTTTTCTCAGTGCATTGGACTGGAGGGCACAGTGTTGATTTGTCCCTTACCCGTGATCATAAACTTTGTTATGAACTGTCTGCCAGGTTTTCCTCCTGTAAATTAATAAGTATTTTATAAGAAGCCACCTGAGACTATTAAATATCAATGCATGAATTTTAATATTTGTAAGAACTGTTAATTTAAAAATAATGTAAAACTGATTTTTTGAAGTTACTGAAGTGTGCTATCATATAAGTACAAATTGCTAATCTCCAGATTACCATGTATACATATAAACATCACTTTGTTTAAAGATGCTTACACATACATAGTACAAAAGTAGATGCCATGCAGTAAGCCAGTAAGCTTCACCTATAGATATATTTCTAGTTTTAACTTTCTATTTGATATGCATCTTAAATCAATATTAATGCTTCAGAAACTATAATTAAACACTTCTGTAAATATTGTATTGAAGACTAGATAGTATACCCTTTGAAATTTTAAGTTGAAAAGCATCTTATAAATCATTTATTTGATCTTGATCTAACTTGTTTTGGCTTAATTCTATAGATAAATAAAAATTTATAGAAAATTGATGATTTACCCAAAGTTATCTATTATATGAAATGGTACGGATTGCCATTACAAACAGTTGAAATCTCATAAAAAGTGAAAATATATTTGCTAGTAGAGAAATGTTTTGTAAAAGCCAGATAGCAAGAGTTTAAATCTGAGATTATGACATGTAGGTGGCATTTATGCTGGTGAATTTCTATTCCCAACAGTCCCAACAAGCAGACTGTAATGTGATGCACTGAACTCTTTCCCATTAAGCTGACTTCCTAATAAATTGCTTCAGGCAGCCATTAGCAGTAAGTAGATGAAAGATAGTATATTAGTTGATATATTTTTTTTATAGTAATAATACATCATCCCCAAGTTTAATTCTTCACTAAAGATTGGGAATAATGTTATTAAAACAGTTGGTGCTTATTAAACAGTGTATGAAATCTGCACTGTAGTCTGTTAATCTTCTTGCCTAATCCAGAATGTGGCCTGTCATTGGTTTGCAGTATGCACACTTAATTCATATTATCCTAGGTAGAGAGCCAATTTGTTTCACAATTGCCTGATAAAATTTAAACAGTTTTAATGGGGGTTTTTATTAACAGTACTTCCTAACTATTTATTGGTTGCATTTCAGAACAAAAGAGATGAACACTTACTGAAAAAAAGGAATGTTCCCCAAGAAGAAAGTTTAGAAGATTCAGATGTTGATGCTGATTTTAAAGCAGTAAGTTATCTTGTTCTTATAAAATGTTTTTAAAATAATTTTTATAATATCCAGAAAACTTTATTTTTAATCTAAGATCAGTTGTACAATGATAATTAAGGTATTAACTTCAGTAAAGTATTTAATAAATATAGTTTTGCTAAAAACTCTGCTGAACTATCTTTTTTCTTTTAAAGCAAAATGTAACACTAGAAGCTATATTGCAGGTATGTTACTAATTTAATATTTTTATTTTGAAATATTTTGAAATTGATTTTTTTTTAATTTCTGAAATTTACATTTGGTGTTGCAGAATGCCACAAGTGATAACCCCGTGGTGCAGTTGAGTGCTGTCCAGGCTGCAAGGTAAATATTAATTTATCCAGAGAGAGAAATTAGGTTACATGTAAGGTTTCTTTTTCTATAAGTTTTGCATTGTTATTTCTGTGTTATTTCACAGTTAGAAAATTATAACAGTTTATTATATCTTTTTCTTCTAGAAAACTATTATCCAGTGACAGAAACCCGCCAATTGACGACCTAATAAAATCTGGGATTTTACCAATTCTAGTCAAATGTCTAGAAAGGGATGATAAGTAAGTATGGATATGATTCCCTGTTCACTTTTTTTAGTTACTGAAAATTTAAGATTGTTATTTAACCAAGGGGTTCAGTTTGGTTTTGCACTTATTATCTTTTTTATTTGTTACACATTTTTATATAATTATTCTGTGATTATATTCAACCTTAAGTGCTTCTCTTTTTTGTTTATGAAGTATGCATATATTTTCTAGGAAAATTTTAGCTTCTGTTTATTTTTTCTAACTTATCTCAAATATTTAGAGTATTTATTTGTTAGTGTTTTTTTAAGTAATATTTTAAAACAACCCAAATAGCGTTTGAGTCACTCTTTGCTTATGAGTCTATAAATAGATTAACCTCATGACTGAGTCAGTGTGAATGGTTTCTAGAACTGAGTAGCTCTTTCTTGGTAATATTCTAGCTGATCCACTTATCCTCTTCAAAGTCTTTAACTTTGATTAACTTCAAAGAACTTCAACCACAAATAATCGTCCAGCATCATGGTTTTTATTTGTGTAAATTAAAAATAAGAGGGCTGATTATACTTTTCCAGAATCGAAAGGAAAAAAATAGCACTTTGAGGTACTGGTCCCATTTCTGCTAGTGTTTAGAGATATTCTGGCATGCTGTATCTTAAACCTCATCAATTTGAATTAACTGGAGAGAATGTAAGTTTGAACTCCAAAAACTTGAGAACAAATACTGGTTTTGCATTTTAGAACATTTAAGCAGAATTTGGGCTGTTTTGCTAAATGTTGTCTAAGTAGTTTTCAGTTGAATGGATAAAAATAATGGTATATAAATGTTGCCACTAAGGAGTTTCCACTGTGGGCCACAGCCTCCCCTCGAAAAGCCCTTAACATTTTACTTTAATACTATCATGTATATTTTCTTTAACAAGATTTATTTAAATAAAAATAAGTTTTACTTCAGGCTATTCTAAAAAACATTCTGTTCTACCTTTAGAGCCCTCTTTTTTGTTCTTGATCTGTTTTTCTTTCTTCAGTATTTTCTTTCCAGTTTTTGCCATAAACCCAGTGTGTGAGTGTGTCTATGAAGCATAGCATGCACACAGAAAAAAATGATTTTAAAAAATGTACAGACCTGTGTTGTAACTACTACCCAAAGCAAAAATAGAAAATTGTCAGTGGATTCTATCATGAGAAATTGTTTTATAATATAAAAGACCGTAGACTTGGGGCCCCGGTTTAAATCCAGAGTTTGCCGTTGACTAGAACCCAATTAATTGGCTTTTGAGCCTCAGATACCCTCATCTATAAAAATTAGGGGGTGGAGCAGTCCTGGTACCACAGAGAAGTGGGGCTACTGGGTTGACTTAGGATCACTGTACCGACCAGCTAGCTCCACCTTATCGAAGGTTTCCTTTAAGATCACGCTGACGTCGAACCCATGGCTGCCATACAAAGTACTCAGTGTTCCCAAAAGTACACAGTAGTCTTAAAGTTTGCAGCAGAAGAATTTAAAGTGTATGCAGCAGCAAGTGCAATTATTACCAATGATGGATTAGAAATAAATCCTGCATAGACTGTTGGAAATGTTTTCTAAAGTGTGATTCAGAACTGTGAATAATTCCTAGAAACTGTGTTGGAAGTTAATACCAGCTACTTGGAAGATAGAATTACCTTTCTTTCTTTGCCAGTTGAATTTATTGGGGTGACATTGGTTAATAAAGTTATGTAGGTTTCAGATGTACAGTTCTATAACACATCATCTGTATATTTTATTGTATGTTCACCACCCTAAGTCAAGTCTCCTTTTTTATTACCTGTTATTCCCTCGTTATCCTTTTCTGCTTCCTCCTGACCACTTTTCCCTCTGGTAATCACCATACTATTTTCTGTGTCTATCAGTGTGTTTTTTCTTTGCTTAATCCAGGGGTAGTCAACCTTTTTATACCTACTGCCCACTTCTGTATCTCTGTTAGTAGTAAAATTTTCTAACTGCCCACCGGTTCCACAGTAATGGTGACTTATAAAGTAGAGAAGTAACTTTATAAAATTTATAAAGCAGAGTTACAGCAAGTTAAAGCATATAATAATAATTACTTACCAAGTACTTTATGTTGGATTTTCGCTAAGTTTGGCAGAATAAATCTTTATAAAACAACTTACTATAGTTAAATCTATATTTTTATTTATACTTTGGTTGCTCCGCTACCGCCCACCATGAAAGCTGCAATGCCCACTAGTGGGCAGTAGGGACCAGGTTGACTACCACTGGCTTAATCCCTCTGCTTTTTCACCCAGCCTGATGAGTGGATAAAAAAGCAATGGTATATTTATACAGTGGAATACTATTCAGCCATTAAAAAAAGGTTATCTTTCAAAAAAATATTGGAATATTGGTAATGTTGTTGTAAAACTGAAATCAGTCATATAAAATACTATGAAAATACCAATGTTTGATGAAATAATGAAAGATGACTCCATCCTTTCTTGTTATTCCTACTCCTTTTTAAAAATTTTTTATTGATTTTTTGAGAGACAGGGAGAGGGAGGGAAAGGGGAAGGGAAACATTCATTTGTTGTTCTACTCAGTCATGCACTTTTTTGGTTGCTTCCCATGTGTGCCCTGACCAGGGATTGAACCTTGTCATTTCGGGACGACACTCTTAACCAATGGAGTTAACCGGCAAGGGCCTGTTATTCCCATTTCTCATGTGAAGAGGGCATGCTTATACATTGTGGGTATCATCTCCACAGAACATCTTTGCTACCTCACAGCACACACAGCTAGTTCATTAAGGATGAGGAGGGTGGGGTAAATGGATTATCCAACTACATTTTGTTACGGGAGGATATTTCTGATCATTCTTTCTAAGAACATGTAGAAAATGAAAATGTATTGAATTTATAGAAACTAAATAAAAAGTGGTTGTGAGGAATGGAAATAATATACACAAAATATTAACAACATCAAGTTTATAATGTTTATTGTTTACTAAGAGCCAAATTTTTAAAACTTAAACATATAAGTAGGTACATTCCTTATGGAGATAGCGCCCGCATGTGGAATTTTATGGAAGAGCCACATGTGGCTCGCGAGCCTCAGTTTGCCGACCAGAGTCTTAGAAGGTTGTCTGGCTTTATAATTTGATTTTTTACATCTTTCTTTTATTCTCAATTAATGCCCTTACTTCCAGTATTTTGCCAAACCATCTAGTTTAGCTTAATAACCTTTTGTCCTTCCATTCTGGGATAGCATAAACTGTCTTACCATCTTTGATTTTATTGTTCTTTTACTTCTCCTCTGTTTCTGATACCCTCTTATTCTCTGCCTTTTGCCAAAATTCATTATGTAGTTCTTGCCTTTTATTGTTTTCTTATATGTTCCATCTCTTTAACTTCAGTGCTTGCTGTATCTCAGACATTTATTTTCTTCAAATGTTTTTCTTCTTGAATCTTGCTAACCTTTTGACACTACCAACCTCAGTCTCTTTTTCAATATCTATAGTGTTCTTCTGCATCCCTATCCTTTGGCCCGCCTTTGCTTTGCTCACTACCACCGCCTTCTATCTTAGTACAGTGTGTCCGTAAAGTCATGGTGCAGTTTTGACCTGTCACAGGAAAGCAACAAAAGACGATAGAAATGTGAAATCTGCACCAAATAAAAGGAAAACTCTCCCAGTTTCATACCTATTCAGTGCAGTTCGATGTGGGCTCACGCACAGATTTTTTAGGGCTCCGTAGGTATCCCGTATAGCAGCGGTTCTCAACCTGTGGGTCGCGACCCCTGTGTTTTGGTCGTTTGACTCCCACCAGGGTCGCGCCCCACAG
This sequence comes from Saccopteryx leptura, assembly GCF_036850995.1. Lineage (NCBI taxonomy): Eukaryota > Metazoa > Chordata > Mammalia > Chiroptera > Emballonuridae > Saccopteryx > Saccopteryx leptura. Next base: position 105,192,283 of record NC_089506.1, on the reverse strand, counting down.
GTTAAGAACCGCTGCCGTATAGCCTCTACAGACTCGTCACTGACTGATGGCCTACCAGAATGGGGTTACTCCACCAAACTGCCAGTTTCCTTCAACTGCTTATCCATCGAATAATGTTATTCCTATGTGGTGGCGCTTCGTTATAAACGCGCCGATATTCACGTTGCACTTTGGTCACGGATTCGAATTTAGTGAGCCACAGAACACACTGAACTTTCCTCTGTACCGTCCACATCTTGACTGGCATGGCCGTGGGCTGCTCCGCTGTATACACGGTGTTACGTCATCATCTGCGCATGCACACATGCTGCCACATCATCCTACAGAAACTGGGAGGGTTTTCCTTTTATTTGGTGCAGATTTCACATTTCTATCATCTTTTGTTGCTTTCCTGTAACCAGTCAAAAGTGTACCATGACTTTAAGGACACACTGTATTTTGTTTAAAGGATTTCTGTTCTTTCAGCTACTTATTCTTACTTAATGTGGATAATTCCCTTTTAACAGATCTCCTTTACACCAGCCTTTGACCTTTTTAAAGTCATTCTGTGTAGCATGGCCTCCACCATTTTTTTTTTAGCTTTTCAGTAGCATTCTATATTTAGTGTATCCATAGAATAAATTTCAAGTTCTGAAGCTTGGAGTTGATTTCTCCCTCTTCCACCCTCACACCACCAAAACACACACACATCTTTAGATAACCTACCCTTCCAATTTCATCCCCTATTATATTTTGGTGGCGTTGGCATACTTCCTTGGCTTCAGCTCTCGTGATATAGCCATCTATACACATAATGATCATTCATACATGATACTTTTATTTGTATTTCCAGTTGTCAGTGCCTTTCTTTCTTTCTTTCTTTCTTTCTTTCTCCATCTTTTATTTAAATGCTTATTTTATTGATTTGAGAGAGAGAGAGACAGAAACATCAATCTGCTCCTCTATGTGTCATGACCAGAGATCAAACCAGAGACCTCTGGCTTCAGGACAATGCTCTAACCAACTGAACTATTCAACCAGGGCTCTTTATCCATCTTTGAAAAGCTGGTTGTGTTTACTTTCTTTATGATGTCTCTTCCTTCATTATTTCAAATTATTATGATCTCATCCTTTCAGCAAAATTACGCAGCCTAGTACTATCTCCAGTGTGTAAAGCAGATGGTATAGAGTCAGATGGGATCCTATCTTTAAGACCAGTATAGAAGCAGCTTTGGCAGTAATTCAAGTGAGATTATAAGAGCCTCAACTAGCACAGTGATATTAGAAGTGATGCTATAAATATAAGAAATATCATATTTAGGAGATAAAATTGACAGGACTTAATAGATTAGATGTTTGTGGAAGAGAAAGGAGCCAAGAAAAAAAAATGAATGACTGGCTAAATGTTGCAACTGCCAGTGAATATAAAAATGTATGTAGTGACAGATTTTGGGAGCCAGAAAGATTCATGTGGAGATAACCCACAGGCTGTTGGATATAACAAGGTGAAATCCAGGGGCAAGGTAAAGGATAACCATACAGATCTGCAGGTCATAAATTTAAGTGGGGATTTGTGCCTAAAGATTTTTATTGTTTTTTACAGTCCTTCATTACAGTTTGAAGCTGCTTGGGCATTAACTAATATAGCATCAGGAACTTCTGCACAGACTCAAGCTGTTGTACAGTCTAGTAAGTAAATTAGCTTCCTTACTCCCTGGACCTTTTTTTTTTTTTAACATAAAAACAAGGAAGTAGAGTTTTATTATACTTTCATTTTGTAACATTTTTAAACTGGTGAATTTTATAAGTTACATTGACATTTTCCCCATAGGTATCATTAATCTATCATTAAATAATTTTTATTGTGGTTACTAAAATGTGAATAGTTTTATTTTGGGAGGTAAAAACCATCTCCTAGTAACAGGTTTTAAAATTTCTGTTTCTGAAACCTCTAAACAGTTCTGAGTGGCTTATGCCTCTTAGCCTGTAACACATATATTTTTTAAAATATGCCTACCTCAAGGTGGGATAACTGTTATTAATATGTTGACCAATCTAATGAAAGCTTTTTTGGAAAAAAGTAGATGTCACCAAGTATTGTTAAAATGTGGGACACTAAACTGACTTTAGGTGGTACTCAAGATGGTGCTAAGTAATATATGATATAGCAGTAAGTACATTGAATCAGGTAATGAGAATACTAGACTCAATTTTTTTTCAGATATTTTGATAATGTCTAGGAAACAGTTTCCAGTTAGATGTTGGTTATTACAGAAAAGGAACAGATTTTTTTGGTTATCTTCTATTTGCTGTAAGTGATACTGATATATTCATAAAGATGAAAAATAAAATTAGTTAAATGTGAGTGAATTGAAACCCTCATATATTGCTGGCAAGAATATGAAATGGTGCAGCCTTTTTAGAAAAACATTTTATCTCAAAAGGTTAATCATAGAGCTCATATGGCCCCACAGTTCCACTGCTAGATGGAACCAAGAGATGTGAAACATGTCCACACAAAGGCTTGTACACAGATGTTTGCAGCAGCATTACTCAAAATAGCCCCAAAATGTAAATAACCCCAGTATCCCTTAATGCAGGGGTCCCCAAACTTTTTACACAGGGGGCCAGTCCACTGTCCTTCAGACCGTTGGAGGGCCGGACTATAAAAAAAACACTATGAACAAATCCCTATGCACACTGCACATACCTTATTTTAAAGTAAAAAAACAAAACGGAAACAAATACAGTATTTAAAATAAAGAACAAGTAAATTTAAATCAACAAACTGACCAGTATTTTCAATGGGAACTATGCTCCTCTCACTGACCACCAATGAAAGAGGTGCCCCTTCCGGAAGTGCGGCGGGGGCCGGATAAATGGCCTTAGGGGGCCGCATGTGGCCCGCGGGCCTTAGTTTGGGGACCCCTGCCTTAATGAATAGAGTGAGTAAGCAAAATGTGATACACCATTGAATACTATTCAACAGTTAAAAGGAATGAAATACGGATACATGCTATAACAAGGATGAACCTTTAAAACTATGCTAGGTGAAAGGAACCAGACACACAAAAACATAATTTTATCTACATGAAATGTTTAAAATATGGAAGTCTCTGGAGAAAGGAAGCAGATTGAATGGTTGCCTTGGACTGGGGGAGTAGACAGCAGGATGCTGTAGATGTGGGATTCTTTTGGAAATGATAGAAATGTAAAATTAGATTGTGGTGATAGTGGCACAGCTCTGTATAAATGCTAAAAGCCATTGAATTGTACACTTAAGTAAATTATATTGTATATAAATTACCATATTTCCCCATGTATAAGACACTTCCATATAGAAGACGCACCTTAATTTAGGGTCTGAAATTTGAAGGAAAAAAAATGTATTACATAAAGTTACTGAACTCAAGTTTTATTCATCATAAAATTCATATAACTCCTCAGCCATGCAAAAGAGCGGGAAATGCAAATAAAAAAACCTACAACCACTGTATAAGATGCACCCAGGCTTTAGACCCCAAATTTTTTGAAAAAGGGTAAATCTTATACATGGGGAAATGTGGTATATCTCAGTGAAGTTGTTATAGGTATTATCACTCAATTTAAATGTTAAGTAAGTAATACAGGCAATTCAGAGATACAGCAATATATCCCAGAGGTAGTATGCTACTGACCGTAATTTACAGGAAAGTGATCGGGTTTATGCTTAGTTTTCTACCTGGAATGAGTATAATATTAGTATTTTAGAATTTGGGTTAACATGTAAGGTATATAAAGCATAAGGATTATAAGAACAAAATTATTTTAAAATATAAGGTAGACCTAATATAGGAATAATCAGTTCTTTAGTTAATCCCAAATCAGCAATTGGGATTACATTAACTAAAGCATTTTAATATAAGGTTATGCATTTGGTGTAGAAACTCTTTATTTATTTAATTTTTCATTATAGGCCAATTTTTTAGTGAATTATAGGAAAAATTTGCTGCTGTTTGCTTTTAGTTAATGATAAAATAGCAACTTTTATATACTGTTAATTTGGTGTGTTACTTGAATATTATTACTAGGGCAAAATACTAAAATAGATTATTTTGGGATTAAAAATATTTGCCCCATTTGTTCAATTTAGTGAACTATAATTGGGCAACTGTGGTGTGCCAGGTTTAGTATATTTTATCAGCTTATTTAGGCTTAAAAATCTATAAAAATCAACATTTTGCTGTCTAAATATCAGTTTTCTTGTATTATAGATGCTGTTCCTCTTTTTCTGAGACTTCTCCATTCACCACATCAGAACGTTTGTGAACAAGCAGTATGGGCTTTGGGAAACATCATAGGTAAATTGCATTTAGGTTTGAAAAGATTTCAATTAAGAATCTTAATTAACTTTTTTCCTACATTAGCATAGCCATTACATACTATGTTTCCTCTAATTTTAACATGGGTTGACTATCTTTTTGCTTCATAAGTACTAATTTAAAATGGTACCTCTTTGAAACAGATATGCAATTTGCTATCATGGTTAAATTTGTGTCCCCCCAAACCAAAATCTGGAGAAATAGCAACCCTTGATGCCCTTGACTAATGGTGAGGAAACATAGAACGTCAGTGTCCCGACATAAGCCATTGCATACATTTCAGACTTTCTCATCCTGAATGTAATTTTTTTTTTAAATACAATTTTCATTTCTGTAGGTGATGGTCCTCAATGTAGAGATTATGTCATATCACTGGGAGTTGTCAAACCTCTTCTGTCCTTCATCAATCCCTCCATTCCCATCACCTTCCTTCGGAACGTCACATGGGTCATTGTCAATCTCTGCAGGAATAAGGACCCCGCACCGCCCATGGAGACAGTTCAGGAGGTAAATGAAGAATTGCAAAGGCCAGATGGTATATTTTCCCTATGTTTATGCTTTAGATTTTCATGCACAGGGAATGTAATTATGCATATATTCGTTTCATTGCAGGTATGAGATTTTTAATGTAACATGTCATTTAATTTTTGACTCCTGTGAAAAAGTATCTTCTGTCACCTGAAAGAATGTCAGTCCACCCTGATTCTTACTTTTTAATGACTATTTTCATTAAAAAATATTAACAAATACAAAAGGAGAAAATAAAATCTTAAAGTTTTTTGCCTTTTTTTTAATGCCTATTTTATTGATCTTAGAGAGAGGAAGGAAGAAAGCAGGAAAGACAGGAACAAATGATCCTGTATGAGCTCTGACTGAGGATTGAACCAGCAATCTTTGTCCTTAGGGACGATTCTTAAACCAAGTGATCTATCCAGTCAGGGCAAAAATCTTAAAGTTTTATTACTACATTGCGTTGTTGGTTTAACACTAAAAAAATAAGGGATTGCTACAGATTAAAACTAGTGTACTTATTATATGCAAATGTTCTTGAGTGAATTTGCATTAAGTCCAATTGAAATTTCCCTGACTTCTGACAAAATTAGTGTTCTTGATTGTGACATATGGTACTTAGTGTTATATCTACAATTAAAACAAAGTAAAAACATTTTTATTTACATTTAATTTATAAACAGATTTGAGTATTTTAAGTTTTTAAAAATTCTCCATAACCTTTAATCACTTGATTTTGTAGAGAAACATTGACTCTGAATCGTTATAATTGACATCTTTTAGTGGCTTCTGCTACCTTTTGCTGTTATGGAAAGAATATTTAGTGTGATTCTCCTCCTAGAGTTAAAAAAATGAATTAAACAAATAAGCTTTATACTTTGTACTAGTTATAATTTTCTTGACAGAATCTGAACCCAAAAACTAATTTGACTCAAGTAGCTTATTAAATAAAATACTACTTTTACTTTAAGCAGGTAAGTGAGAGAATGATGGCAGTTTTAAGAGTGGCTTCTTAGAAATAGCTACACTGCATACTGCATCTCCATTCTTTCCACTTGACATAAAGGTTAAAACAAATGCTTTTATTTAAGGTATATTAATCTCTGCCAGGTGTACTATTTGGATATTTTAATTGGACATCTGAAATATGACTTTTGTTTTTCAGATTCAATTGATCAAATTTCCATTTTCCTAATAGAGTCAAACAAATTTAATATTGTCTTTCTTACCTTGTAAGTAGTATGTACTGCTTTTTGTATCACTTACTCATTTTTACTAACTCTAGTGTTACTTATTGTTTATCTTCTTTTCTCAGATTTTGCCAGCTCTTTGTGTCCTCATATACCATACAGACATAAACGTGAGTAAAGCAGAAGCTTAGATTTGTGGTTTTGCTTTTGATGGACCGAGAAGGGTTATTTATTCTTTGAGCTTTTAATAAATGTCAGCATCTATCTTATTAACTTGTCAGACTTTTACAATGTATAAGTATTTTTTAGAAATAAAGTTAAGGTTAAGTTTATAGCTTAAATCATCCAGACAGCAAAATGTTAACTTTAGAGAAAATATCACATATATAGTTTATTTATCTGTATCATTATTAGTAGTTTTTTCTAAGTATTAATATTTATAAAGTACTAAAAACTATAAATCATCTTCATATTTTTTAAAATCTTATTTGAATCTTTTTTTTTTTTTGACAGAGACAGAATCAGAGAGAGGGACAGATAGGAACAGAGAGACAGGAAAGGAGAGAGATGAGAAGCATCAATTCTTCGTTGCAGCTTCTTAACTGTTGAGTGATTCTTTCTGATATGTGCCTCGACCAGGGGGCTGCAGCAGAGCAAGTGACCCCTTGCTCAAGCCAGCAACCCTGGGGTCATGTCTATGATCTCACGCTCAAGCCAGCAACCCCATGCTCAAGCTGGTGAGCCCGCGCTCAAGCCAGCAACCTCGGGGTTTCAAATCTGGGTCCTCCACGCTCCATTCTGACGCTCTATCCACTGAGCCACAGCCTGGTCAGGCTCATTTGAATCTTATAATAGGTACGCTAGATATCATTGTCCCCATTTTACAAAATAACCTGAGCCTTAGGGAAAAATTGATTTATGCAAAATTGCAGGGATTGTAAGGGCCAAAGCTGGTATTCAAAACAGATCTTCTGACCTGACCAGGAGGTGGCGCAGTGGATACAGCATTGGACTGGGATGCAGAGGACACAGGTTTGAAACCCTGAGGTCTCTGGCTTGAGCATGGGCTCCCCAGCATTAGACTGGGTTGCCGGCTTGAGCAAGGGATCACTCACTCTGCTATAGCCCCCCCTAACACCCCAATCCCCTCAAGGCACATATGAGAAAACAATCAGTGAACAACTAAGGTACTGCAATGAAGAATTGATGCTTCTCATCTCTCTTCCTTCCTGTCTTTCTGTCTCTATCTGTCCCTCTCTCTGACTCTCTCTGTGTCTGTCTCTATAAAAAAAAGAAAAAACAAACATCTGCTGATAACACTTTATGTATTTTCCATGAAACCACATTGCCTTTCAGGCTTTAACTTTTTGAGGTATAGTATTGAAGAGTATCAAGTCTAGTTTTCTGTTGTTTTGTTTTGTTTTTTTACAGAGAGAGTCAGAGAGAGGAATAGATAGGGACAGACAGTCAGGAATGGAGAGAGATGAGAAGCATCAATCATTAGTTTTTCGTTGTGCATTGCGACACCTTAGTTGTTCATTGATTGCTTTCTCATATGTGCAATGACCGTGGGCCTTCAGCAGACCGAGTAACCCCTTGCTTGAGCCAGCGACCTTGGGTCCAAGCTGGTGAGCTTTTGCTCAAACCAGATGAGCCTGCGCTCAAGCTGGCGACCTCGGGGTCTCGAACCTGCATTTTCGGCATCCCAGTCTGACACTCTATCCGCTGCACCACCGCCTGGTCAGGCTCAAGTCTAGTTTTAAATGCAAAAGCATTTTTAGATGAATTATCTATTACAGGAAATTTAATTAAGTGTTTACTATATGTATTCTGGCAAATGTTTTTATTAGGCAATCTGAAATTCTTCTAAATGTAGCAAGGCAAAGTGTAATTCTTCCATGGAGTAAAACAGTGGGTAAATTTTATTGAAATAGAGTTGAGTCTAGCATTGATCTGGCTTCTATTATTCTAACTAAGATCCTTTTCCTTTTTCTTTCTTTTTTTTTTTTTTGGTGACAGGGTAAGAGACTGGGAGGGACAGATAGGGACAGACAGACAGGAAGGGAGAGAGATGAGAAACATCCACTCGTATTTGTGGCACCTTAGTTGTTCATTGATAGCTTTCTCATATGTGCCTTGACCGTGGGCTACAGCAGAGCAAGTGACCCCTTGCTTAATCCAGCAACCTTGGGTTCAAGCCAGTGACCTTGGGCTTCAAGCTAGCTACCTTTGGGCTCAAGCTAGTGACAGTGGGGTCATGTCTATGATCGCATGCTTAAGCCAGCAGCCCCGCACTCAAGCCAGTGAGTCACGCTCAAGCTTGATGAGTCTGTGCTCAAGCCAGCGACCTCGGGGTTTCGAACCTGGGTCCTCTGCATCCCAGTCCGACACTATCCACTGCACCACTGCCTGGTCAGGCAAGATCTCTTTCTGATTTGTTTTATGAATGTGGGAAGAAAATCTCATAGGATTTTTTTTTCTTTTTTTAATTTTTTTTAGATTTTATTTATTCATTTTAGAGAGAGGAGAGAGACAGAGAGAGAAGGGAGGGAGGAGCAGAAAGCATCAACTCCCATATGTGCCTTGACCAGGGAAGCCCGGGGTTTCAAACCCACGACCTCAGTGTTCCAGGTCAATGCCTTGACCCACTGTGCCACCGCAGGTCAGGCCTCTCATAGGATTTTTTAAGGAATAAATGAGTTAACATATAAAAAGTGTTTACAGTGCCTATTTTAAACCCTCTATAAATACTATTAACAGTCATAACTTGTCACCTCTGTGCCACTCCTACCATCATCCTTTGCCTTGTAATGCTTATTTCAAATGTTACTTTCTCAGTGAAGTTTTCTGGTTGCCAGAGAGAATATGTGCTTCCACAATCTAGCATTTTTTAGTCAGTCCTCTATTTTACTTTGTTTTCACACTCTGTTGGATGTTTATGTGATCATGGTATGAAAGATCCAGGTCCAATGCCATAGAACTAAATTTGGCATTCATTAGCAACAAGTAGATTTTTTGTATAATTTTACCTCCTTTCTTTTATACTGTTTATTATTTTATATGTCCATTACTAAGTCATTTTTCTGTACATTTTGAAAATAGGATAGCATATAACTAAATATGTTTCACTTAATTTATTCCTTTCAGGCTAGTATGTCACAAATAAAAAGTTACTTCACTTACCTTTAAAAGATTCTTGTCCCTGGCTGGTGGCTCAGTGGATAGAGTCAGTCCAGTGTATGGATATCCCAGGTTCAATTTCCGATCAGGGCACACAAGAGAAATGACTATCTGCTTCTCTCTCCCACCCTCTTCCCTTCTTTTCATCTTCCCCTTCCACAGTCAGTGATTTCATTGGTTCAAGGGTGGCCCTGGGTGCTGAGGGTGGCTTGGTTGGTCCAAGTGCATCAGCTTCAGGTGCTAAAAATAGCTTGGTATTCCAGCATTGTCCCCAGATGGGGTTGCCAGGTGCATCCTGGTCAGGATGCATATGGGAGTCTGCCTCACTATCTCCCCTCACCTCACCTATAAAAAAAAGAAAGAAAAAAAGTCCTTACTAAAAGCTTATGTTCTAAAATAGAGAAATGTCCAGTCTTTATTTACACTGCTTCTCCGAAAATGTTAGCAAAGAAGTATTTTCTTTTTTGAGAAAGAGAGAGAGAAACATCAACTAATTGTTCCACTTAGTTATGCCATTGTTTACTTCTCATATATGCCCTACCAGAGCTGCAACTGGTGACCTCTGCTCTCCAGGGCGACACTCTATCCATTATGCCACTGGCCAGGGCAAGATATATTTTCTTCAATCCAATGATAAATCACACAATTCTGGCATAAACACACACATGCGGAAACAGATAAGAATATAAAAATACAAACATACTACAAATCAGAAGTAAATCTTAGTTGGAAAATAGAAGCCAGATCAATACTAGACTCAACTCTAGATTCAGTGAAATTTACTCCATGAAAGAATAACACTTTGTCTTGCTACATTTAGCAGAAAAAGATAAAGTGAGTAGAACTTCAAGAGGAAAAGATGAAAGAGAAGAAGTACAAATTACCTTGCTTACTAATATTTGGCAATTTAAATAGATAATAATCTTGTGAACCATCAAAAGAATGGGATCGGTAGAGGAAGAGGATGGGTTTATTGTAGGGCACATGTTGGTTTGCTTAACTTGTTCCTCCATAGCAATGTTTCCAAGAAAGAAAAGGTGATACTGATTTGAGATTTATCAGCCTATAAGGGATTTATAAAAATTTGGACATTGAGTATGATTCAGAAGAAGGGCAAAATATTAAATCTAAGGAATTCTCTGCATTTGAGCAGCAGCAGCAAGGGGAGGGAAACATACAAAAGAGTTTTTAAAAGTAGAGAAATGGAAGGATAAATTACGAAACAGTGTAAAGAGAAAAGAAGACAGAGGTTTAGCAGGTTCTAGATCATGCAGGATCTTGTATACCACAGTAAGAGTCATAAATCCTTTTTATGTAGATGTTAGGGAGCCAGAGAATAATGGTCTGATTTGGATTAAGTTATACTACTAAGTGGTGTGTAGATTTTAAAGAGACTGGAGTTGGGAAGACAGATCAATGGTGATTTTGTGGTATGGGTAAGAGAAAATTAGGACCAGTAGTAGAGCTTAAACATTAGGAATAAAAGGACCAGAAATTAAGTGATTTGCTATAAGGAATCAGTGAAAAGCTGTTATACTCATGCTTATGGTTTATTACACCAAAAAGATGCGGATTTAAAATCAATAAAGGCAAAAGGCACATAGGGCAGGGATTAGGAGTAACTAGGTGCAAGCTTCCAGTTGTCCTCTTTAGCAGAGTTGTAAAGACAGCACATTCTTCTTTCAGCAACCATGTGTGAAAACACATATGAAGTATTGTCAACCAGAAGTTTCTGAACTTTGGTGTCCAGGGTTTTTATTGGTGGTCAGTCACATAGGCATGTATGACCAGCCTGCACAACTGACCTTAGCTACTTATTTTCCATCTCCTGCCAGGTTAAAGTGATACAGTGTCCTTCAAGGCCTCAGGCAAACAAAAAGAGGTGTTCACCATGAAATCACATTTTAGCATTAAGCAAGCGCTCTGTCTGGACCCAAGGGCTCAGGTATACAGTGTTTATCAGGCAGAATAATCCAAGGTTTCAGGTTATCTCTGAAGAGCTGATCAAGGGTCAGTCCTTTCTTTGGAATGTGCAGGATTTGAGCACCCCAAGCTTAGTAAACTACCTTTTACTGCATATAATGTCAGTATGCAGTTGTAATTTGGTTCCATCCTAGTTGTCTCTGAAGCATGTGTCAAGTTAACATCCGTGGACATTTCATAGACATCTCATAGACATCTGATCTTTCATAAACCTTTTATCTTTTGTCCTTTTTCTTTCTTATCCTACAACAATCACTTTACTATAGGACAAAATTACTTTCTTTTCCTACAATAAAAATGTATTTGCATTCCTCTTACATTCTTTTATCAAACACACATGTTATTCTCTCTATACAGTCATTTCCCATCACCTTAACATGTTAATTAGGTGTTGTTGTGAGTGTCTGGCTCTTAATCTGAGGCGTTTTATGTCCCTTTAGCCTTTCAAAGTGACATGCTAAGGTCTCCAAACTTACTACCCTGGTTTCCCATCTGGTTGGCTAGCCCCAAAGCTAACAGAGCAGTGGATGACGGCATTCCTTTTTTTTTTTTCCCCAGAAAATTAAATTTAACAATGTAACAATGATCAATAAGAATACATAGATTTTGAGTCAACATTTCCACATCACTTGGACAGTTGATTATGTTGTATATCCATCACCCAAAGTCAAATCATCCTCTATCACCTTATATTTGTCCCTCTTTATATCTTTCCCCCTTCCCTCTCCTCCTTCCCCCATCCCCCTCCCCCTGGTAATCACTGCATTCTTATCTATGTCCATGAGTCTCAATTTTGTATCCCATCTATGTGTGAAATCATACAGTTCTTAGCTTTTTCTGGTTTACTTATTTCACTCAGTATAATATTATCAAGGTCCATCCATGTTGTTATAAATGTCACTGTTATCATTTCTTATGGCTGAGTAGTAGTCCATTGTATATATATATATATGTGTACCATATCTTCTTTATCCAATTCTCTATCCAGGGACACTTTGGTTGTTTCCATGTCTTGGCCACTGAATAATGCTATAATGAACATGGGAGTGTGTGTATCTTTATATACCAATGTTTTCAAGTTTTGGGGGTATATACCTAGTAGAGGGATTGCTGGGTCATATGATAGTTCTATTCTTTTTTGAGGAACCACCATACTTTCTTCCATAATGATTGTACTAATTTATAATTCTACCAGCAGTGAATGAGGATTCCTTTTTTTCCACAGCCTCTCCCAACACTTATTACCTGTCTTGCTGGTTACCAATCTAACAGATGTGAGGTGGTATGACATTGTAGTTTTGATTTGCATTTCTCAAATAGCTAGTGAAGATAAGCATCTTTTCATATATCTGTTGGCCATTTGTATTTCTTCTTGGGAGATGTGTCTGGTCATGTCCTCCCCCATTTTTATTTTTTTATTTTATTTTTTGTATTTTTCTGAAGCTGGAAACGGGGAGGCAGTCAGACAGACTCCCGCATGCACCCGACCGGGATCCACCCGGCACGCCCACCAGGGGGCGATGCTCTGCCCATCCGGGGCATTGCTCTGTTGCGACCAGAGCCACTCTAGCGCCTGAGGCAGAGGCCATGGAGCCATCCCCAGCACCTGGGCCATCTTTGCTCCAATGGAGCCTTGGCTGCAGGAGGGGAAGAGAGAGACAGAGAGGAAGGAGAGGGGGAGGGGTGGAGAAGCAGATGGGCACTTCTCCTGTGTGCCCTGGCCGGGAATCAAACCCGGGACTTCCTCACGCCAGGCCAACGCTCTACCACTGAGCCAACCGGCCAGGGCCTCCTCTCCCCATTTTTAAATTGAATTGTTTGCTTGTTTGTTGCTGAGTTTTGTGAGTTTTTTATGTATTTTGGCATGTGCTTTTTATTTATTTATTTTATTATTACTTTTTTTTTTTTTGTATTTTTCTGAAGTTGGAAACGGGGAGGCAGTCAGACTCCCGCTGCGCCTGACCGGGATCCACCCAGCATACCCACCAGGGAGCGATGCTCTGCCCATCTGGAGTGTTGCTCTGTTGCAACAGAGCCATTCCAGTGCCTGAGGCAGAGGCCATAGACCCATCCCCAGCACCCGGGCCAACTTTGCTCCGATGGAGCCTTGGCTGCAGGAGGGAAAGAGAGAGACAGAGAGGAAGGAGAGGGGGAGGGGTGGACAAGCAGATGGGCGCTTCTCCTGTGTGCCCTGGCCAGGAATCGAACCCAGGACTCCTGCACGCCAGACCGACGTTCTACCATTGAACCAACCGGCCAGTGCTGGCATGCCCTTTTTAATTGAACTAATATCCCTAAGCTAGTTTTTACTTAAGATTAATCCTAGATCCCATGCACTTGAAAAGTACTTGCATTAGTTTCTGTTATTTCTCTAATTTGTGTGAGCACTCATATGTTCTAAGCCAATTGAATAGGGCCCTTTTATAATCTAAATTTGAATGTACAAATCAATTTTGGCAGTCTAGTGGTAGAAATAGACCTGACCTATATAACATAGATACGTGTATAAACAGCTAGCACAATATTAACTCAAAAGAAAAAGTCTACAAAAATTATGGATCCAAGTGTGTTTTCTGGCACATTGACTAAGATTTTGCTCAGATGACCATAGTTTTTGCATGTCATAAGAATTCCTTGAAAGCTATTTTTAAAATCAAAGAATGCATGTATTGTCTCTGAGAGGTTTGAGATCCTCTATTTTCAAGTTTCTCCTTAATGTGGGCTTATCAACCAACACAAAAGGAAATCGAAAGCAAGTGTGCACAATAAAGTTGGAAAACTCAGAAAGTGAAGAGAGTGGTCCCAAAAGCCCTGAGTTTTAAAATGGGCAGATTTTCAGGGTGGGGGAGCGGGTAGGGAAAAGAAAGGTGGTTCCAGAGGTGAAGCCTGAGTTTAGATGGCTGCTGCAGATTTGGAGGCAAAGAAGATGGAGGGGGAAGGACGGAAGCAGAGGGGAGGCAGGGTGTCGGCAAGGGGGCTGGTACGTGAGGGATCCGCTGAGGTTTTTTGTAAAGCTAACTTTAGATTTGGAAGTGTAACCGTCAGAGGGAAAGTATTCCAGTGATCCCTCTTTTGCTTCCATTTTCCTTTTCTAATTTATCAAGGTATTTACACATTTAGAATTATTTTTTTCTAAGGGAGGCAATAGTAGCCTTTTGATTTTATTTAGAATTCTCAAGGGACCAAGTCTTTTAAAAAAGCTTCCCATTGTTTCTGAGAGGTATGGTATTTTTGTTCTAATTGAGTACACAAATAGTCAACCTTTGAGGTTTCAAAGGAACCCCATCTTGGCCAACAGAAGTTTGAGAGGATGATTTTTGTACCAGAAGTCTAGCCAGTTACGATCTCTGGACTGCAGATTTTGTACATGCAATCAGCCAAAGTACCCCCTGCTGACACCAGGAGGTGGCTGATTAGCATAGAATTTTAGAGCATGGGTTACCCATTTTGCACTGCACCTTATGGGCAGTGTCCCCACCCCCAACCCAGTGCCTATTAAGGGTGAGCATTCTTACACGTACTTCTCCTTATCAAAGTGTCCTTTCTTTTGGGTGCCTGTTAGCATGGGCATCCCCACAACTTTGTGGACAGGGCCTAGTACCAACCTGGAGGATACTCTCCTCAGTATCTCCTCAGTACTGAATGGAAAGCCCTCCCTAGAGCATATCCTTCCTGGTACCAAATCCCACTAAGGGATATCCCCTCTGGGCACCAAATGCAAATTATGGATTGGACCTTAATCTGAACATATAAACTGAGGTCACCAGATGAGGCTCCCCTACCGAAACCAAATAAATTCTCTAAGACCTCAACCACAAGCATAGGAGATCTTAGATCCGAAAGGACTTAGCCCCAGATCCTCATGTGCCTCTAGGAAGACAACTTGAGCACAAGGGGCTTGCACAGGCACCAGATGCTTTGGTTTCAGGACAGCATAGGAGATCAGTTCCCCATGTTGGGTGCCATATGATGTCAATTGATGGTAGTTCGCATCAGTTCACTGACAACAAGAATCCCCAATTTGTGATGCAATGAAGAAATTTGATTCAGTGCAAACAGCTCAATTGTAAGTACAGCATGGCTGTGGAACAGCTTAATAGTGTTCAAGTTTAATTATAAGATTACACAGTTGTGGAACAGCGTGGCTGTAAGTTGGCCCTTGGGTGAGTGAGGACCTTCTCCAGCTAGAGGAGCTGACTTATATAGAGAGAAGCCCCTGCACCTTGTCTCTGATTGGTCCATCCTCATGCAAATGAGAACTCCAAATCCTCATATTTTGATTGGTCCTAAAAGCATCCTGATTGGTCAGAATGGAACCATTCAGATTGGTCATTAAGTTGCTAATGGTGCTATAGCTATATGGCTAATTAGACAGGTAGAGTCTCAATCCTATTAGTTGAAATGCAAGTCCAAGAACTCCTTTATAAGGGCTGTCTTAGAGGGCAGGAACACAGTGCAGACATGTAGTTCTGTGCAGGCTTCTCCCTGAGGCATGGCTTGTATGAGAGGTCCCTGTTTCAAAACAGCTGCTAGGCTCTTTTTAAATTAGAGCCCAGTTAACCACCAGGAGCTTTTCTTGCTTAGTATCTTCTTTCTTGGGGTAGACAGCAATATCTGCAAAGCACAACAAAACAAAGTATGCCTGTATGTTCCTAAGATGTATATTCTCATTTTTTTGTCTACTTGACCTCCCTCAACTGACAGTAGTGTATGAAAATTTATTATATGTTAATATATTTTTCTATTTTTTTTCTTGCATCATTTTAGTTTCTTTTGTGTATAGTGTTTGCAGGGTTATTTGGTGAATAGATGTTTATAACTTATATATTCATTGTAAATTGTGAGACTTAGCTTTATAAAGTAGCCTTCTTTGTTCTTTGTAATGCTTTTTAACCTAAACTATACTTGTCTAATAGTATTATAATCTGTGATTTCTTATCATTGATTTGGTGATTCTTTTGCTTATCCCTGAATTTTTCGTATTTCTGGATAACTTTAAGTGTGCCATAGAGTGGGTTTTGTTTTAAGAGACGATTTGAAAATTTTTTTCTCGTTATAGATGTGTTAAACCCATTTACACTGTTTGATATGTTTGTTTTTAACTCTTTCATATTATTTTGTCTAATAATTTTTGTGGAGGGGGTCTAGTATGCTTTCTTTTCTCTTTTGAAAATTCCTTTGGTGTTTACAAAGGTTTGGTTTTGTTCTAATACTACCTTTATACTTATACCTTTTTTTTTTTTTTTTTTTTTGAGAGAGAGAGGGATAGATAGGGACAGACAGGAACGGAGAGAGATGAGAAGCATTAATTCTTCATTGTGGCACCTTAGTTGTTCATTGATTGCTTTCTCATGTTCGCCTTGATGGGTGGGGTGGGTTCTACAGCAGAGCAAATGACCCCTTGCTCAAACCAGCTACCTTAGGCTTCATGCCAGCACCATGGGGTCATGTCTATGATCCCATGCTCAAGCCCATGATCTCGCTCAAGCTGGTGAGCCTGTGCTCAAACCCGTGACCTTAGGGTTTCAAACCTGGGTCCTCTGTGTCCCAGACCAACACTCTATCCACTGTGTCATAGCCTGGTCAGGCTTTACTTTTACCTTTTATAGTGCCCTTTTCTTTTTTACTCTATGATTTGACAGTTTTAAATGTTATTTTTTTTACTCATATCTCTTACCTGTATAACAGTTGATGAACTTATTCTGTTTTCTCTTTTCTCTGGTGTCATCCTCCCATTTAGATTTGTCTTTTGCCAAATTAGGGAGATTTTCTGCCATTATTTCTTCAAATATTTTTTTCAGCTCCACCTCTCCTTTTGAGACTCTTAGGACACAATGTTAGATCTTTCATTATTGTACTACAAGTCCCTGAAACTCGGGTCGTTTCTTTGCAGTCTTTTTGTTGTTGTTTATTCTCTCATTCAGATTGCATGATTTGGATCTGTCTTTGAGTTCATTAAGTTCTTTTTTCCTCTTTACAGTCTACTCTTGTGTCCTTATAGTGAGTTTTAAAGTTTGGTTACTGCATTTTTCAGTTTAAAATTTTCTTTTTGTTCTTGATGTCTTCTATTTCTTTGCTAAGACTTCCTATGTTTTTCTCAGACATGTTCATAATTGGTCACTGAAGCATTTTTATGATAGTTACTTTAAAATCCTTGTCAAATAATTTTAATATCTTTTGAGTTATGATGATCCTGGTTCTTGGTTTTAATGAGTTCTTTTCAGTTGTAGCCTACACATTGTAGCTGTTTTGTTATTTATGTTATGAGCCTCTGGCTTCTGTTTTAATCTTTTTAGCTGCCACTGCCAGACTGGGGAGCAGGCAGGCTTTGCCAGTACACACACATGGTAGATCTTGAGTGGGTTGGTGAATAGGCTCAGCTCTCACGCAGAACTTCTGTCCTCCCACTTTTTAAGTTGTAATATTTCTATTTTTCCAGAACAAAAAGCATCTATAAATTATTCTTCCGCTCTTATCCCCATATTTGTATTAGTCTTTAATCTCCAATGAAGTATTTCCTCAGTCATCTTAGTTGAATGAAGTTCATTCTCTAGTCAAGGTGTCAGCAAATTTTTCTGTAGAGGACACATTGAAAATATTGTAGGCTTTTCAAGTCCAAATGGTCTCTGTCCCACTGATGTGGGGTAGTTTACTAGGATATGTTATCTTTAAGCCCTTTACCCCCTCTCCTCCTCTCTGAAGTTTCACACAGGCTTGGGGCAGCGGGTCAAGAAAAAAAAGCTTGAATTTAATCTTTTCTCTTTTTGTAAATAATTTGAAATTTGTAGTGTTCTTTGACTCTAAGTAATGCTGAAGGTGTGGGCTATAAATGGCTGTATTTGCTCTTATTCATCTATATACCTTTATTTTTCTAATTTTCTGAGTGGGGTTTGAGAGAGAGAAGCATTAAGTCTCTGGTCCAGTTGGTCACTCCATTTAGTTGTGCCCTCACTGGTTGCCTCTTGTATGTGCCCTGACCCAGGGATAGAACCTACAACCTTAGTGCACCAGGAGGGTGCTCTGTCCACTGAACCACCCAGCCAGGGTCTTATCTATATACTTTTCTGAAGGAGTAGAGAGATTTGAATGCAAGTGACTGCTATTATTTTAGCACATAAGGTCTTTAATTTGGATAACCTTAACCAATTTTCTCTTGTCAGTCCTTTAGGTTATTTTATTTTCTCTCTTTTTTTCAGAGAAATAAATTCCATTATCAAAATCTTTAAATAGCTTAGATAACTTCCTTAGGCTACAACCGTGCAAAGGAAATTACTGGTAAGAGAGTTTGTACATTTTTAAGACTTTTGAAAAAAAATTTTGCCATGTTTTTCCCAGGAGTGCTATGAAATTTATACTCTGAAATATAGTATTTCCAATTTCCCAATCTCCTTACCAATATTTTCAAACTTTTAATATTTACTAGTTTGAGATTTGAAAATTGTTTCTTTTTATTAGCTTTTTTTTTTTTCTGAAGTTGAAAACGGGGAGGCAGTCAGACAGACTCCTGCATGCGCCCAACCGGGATCCACCGGCATGCCCACCAGGGAGCGATGCTCTACCCATCTGGGGCGTCACTCTGATGCAACCAGAGCCATTCTAGCACCTGAGGCAGAGGCCACAGAGTCATCCTCAGCGCCCGGGCCACTTTGCTCCAATGGAGCCTTGGCTGCAGGAGGGGAAGAGAGAGATAGAGAGGAAGGAGAGGGGGAGGGGTGAAGAAGCAAATGGGTGCCTCTCCTGTGTGCCCTGGCCAGGAATCAAACCCAGGACTCTTGCACGTCAGGCTGACGCTCTACCACTGAGCCAGACGGCCAGGGCTTATTGGCATATTTTTGAGTGACTAGAACAGTAAAACTTTCTCTTGTGTTTACATTTTTCTTCATTTTGCATATATTGTTTGTGCTAGTCTTTGGGGCACAAATTTATTTTTGTTTTCTATGTGAATAGAATTGGTTTTATGTTTAGAAAGGTCCTCCCTTTTTCAGTATTATAGAAATAATCCACATTTTCTTTTAGTTGTGAGATTTTATTTTGATGTACGTATAATTTTAGTACAGCTGGAATACATCTTAGTGTATGATATAAAAGAAAATGAAAGAATAAATGTATCTTATATTGTCCAGGAAAATTGAACTATGTACCTGTGCTATCTGAAATTATATTCTATGGGGTATATGAGCCATAGATTGTGGCAAGAATGAATCAGAGAGCTAACTAAAAAAGCCTCCAATAAAACAGAACATGTAGTGAATATTTGCCTAACATTGGTTCAAGCGGGGTCTTTATAAACATGAAAGCAGTTAATAGGAAACATCTATGGAGTTTACATGAGATGAACCAGTGCTTACATATCTCTTTGAAGTCACCAAGGAGAGCCACATATAAGCTGTTTGACTTTGAATGAGTTCACAAATCTAAGCCTGATTTTGGTTTTTTATTATTTGCAAAATTAGATGGGTATAGTTTATACTCTGTGCTCTTTAAGTGGGGACATTTTTCAAGAGTTTTACAAATTTTTTAATGAAGTTAAAATGCCAGGTGATTTTGATCTGTTTAATAATCTGAAAAATCATTTATATTGCTAAATATGTTTGAAAGCAACTAGTATAGAGAGATGATCTTTTTGGTCTCTTCTAGAATTGAGGCAGCATGGTATGTTGGTTTCATTCTGTATATTAATTATTTCCTTGTGATTATTAGGTTCTCAATTTGTAGGGGAAGGGAGAATTACTTTTCTCCTGTTTTCAAATTAATCTGTCTGGAATATAAATGCAGAAGTTAGCGTAGAAGTTGTCCCAGACTTCTGTGTCTCATTTTTGTGAAGAGTGGTCAGAGGTTAGGCATTGAGAGAGAGTTACCTATACTACTTAATAGTTTTATCAGGTATATAGCTAAGTTCAAACATAAAATATAGCTACTTGTTATGTCACCACCCCTGAGGTCTGGTATGTATTTTAAGCATTCAAACAAGTAATTTTGCTCCCTATAGATTCTTGTGGATACTGTTTGGGCTCTGTCATACCTGACAGATGGAGGTAATGAGCAGATACAGATGGTTATTGATTCAGGGGTTGTGCCATTTCTCGTGCCCCTTCTGAGCCACCAGGAAGTGAAAGTTCAAGTAAGTATTTAAATTTTTTTCTTGTATAAAATTGCTATAACCATTAACTTGAACAACTAGACTTCAGTTCTGTCTGTGTGCACCTATCTTCCATAATTCTCCTGCTGTGTTACTGAACCTGATTTTGTTGATTTCCAAGTGTGTGTGTGTGTGTGTGTGTGTGTAAGAGTCAGAGAGAGGGACAGATAGGGACAGACAGACAGGAAAGGAGAGAGATAAAAAGTATCAATCCTTTGTTGCAGCTCCTTTATTGTTCATTGATTGCTTTCTCATATATATCTTGGTGGGGGGGGGGGGAGGCTACAGCAGAGCGAGTGACCCCTTGCTCAAGCCAATGACCTTGGGCTCAAGCCAGTGACCATGGGGTCATGTCTATGATGCCATGCTCAAGCCAGCCACCTCACAGTTTTGAACGTGGGTCCTGTGTGTCCCAGTTCATTGCTCTATGCACTGCGCCATTGCCTGGGCAGGCTCCAAATCTTTATCTCACTCAGATTCTTGACTGAGTTCCAGACTTAATTAGCCAATTGTCTTTGAGCCATTAGACATAGCCTTTAAGAATTCCTGCAAGCATTCCATTGTTATTTCAACCACACAAATATGATATGTATCATTTTTACCCACAGAACTGCTCTTCTTTCTATGTCCCTGTTCAGTGGACAAATGGCATAGGCCAACCTAGAAACCTTGATTCCTTCTTTCAATTCCCCTCCATTACAAAATCATGTCCATTCTGGTTACATAGCTTCAAATCGTCTTCTCCTATGTATCTAGAGCCACTGATTTAGTTCAAGGCTTGTTTTCTTTTCTGCAGATAATTGCAAATAGCATCCTACCTGCATTTCTTTCTCTCTCCAGTTTCTCCTCACTCTTATTTAGGGGTACGTGGCTGATCTATTAATCCTACTTCTGCCAAAGTAACTTTCTAGATGGAAATATGTGCCCATTCCAGGCCTTTATCACAGTCTTTCTGTTACACCAATTTAGTAATAGATAAAAATAGGTGTTAAAATTGGACCTTTACATTTATGTTTTTAATCTTTTCCCACACAATGTTTTCATGTAGTTCCATTTTTTACAATGCTGTCACTTAAAATTGTTCCCTAGTTCTGTGCAGTACTTTGTGTAAGAATGCAGTAAGTGGTACTCATTCTCCCCTGCATGTTTACGTTTTCTTGGGATTATAAGAATTATAAAATCCATTTCATCATAAATAAGTTTATAGACAATATTTTATCCTCACCCCAGACGGCAGCACTCAGAGCAGTTGGCAACATAGTGACTGGCACCGACGAGCAGACCCAGGTGGTTCTCAACTGTGATGTCCTGTCACACTTCCCAAACCTCTTGTCACATCCAAAGGAGAAGATAAATAAGGTAAGGCACATGGCCTCAGTTGTTTGTTTCTTTGTTTGTTTTTATTGCCTGTCTTTTAGAGGGAATTAATGCATCAAAAATGTAATAAACTCCAAGAGAAAAGATTTTTTGACTGTTTATTCTCTGCCATATTACCATTGTCTAAAATAGTAACTAGCTTATAGTTGGCATATACTTTATTGAATGGATAAATGCTAGGTTAATGAGGCCCAAATATTATGGATAAAAGTTTTCTTATAACTTATTTAAAATGGGAAATTCTGTATAACCTAGTCACTTTTAGATGCTTTCCCCTTAATGCAACTCAGGTGATTTTGTTATTTTATGTAGTATTTATATATTATTAACTACATTAAAATAAAAACATAAATGCCTTAAAGATATAATTTTTTAATAAAGATGCCCTGTATTTTGTTCAACTATAGGAAGCAGTGTGGTTCCTTTCCAACATAACAGCAGGCAACCAGCAACAAGTTCAAGCTGTAATAGATGCTGGATTAATCCCTATGATCATTCATCAGCTTGCTAAGGTCAGTCATGAGTTCATTGTGTATGTTACTATATATATTATAACCAAGACTTTTTGAAAAAAGATTTCATTTTGCCTGACCAGTGATGGCGCAATGGATAGAGCGTTGACCTGGGACACTGAGGTCCCAGGTTCGAAACCCTGATGTCACCAGCTTGAGCACAAATGTCGCTGGTTTGAAACCCAAAGTCTCTGGCTTGAGGAAGGGGTCACTGGCTCAGCTGGAGCCCCCCATTCTAGGCACCTATGAGAAGCAATCAATGAACAACTAAAATCATACAGTTCTTGTCTCTGTCTCTCACAAAAAAAATCATTTTATCATTTCTCTTTTAATCTTCAGGGGGACTTTGGAACACAAAAAGAAGCTGCTTGGGCAATTAGCAACTTAACAATAAGTGGCAGAAAAGATCAAGTGAGTTTGGAGAAACTGTTATGGTTGTTAATATTGGAAAGTATATTGCTATATTATGATTAGGAGTTGTTGATTGTTTATAAGCCCTGTATTTTTTAGGAAAAGATAATTATATAAATAAAAATATTTGTTCTCTTCTGTTATCTAGGTTGAGTACCTTGTACAGCAAAACGTAATACCACCATTCTGTAATTTACTGTCAGTGAAAGATTCTCAAGTTGTTCAGGTGGTTCTAGATGGTCTGAAAAACATTCTGATAATGGCTGGTGATGAAGCAAGCACAATAGCTGAAATCATAGAAGAATGTGGAGGTAAGTGTATATTAACTAGTCTGACCAGGCGGTGGCGCAGTGGATAGAGCATCGGACTGGGATGCGGAGAACCCAGGTTTGAGACCCCGAGGTCACCAGCTTGAGCACTGGCTCATCTGGTTTGAGCAAAGCTCACCAGCTTGGACCCAAGGTCACTGGCTCAAGCAGGGGGTTACTTGGTCTGCTGACGGCCCGCAGTCAAGGCACATATGAGAAAGCAATCAATGAACAACTAAGGTGTCACAATGAAAAACTGATGATTGATGTTTCTCATCTCTGTCTGTCCCTATCTGTCCCTCTCTCTGACTCTCTCTCTGTCTCTGTTAAAAAAAAAAAAAAAGGTATATTAACTAAAGAAAAATAGCTGAGCACTGGAACTCTGTAACATTAGCTCCTTAAAAGACAACTAATTAGAAAACTGTTAGGGTGCATTGCTGTCACATCTTTAGAGTATGTTGTTGTTCTTTATTCTCTGTATTAGCATTCCAAGAGGATTTTCCAGGAAATAGTCCATACTTGGAAAAACTGGTTGTTAAGGTCGTTCCATAACCTTCCTAGAGATTCACATTGCTTTTTAGGAAACACAGATACTCTTGAGTTACAGTGCTTTTGCATCATGGGGTATTCAGACAAAGTATTTTCTCAATAACAAGAAGAAATTATCCTAGAGATGTTAAGGAGTCTTGTCAATGATCATAGAAATAGTTAGTTAGATAGTTATAAAAACATAATTAAAATTCTAGGTTTTTATACACTACTCACTCTGGTTTTAAAATGTTTTACTTTTTAAGATAATTTGAAATTAGCCCCATATTCTGGTTTTGAACAACTTTTTTTAACTTATTTTTTTTTAAGATTTCAGTTATTAATTTTACAGGGGTGGGAATAAGAAGTATTAACTCCTAGTTGGTTCACTTTAGTTCTTCATTACCTGCCGTATATGCCTTGACTAGACAAGCCTGAGATTTCAAACTGGTGACCTCAGCATTCTAGGTCAATGCTCTATCCACTGTGCCACCACAGGTCAGACTGGTTTAGAACAACTTTTAACCCAGATAATTTGAGCTGCAGAATTGTTACTCTTCAGCCTTTTCCATTATAGTTGGTTCTGTCTATGGGAGTAATACTTATAATTAGGACACCTATGTATTTTCTATTATAATTTTATAAAGTACTATTAATTCATTATCTTTGACACCTATCTTCCCATTTTTCTGGTTTGTATATTTCTACCTAAAGAAAAAATGCACCTGACCAGGTGGTGGCGCAGAGGATAGAATGTCGCAATGGGATGCTGACGACCCAGGTTCAAAACCCAGAGGTTGCTGGCTTGAGCTTGGCATCATAGACAGGACCCCATAGTCACTGGCTTGAAGCACAAGATCACTGGCTTGAGCAAGGGGTCATTCGCTCTGCTGTAGCCCCCCAGTCAAGGCATGTATGAGAAAGCAATCAGTGAACAACTAAGTAGACTAAGGAGCTACAACGAAGAATTGATGCTTCTCATCTTTCCCCCTTCCTGTCTGTCCCTCTCTCAGTCTCTGTCTCTGAAAAAGAAAAAATGCAACTATTTAAAAATAATATAGATAAAAACATTTTATTTTTAAAAAATCTTTATTTCTTATTTTGAAATGAAATTTAATGGGGTGATATTGATTAATAAGAGTACACAGGCTTCAGGTGAACATCTCTATAGCACTTGACCTGTTAATTGCATTGTGTGCCCATCACCCAAAGTCAAATCTTTTTTTTTTTTTTTTGTATTTTTCTGAAGCTGGAAACGGGGAGAGACAGTCAGACAGACTCCCACATGCGCCCGACCGGGATCCACCCAGCACGCCCACCAGGGGGCCACGCTCTGCCCACCAGGGGGCGATGCTCTGCCCCTCCAGGGCGTGGCTCTGTTCCGACCAGAGCCACTCTAGCGCCTGGGGCAGAGGCCAAGGAGCCATCCCCAGCGCCAGGGCCATCTTTGCTCCAAAGGAGCCTCTCTGCGGGAGGGGAAGAGAGAGACAGAGAGGAAGGAGAGGGGGAGGGGTGGAGAATTGATGCAGATGGGCACTTCTCCTGTGTGCCCTGGCCGGGAATCGAACCCGGGACTTCTGCACGCCAGGCTGACGCTCTACCACTGAGCCAACCGGCCAGGGCCCAAATCATTTTTTGTTACCGTATATTTGTCCCTCTTTCCTCTCCTCCAGCCCCTAAAAAGAGACATTTCAAGGAAGAATATTTATTATTAAGGATTTACATTTATAGACTTGCATACCTGATAAGTGAAATAAATCTGTTGGGACTATAAGTGAAAGTATTGTACAGTGTTCTGAAAAATTATTTCCAGAGTTCATTGTGACCATACGATATAAGGCCCCTATTAATTTTTTTTTTTTTTTTTTTGTATTTTTCTGAAGCTGGAAACGGGGAGAGACAGTCAGACTCCCGCATGCACCCGACCGGGATCCACCCGGCACGCCCACCAGGGGCGACACTCTGCCCACCAGGGGGCGATGCTCTGCCCCTCCGAGGCATCGCTCTGCCGCGACCAGAGCCACTCTAGCGCCTGGGGCAGAGGCCAAGGAGCCATCCCCAGCGCCCGGGCCATCTTTGCTCCAATGGAGCCTCGCTGCGGGAGGGGAAGAGAGAGACAGACAGAGAGGAAGGAGGGGGGGAGGTGGAGAAGCAAATGGGCGCTTCTCCTATGTGCCCTGGCCGGGAATTGAACCCGGGTCCCCCACACGCCAGGCCGACACTCTACCGCTGAGCCAACCGGCCAGGGCCAGCCCCTATTAATTTTTTTAAATTCAGAAAATAAGATTTATCTTTCATTTATCTAATTAATCCTTAAGTTTCTGAAAACTTATTTTTGTAGTTACATAAAATAACATGAAAAACAAAGAAAAAGGTAGAAATTATTATATAGGACAGTATAATTTTATTAAAGCAGCCTGGAAAGATTAAGATCTTATTTCTAGTTCTGTCACTAACATGCCACACAACCTGCAGTCAGCTCCTTTACGCCTCTGTGCCACAGCCTTCTCGTCTGTCCAGTGGAGTGGTCAGGTGTTTTTAAATGCCTGCCTTAGGGATCAGGGGACCTCATGGGCTTCTAAAGATGAAGGAATTTATGGGACACGGGTCCTCTAATCAGAGCATTTCAGATTTTTATCTGGTTTTTAGACAATTATTTTTGGGAGGCTGTGGGAGAGAGTTCTGAGTTTTTTAGGATCTTTAATGATTAAAATGAGCACAGTTTTTATTGTATCTGCTTATTTTTGTCAGGTTTGGAGAAAATTGAAGTTTTACAGCAACATGAAAATGAAGACATATATAAATTAGCATTTGAAATCATAGATCAGTATTTCTCTGGTGATGATGTAAGTATAAAAGTATAGTGTGTCTGCGTGTACATTAAAACCGATACATACATAAGTTTACTAAGAATTTTCCTTTTATTATTAACGAATTAAGGTTATACTGTATTTCTATCAGATACTTTTGGGGTGGCATTTTTCCAGTTCTTTATAAAAATATAAATTTTAAAAATTAATGATTGATTTCCACTAGTCAGTTTTCTTAAGTCCTGTGTCTGAAACTTCATTATTGGTAAAATTGTAAAAACAGTTCTTGTTGCATTTATAATCTGTTAAATGGGAAGATATAGTAATTATAGAAATAAAATATGTTTGTATAGGTACAAATCTAAAGATACAGGAACTTAAGAACAGGGCAGTTTTTAAATATGTGTTCAATTTTATATTCTCAAAATTCTAAATAATATTATTGATTTACTTAAATATTTTGATTAAAACATCCATACAAAATTCTCTTAAGTAAATCAGGGCCCTGGCTGTTTAGCTCAGTGGTAAAGCATTGGCCTGGTGTGTGGATATTCTAGATTCAATTCCCAGTCAGGGCACACAGGAGAAGTGCCCATATGCTTCTCTACCCTTCCCCTCCCCCTACCCCCTACCCCTTTTCTGTCTCTCTCTCTCTCTCTTCCCCTCCACAGCCATGGCTCCATTGGTTCAAGTGCATTGGCCCTGGGTGCTGAGGATGGCTCTGCGGAGCCTCAGCCTTAGGCACTAAAAATAGCTCAGTTGCAAGCATGGCCCAGGGTAGCAGAGTATCAGCCCCAGATAGGGGCTGCCGAGGGGATCCTGGTTGGGGCGTCTACAGGAGTCTGTCTCTATCTTCCCTCCTCTCACTTGGAAAAGAAGAGAAATAAAAAGGAAATCAGTTCTGCCTATGCCAAATATATACTATCTTATTATAATCAGGATTTTTTTCTTGCTTTTTATAGATTGATGAAGATCCTAGCCTCATTCCTGAAGCAACACAAGGAGGTACTTACAATTTTGACCCAACAGCCAACCTTCAAACAAAAGAATTTAATTTTTGAGTCCAATTGAGTGCAGCATCTTTCCCACATTCAGTATGAAGCACCACCAGATGGCTACCAAATGACAAGAACAACAAAAGGCTCCAAAACACAAATGCCTCTTCGTTTTGATGCTTCTAAAGCAAGCCATGTCTCAGTCACTTTGCAGTTGCCAAAAGTCACTATCATATGGACTGTAAATGCATATGCATGATTTCCTAAACTGTTTTAGAGTTCTTAACAGTCTCAACTACCCTATTATTCCCTGTTCCCTGGTGCCACACGCTGACAACTGCAGTCTCCAGTTTAGAATATTCCATAGTGGTGGCATGTCAGCTGTCCACTGATATTCCTTTGGAAAATGGTGCGCTGTGGATCAAGACACTTTGGGATGATGTACATACATGCTGGAAGACTTTACAGAGGTGCAGCCTCATCTGAGCCTCCATCGTTGTCCTCCACAAACATATTTTCATATTCTTTATGTGGAAAAATAGATTTTAAAGTATAAGCCAAATGATTTTCATTGGTGGAACTGACACACAACTTAAAAAAAGAAACTTGGTTATTGATTAAACAATAAGTTTTTAAAAACTGTACTTCATCTACCAGTAATTGATGTGTTTATTATCTGCCTCAGAAGCCAGGGTTGGAGGAAGAACTTTAGCTATGGATGGTAATGCTTTCGCCATTATACCTAATTTTTGAGAACAGCAAGCCCTATTTGACCACTCACTTCAGCCTGTGTGTTCCTGCTGTTTTGAAGTAATCAAATGCTGTGCATGGTATTTTACCTGAGCTGCAACCTGTTATGGACTTGAACTTCTGTTTAAGTTGAAAGCAAGAGTCCTTGACTAAGAAAAAAAAACACAAAGGTCTAAATTACCCATTGGTGATGTTAAAAAAGAAAATCTTGCTTTTAGCTTTCAGGAGTTAATATTTTTGTTTTAAATTGATAATTGGATATGGTTGATTTATATTGGGTTTAAACTGTGGAGCTTTCATGTTTACTGTAATTTAGTCTTAAAATATTTTTTACTTAGTAACCAGTGCTTTTGATAATGTGGTTGGCAACAAACCAGCAATTATTAAGAAGTGTCATAAAACTTCATTCTCTGAGTATTGGGGAAGTTAATTCAGATCGTAATCTAAAACCATATTCACATTAAAAAATTCAGACAGGATCTGTGTGGAGGAATAATCTACAGTTGTTTAACATAAATCTGATTTGCAGTGATCCTTAAGTACTTCTGCAAAATCTGGTACTATTATGTAAAAGTCACTGCTTTTGGTAAATTGACCCAGTTAATGAAATGATATGAATTTGAAATTTTTAAAACAGAATAACTTGTGCTGTCACAGGAATGATTTTATTGCTATTGTTTACTGGGTATAATTTTCCAATGCATTGATGTGAAGAAATAGAAAGTCTAATTTAGTTATCCGTTGGGGGGGTGTATTTACTGTGATGAAGATGAGACAGATGCCGTCAGAGCTTTGTGAATCAGCTGGGGTGTTTTCACTGATAAACAACACATAGCAGGTGTGCATTCATTACAAATATATGTATCTGCCAAGGTGGAGCCACTTTAAAGAGTGAATTTTGTCTTGTATCCAAAGTGGATACAAGTGTATGTTTAAACTGCAAGATTTTTACTTGCTAGAGAATCTGTTTTAATATAGTGGTTTGGCCTCTGATTATTTATAGGTTTTATAAATTTTAGAATCAATTTCTCTTTAAGGTGGCTCAGATTTTTCAACTCTTTGTGCACATAAAATTGAGTTGAAGTTCATTGTGCCTTTTTTCTTTATCCAAATTTTGAGTTAAAGCTTCATATGGTAACTGCATCCTGTTCAGACACTGTAGTCTTAAATTTTTGAAATTGTGTGGTGTTCACTAAAAGTAGGAAATAACAGAGTCAAAGCTAATTAAGGTCACAAACTTCGGTGAAACCCTTAAAAGTCCAAATCTTCTTGATATTGTGAATTGTACCCCTTCCAGTTTAGTTTCTTCTGTAACTCCGTCCTTCACTGACAGTTACCTTTTAAATTTTGCACACATTGAGATTAAATTAGGCCTCTTATTTTGCCGATTCCTGTTTCCTCTTGTGTTTTAAGTGCAAACTAACATAAGTGAACATTAGCATCAAGTAGTGCAGACGTATGTGTGCATTTGCTTGATTCAATTTGTTGTGACCTTATCCGTTTGGAATTGGAATTATGCCATTTCATAGAAAAAGGAAATTAAGTATATTGTTGCACTTTTAAGTTTTCAAAGCAGTGTTGAAAATTGCATTGTTTTTATTTTTTTTTTAAACTCGATTTAAAAAGACTAAATCGTTCTTTCAAAAGAGGCATCTAAATGTGTTCCTAATTTTGTATATGGGCTTAGGTTTTGTAACCAATAAAAAAAAAAGCTGCTATCAAATACGATAAAACATTGAAGAACTTATTTCTAAAAGTATCTTCATTTTCTAGTTTTGTTTTCTGTGTGGTTAAATTGAAATTTGGAATTATTTTTTAAATATCAGTCACAATGGACGTGAATTAGAATTATTCTTTCATTGTATTTTAATGTCTCCTTTCCACTATGACAAACATGACCAGTAACAATCCTAAATTTAAGACTATTCTGTGACAAGTAAGGACGATTTTGTGACAAATAAGTTTCCACAACTTTATTAATTTCCACAAACCAAGTGGCTTAAAACAGTCGAAGCTTATGGTTGTATAGTTCTGGAGGGTAGAAGTCTGAAGTCAGGTGGTATCTGGGACATGCTGTCTCTAGACTGAAGGAGAGGACCCTTCCCTATCTTCCTGGCTTCTGTTGGTTGCCAGTATCTCTGTTTTCATTACACGTGGCCTTTTCTCTACATAGCCATAAATACCAGGTTTAAATACCATAACTTAAAGAAAGACCATTTGAAGTAAACCTGAAATTTTTAACCTGTTTAGATAGAGGTTGTAGCTTTAAATGAAACCATGATTAATTAAAAAGTAACAGCCAAAGTTTGCATATATAAATATTTTTACTTGTGTATAATGCCACTTCAAATTATTTATGAAAGAAACCAGTGTATAGGTAAATAAGTGCGATAGCAAGACTATAGAATCTTGACATAATTTCCTTCAAAAGGGTTATCCTTTTCAGGAGATTATTTAATTACTGCAGGTGAAAATTCGTGAATGTCAGTTGTGTTACAGTCATGCTTATGAATTGTTTTAACCCTAGTTGAACTCGAGGGTTTCAATTAAATCTATTTGGCCTGACCTGTGATGGCGCAGTAGAGAAAGTGTCAACCTGGGAACGCTGAAGTCGCCAGTTCAAAACCCTGGGCTTGCCTGGCCAAGACACATATGAGAGTTGATGCTTTCTGCTCTTCTCCCTTCTTTCTCTCTCTCTCTCTCTGTGCATCTCTCTCTCTAAAAAAAAAAAAAAAAAACTGAATAAAGTTAAAAATTTTAAAAAAATCTATTTGGAGAAAGGAAGTATAGTGTAATTTCTGTACATTAAGCTGTAAGCGTTAAGGCATTATAACCCAAGGAGTGCTCTATATAACCCATCACTCATTTGTCTAAGTTTAAAAGGAACTCTAAATCTTACACCTTATTAACTAGCTGAAAAACAGTGGTAGAATGATCTCAGAAAGTACTATATAGAGAAGGGGATATACAGATGTAAATAAAATGGGGCTCAGTGCTATATCGAGAAAGCATTTGGGAAAAGAGGTGCAACATTTTCACATACTTAGTCTTTTTTTTATTTGCCCACAAAATTCCTCAAGAAACTTTAGCCTAAATTATGGTGTCTCAAACTCTGAAATATTAACATTTTATTTATTCATTTCTGGAGAGAGAGAAGGGGGGAGGAGCAGGAAGCATCAACTCCCATCTGCCTTGACCAGGCAAGCCCAGGGTTTTGAACCAGCAACCTCAGCATTCCAGGTCGACACTTTAGTTTATCCGCTGCGCCACCACAGGTCAGGCCAATGTTGACATTTCAGGCTGGATAATTTTTGGTTGTGGGGGGCTGTCCTGTGCATTGTAGGTTCTAAGTAAGGGTATCGGTAGTCCCACTCCACTCCCTAGTCTCAACTAAAAATCTCTACAGACTGCCAGGTGTCCCATGGAGGCCAGAATTGGCCCTGGTGTGAACCATTGGCCTAAATCCTGTACAAAATTCTACTCAAATGAGACAGCCTGTGTCATGCCTTTTTGTTTTGTGAGCAGTCCCAGGCTTTTCTCAGGAGCAGAAGATGAAAAGACTGAGGAGATAAAAACGTGCCTTTTCTTCATTCTCAGTTTCAGGAGAAATCATAGCCAGATCTAACCAAATCAGTCATTTGTGAGAACTCCTGGTACTAAGCCTCATCTATTGCAGAGGTCTTAAAGTAGAAATGGGAATATGGAGTAACTAGTTACCCAGAAATTTATCTTGTGGCTAAAAAACAAGGCATGTGCAACAATCAGATGTGTTGACTGATCACAGTATTCTCAACACTGCCCTTGGAGCTGTGTTTTTCAGACATTTTTAGTTGAAGATCTTTAAATTCTCTGAGAAAACTTGGGTTGGACCAGAAAAATCTCAGCATACTTTGGAAAGCACTTTGAAGTATTGTGAGAGATTGGACCCCATCAGGAAACTTACAAATTTAGTAAAAATGATTAAAAGCTGAGGAACTATGTCTGAGCCAGACTATAAAGGGTGTGTTTACTGCAGGAATTTCTTCTCCAACATCCCTTTTCCCTACCCTAACCAATGGCCACCACCTTGTCGAGTAATTTTTATTTCAAACTGAGGTACCAAAGATAAATGGGGCCTTGTGCCACGTAATGTGTGAAGACTTGGCACAAGACACAGGACAGCAGTTTTACTTACTGGTGAGTAAAAGTTTTATGGTAATACAAGTCTAAGTGTTTCAGAATAAAGGACACATTTTGCATAACATTTTTAAGATAAAGTCAGATTTTTGAGGCAGGCCATTTTATGGAAAGATTCCCACAGAAGGAACAAGAGTTGGAAGAGTCTGAGAGGCAGATGAGGCACTTGCCTCGTGGGAGCCTGTTCTATTGTCAAATAGCTTTAGTTGTTACTAACTCATCTTAATATTGAACAAAAGTCACTGCTCTTAAATGGCCATTATTATAAACTACTCATGCTTCAGAGTAGACGTTCTGCTGTTTCCAGAGAGCAGAAGACAGATCTGTTTTCATCAGCTCCCTCAACATTAATCCCTATGCATTTCAGCCATTCTGATTATAAGGTTGTTTCTAGACCTGGTTCCTGTCAGCATCGTGCCTTCCAGTGACCCTAAGAATTGAGTGTGATATGACTAGTTTCTGGGTTCAATGGAATGGTAACATTCCATTAACTGGACACAATTTCGTTAATGTGCAAGAGATTGTTTTGGGTATTTTACCAGCTTTGTCGTGATTAGATTTGTGACAGCCACAGATCCCTTTGTCCTCAGCTCTCCTTGACTAAGTAGGCATTTATACTTTTAAACCTAAATATAAGAATTTCTAAGTCATAATGATTTTAGCCTAGTTTTCCTAATAATAACTATCAGATTCCTTTATTGATTGTATTCTTTCCATGTCTTCAGTCTTTCATAAGTAAGAATTTTGACTAAGCCTGAGCCTTAGTCAAATATTGCTTTTTTTTGTTCCCTTTTTTTAAATTAATTTTAATGGGGTGACATTGATAAATCAGGGTACATATGTTCAGAGAAAACATCTCTAGGTTATTTTGACATTTGATTATGCTACATTCCCATCACCCAAAGTCCAATTGTCATCCGTCACCTTCTAGCTGGTTTTCTTTGTGCCCCCCCTCCCCCAACCCCCTCCCTCTCCTCTGCCCCACCCCGTAACCCCCACACTCTTGTCCATGTCTGTCAAATATTTCTTGAGCACCATATCCTATGCCAGGTACTGTGCTAAGGCACAAGATGCTTACATACACAAAGGAGAAATTATGACAACTGTTAGGGAAAAAAAGGTATATAATGCTGTAAAATTGAGGGACTTCACCTAGTTAGGAAGGTAATCACCAGGCTGGCTGTGAGCCCTTACTAAATGCCAGCCACCAATATGGGCACTTTACATTTTTTATTGATTTTAGACACATCAATTGTTGTTCATGCATTCATTGGTTGATTCTTGTATGTGCCCTGATCAGGGATTGAACTCAAACCTTGGTGTATTGGGACAGCATTCTAACCAACTGATCTATCCAGTCAAAGTGGTATGGGCACTTTGAAGTACCAATACAGCATGACCAGGCAGTGGCGCAGTGAATAGAGCATCAGACTGGGACACAGAGAACCCAGGTTCAAAACCCAGAGGTAATTTGGCTTAAGTGTGGGCTTGTCTAGCTTGAGTGTGGGCTCACCAGTTTGAGTGTAGGGTCGCTGGCTTGAAACCCAAGGTTGCTGGCTTGAGCACTGAGCCACTTGCTCTGCTGTCGCCTCCCCCGCCCCCGTCAAGGCACATATGAGAAGCAATCAATGAACAACTAAGGAGCTGCAATGTCTCTTATCTGTCCCTCTCTCTGTCTCTGTCACAAAAAGAAAAAAGGTACCAACCCAATCTTTCAGCAACTCTGAAGAAGGTTCTGTTAGGCAGAGAGAAGTTGAGTTTTTCCAGAATTACACAGCTAATGATGGTGAGGAAAACGCAGGAGTTAACTGGGCAGATTCACAGAGGAAACAGTAGGTAGAAAGACCACGTAGGAAACCCCAAGGGGAGTCCAGGAAATGAAAGAAAGCCAGTATCACTCAGCAAAGATAATGGAGAGAAGGATTTCCAGGAGCAAGAAGTGGCTAAACATAAGTCATGGCCAGACCCCATTGGCTGGGAAGTCACATAAAGGATTTTAGTATTCTAAGATCAGTGATAGATAGTATCACTGAACAAGAGTGATGGTAGAAGAATTGTGTTTAATAACAATCACTGGCTGGTAAGGTAAGGACAGAAGAAATGTACTTTGGATTTAGTGATGTGCAGAGATCACATCAGTGAGAGTAAAGCAATGAGGCAAGAGACAGTGAACAGTGTGGTCCATGAAGTGGATGTGATCAAGAGATACCCCTTAAAATAGGAACTGGCAATGCCTTAGATCGGGAGTTTGAGAGGAAAGTATCAAGGATGATAAGGTTTCTGGATCGTAGTAACTGGCAAATGGAAGTAACATACGATGGGGGACACTGGAAGAAACGGGAATAGAGGGTGATGAGTTCAGTTTGGTTGGGTTGACTTGAGACATCCAAATGACTGTTAAGAAGGACAGTTGTATTAATAAATACTGATCCAGAGGTCAAAAGAGAGGGCCAGGGTAGACATTTGAATCTTCTGCCTATTTTTGGTGGCTATTAAAGCAAGGGCGATGATGAGACTGCCTGAGTTCAGCATTAGCATTTGGATTGAGAACAGGATTTAGGACTAATTACTGTGGAGTTCTCACATTCTGTGGGCATGTAGTGGAGGATGAGATTGCAAAGGAAAACAGATGGTATGGCTAAAGGTAGAAAGAAAGCTCTTGTTTTTTACAGAAAAACAGAGGGAAAGTGATTTCAGTGTCCAATGATGCTGAGAGGTCAAGTAGGGTAAGAACAGGAAATGTCCTTTGGGTTAGTGATACAGAGGTCACTGGTCACCTTAGAGCTGTATCACTGCAGAAAAGGAGGCAGAAACTAGAGTGGAAAGGACTGAGGAGGAGGGGCAGAATATGAAGACAGTGAATCTAATTAGTTTCTTAGGTTTTTATTGTACTCTGAAGGGAAGGGCTGGGCAGTCACTATAGGGTGATGTGGGGTAGTTGGCAGAGGGAAATAGATGTTGAATATATAAGACAATAGTCATCGTCAATTTTCTAAGTTCACGGGATTGGCCATATTCCTTCAGTCATTAGTTATTTAATTGAACAACTAATATATATATATATATATATATATATATATATATATATATATATATATATATCAAACTCTGTAATGGATGAAAGTGATACAGCAGTAAACAAGCCAGACACAACCCCTGGCCTTATATTCTAGTAGCAAGAGACTAGCAATTAATTTTATCAGCTATATTTTTAAAAAATGATATAAGGGGTAACTAGGGGAGGAAGTTACTGAACTTGTATTCAGTCCCAGAAGTTTTTCTTGTTTGTTGTTGTTGTTGTGTGTGTGTGTGTGTGTGTGTGTGTGTGAGAGAGAGAGAGAGAGAGAGAGACATGACAAACAGAGGTGGATTTAACAGCACACCGGGCACTTGCCCTGGGCCCCGACTTAAGAAGGGCCCCACAAAACCCCAAATTTACACATTTTTCTAATGACACCAAGTTTGGTTTCAATTTTTTTGTTGTTGTTGTTGCATTTTTCTGAAGCTGGAAACAGGGAGAGACAGGTTTTTTTTTTGGTTTTTTTTGTATTTTTCTGAAGCTGGAAACGGGGAGAGACAGTCAGACAGACTCCCGCATGCACCCGACCAGGATCCACCCTGCACGCCCACCAGGGGCCACGCTCTGCCCACCAGGGGGCGATGCTCTGCCGCGACCAGAGCCACTCTAGCGCCTGGGGCGGAGGCCAAGGAGCCATCCCCAGCGCCCGGGCCATCTTTGCTCCAATGGAGCCTTGGCTGCGGGAGGGGAAGAGAGAGACAGAGAGGAAGGAGGGGAGGGGGTGGAGAAGCAAATGGGCGCTTCTCCTATGTGCCCTGGCCGGGAATCGAACCCGGATCCCCCGCATGCCAGGCCAACGCTCTACTGCTGAGCCAACCAGCCAGGGCCTAGTTTGGTTTCAATTTTAACATTAATAGTACATAATGTTTTTTACTCATTTAAAAATATGGTGAACACGTATTTTTATTTTCCCTGTCTTTCTCTTTTTTTAAGGGGTCCAATATTTCTTCTGGGCCTGGGGCCTCAACCACACTTAATCTGCCTCTGGTGACAGAGAGACAGAGAGAGGGACAGATAGGGACAGAATGAAAGGGAGAGAGATGAGAAGCATCAATTCTTTGTTACAGCTCCTTAGTTGTTCATTGATTGCTTTCTTATATGTGCCTTGACCCAGGGACTGCAGCAGAGCAAGTGACCCCTTGCTCAAGCCAGTGACCCCATGCTTAAGCCAGCGACCTCAGGGTTTCAAACCCAGTTCCTCCGTGTCCCAGTCCAACGCTCTATCCACTGTACCACCACCTGGTCAGGCCAGAAGTTGTTTAATTGTGGTAAAATACACAGAACATGAAATTTACCATCTTAATCATTTTTTAAGTGTACAGTGTGTAAGGTATTTTCCCCACTGAGGAAGAAAGAAGGGCGTAGCCACCAAATGTGGAATAGCAAAAGCTTTATTTAGTAGAGCGCATCCCAGACGAGGTTCTCTGGGCCGTGAGATGGGCCAGAGAAGTCGCACAGCGTCCCCTGTTGGGCAATTTATAGGGTCAGTAGGGTGGTCGGGTTGATTTGACTTGGTGAAATTTCATTGGCTGACAGATAGTCTTTCTTTTTCAAAGGGCTCCTGGGAAGTTTCTTTTGGCAGGCATGGGTGTGGGCAGTTCCAGCCAAAGTTCCCTGGCCTGGTTCCTCATGTGACCTTCCCCTATTGCCAACCGACCTCACACAGTGCAATATGTTAAGTATATTTACATCGTGAACCAATACTCCAGAACTTTTTCATCTTGCAAAACTGAAATTCTATAGCCATTAAACAATTTCTCTCCTTGCAGCAGCTGGCAATCACCATTCTATTTTCTGTCTGTAAGATTATAACTACTCTAGCTAGATATACCTCATGTAAGTGGAATCCTACTGTATGTATTTGTCTTTCTTGTGACTGGCTTATTTCACTTAGCATAATGTGCTCAAGGAACTTCCATGTTGTAGCAGGTGTCAGGATTTCATTCCTATTTATAGCTGAATAATATTGCATTGTTTGTATATACCACATTTTAAAACAACAAATAATCTTTTTAGCATAAATATCCTAGTGAGACTTTAGTATGAATATATTTTTTACAATTAATTCATTTTTTTAACCTGAAATTCAGATGTCTCTGAGCATACTTTTACCTGGCTATTCAAACTGAAAAATACAGGCATGGTCAATAAGGGTTGCAATCTTTAAACTCTGACTCCTTTCTCCAGTGTTATGTCTCTAAGTAACAGAGGCCTAAGGAAGGAGGGGCGGGTGGTTAAGAGCAAATTTTAAAATGCTAGCAAAAGTAAAGAGAAAGGTTAATGTGATTGGGATACAGTTGCACTTCATCAGAGTAGAGCTATACAGTAGTTGCCTATTAGGATGTCAGAGTGCAGGGACAAGAAGCAAAGGCCTTGAGGACACCCAGTCACGGATTCTGCCCTGGGCCGGTCTGAGTCTGTTTTCACATTTGTAAAATAGGAAAACTCAGACCTCTTGAGCTGTTGTGATATTAGATAAGATAGCGGAGATAAAAGCAGCTAGTGCCGAGCCGAAATGACCTGTAGCTCCTCCCCCATTTTTTAAGAAATGTAGTTCACAGGAAGCCACTAGGCTTTAAAAAATCCTGTTGGTGGCTGAAAACTCCCTTGGCCCTCACCTCCTGCAAGACTTGCAAGGGCCTAATTAGAGCCTTTTGTCTCTAATATTCTCCCTAGTCTATCAGCAAAATTTCCACCATTTGTACTTCACTTTGTACCTTAAGGTTCTGAATCTGGTTAAAAATAATACTGCAGTACTCTGGGTTTGGCTTGGGAACAGGTTTGGACCAGGGCGTCACGCAACTTCTTGTGCCGGATACCGACTCCAGGAAACCTCGGGGTATGGGCTGGCTAACCTGGAGGGGGTGGCGGAAGGGAAAGCCTCTGCCCGCCTCCGCCCTGGCCAAGGAGCCCCGCCCCCCGGAGGCCTGGCCCCGCCCACCTTCCCTGGCCCGCTCCACCTTTGCGGCTTGCGAAGCTCGCCGCCGGCAACGGGACCGAGAAGCATGGACGCTGGGTCGGAGCTGGGGGCGGCGGCGGGTGGCTCGCTGCTGCTGTGCGCCGCGCTGCTGGGGGCGGGCTGCGCGCTGGGCCTACGCCTGGGCCGCGGGCGGGGGGCAGTGGACTGTGGCGTGCTCGCCTGGCTCTGCTACGACGCCCTGGTGCACTTCGCACTGGTGAGTGCTGTCCCCTCGGGCCGGCAGATGCAGGCCTATGGCGCCTCTTTGGGACCCTTCCTCCCTCATCCCACAGCGTGCCTTGAAAAGGACGGGGACTGGTTAGCCGCTCCATTCCTGCGGCGGGAAGTCTGTGGAGACTGGGAAGTATTTGGCGGACGCGGTGCTCCTGGCCTTTGGCCAGATGCTGTAAAAAGAGCGCAGTTTCCTTAGTGGTGCCAATTAAAAACAAACAAAAACGAAAGCTGAGGCCCTCGCCAGGTGGTGCGGTGGATAAAATCGTCTGGGCGCACCGAGGACCAGGTTCCATCCCGAGTCAGGGCATGTGGAAGAAGCAATCAGTGAGTGCACAACTAAATGGAACAACTGAGTGGAACAACGAGTTCTCTCACTCTCTCACTCTCTCTCCCCTTTCCTTTTTCTGTCCCTTCTCTCTCTCTCTCTCTCTCTCTCTCTCTCTTCCTCTCTCTCCCCCCCTCCTCTTTCCTCTCTCTCTTCCTTTCTATCTCTCACTCTCTCAAATCAATGGGAAAAATTTTTTTTAACTGAATATAGTGATTTTTCTACCGTGTTATGTTAATTTAATAGTAAGCTACTAACAGCCTTGGCTTATTTGACTTTGTAACTTGCACTAAATGTTGAACTGAAAATTGAGTTTTTAAGTGCCCCAGAGAGAGCAGGGAGAGGTTAGGAGGCTTGCTGCAGCAAAAGAAAAAAAACACAAAACCCAGTGTGCCTTAATAGTAATCCCATTTATTGCATCATGACCATGTGCCAGGCATAGTACTGTACTGTGTTCAAATTTTGAATCTTTACAACACTATTAGCTAGTTATTAATGTCCCCATTTTACAGAGGAGAAATAAAGCCCAGCTAAGTTAGATGACCACAATACCACACAGCTGGCATGATTCTGAGTTTGTAACTGCAAAACTTGTACTCTTTATTTTATTTTATTACAGAAACAGAGAGAGGGTCAGAGAGGGGGATAGATAGGGACAGAGAGACAGGAACTGAGAGAGGTGAGAAGCATCAATCATTAGTTTTTTGTTGCGACACCTTAGTTGTTCATTGATTGTTTTCTCATATGTGCCTTGACCGGGGGCCTTCAGCAGACTGAATAACCTCTTGCTAGAGCTAGCGACCTTGAGTCCAAGCTGGTGAACTTTGCTTAAACCAGATGAGCCAGCACTCAAGCTGGTGACCTCAGGGTCTCGAACCTGGGTCCTCTGCATCCCAGTCCGATGCTCCATCCACTGCGCCACCGCTTGGTCAGGCCTTGTACTCATTTTATATCACACCAGGCTTTAGGAGATATGTCCCTAAAAATTCAGTTTACTTTACAAATAGCCAGTAGATTATATCTAAGGGAATTTTATTAAAATACCCCCTTCCCCATGCACACACTTTTCCTTAAAGTTATTTTATTTTTTTTATTTTTTATTTTTTATTTTTATTTTTTTTAGATTTTATTTATTCATTTTAGAGAGAGTAGAGAGAGAAATAAGGGGCAAGGAACAGGAAGCATCAACTCCCCATATGTGCCTTGACCAGGCAAGCCCAGGGTTTTGAACTGGCGACCTCAGCATTCCAGGTCGACGCTTTATCCACTGCGCCACCACAGATCAGGCTCCTTAAAGTTATTTTAACTATGCCAAAAGAACTTTTGCAAATTTGACCTTGCTTAAATCTAGACAAACCTGGGCTGATGTGAAGCCAAAGTATATAGCAGTGATTTTCAACTGGTGTGCTGCATACAGGCGTGCAGCAAGGATTTTTAAAACATGCAATACCTGAATAGTCAAATACCTGACACCTCTTTTCCCTTAGGTTGTCAAATTTATTTATTTATTTATTTATTTATTTATTTATTTATTTATTTTTTACAGAGACAGAGAGAGAGTCAGAGTGAGGGATAGTCAGGGACAGACAGACAGGAACAGAGAGATGAGAAGCATCAATCATTAGTTTTTTTGTTGCGCATTGCGACACCTTAGTTGTTCATTGATTGCTTTCTCATATGTACCTTGACCGTGGGCCTTCAGCAGACCGAATAACCCCTTGCTCGAGCCAGCAACCTTGGGTCCAAGCTGGCGAGCTTTTTGCTCAAGCCAGATGAGCCCGCGCTCAAACTGGCAACTTCGGGGTCTCGAACCTGGGTCTTCCGCATCCCAGTCTGACGCTCTATCCACTGCGCCACCACCTGGTCAGGCTAGGTTGTCAAATTTAGAAAAATGACAATAGCCAACACAACAGTAGCCATCTGGTGTGAATGAATCAAAATTATACCTATTTTTTTCTGTCACATTGGCAAAAAATCTATTTTGGGGGGTGTCACAGAATCTAAGCCATCAATTCATGTGTGCCACAAGATGAAGAAGGTTGAAGGTCGCTGGGCTGGGGCTGAGCACATGGAGATAGAAAGCATGGCTGCTCGGCTGCACTGGGCTCAGGGTTGGGGATTTACTCAGAAGCGGGAAGCAAGCAAACCTACAGCAGGGAAATAACTGCTGGGTTTACTCCTTAATATTTCTTTTCTTCTCATTAGATTTTTGAAGACTGAGCAATTGCTTCAGTCTGAGATGCAAAGGGTTGAAAATCTCTGATCTATCATATTGAGAAAGCAAGCAAGTAGGCAAAGTCTTATTTTTCTAATTTATTTATTCATTCATTTATTTTGAGAGAGAGAGAGAGAGACAGGAACGTCAGTCTGCTCCAGTATGTGCCCTGATCAGGAAATCGAACTGGCAGCCTTTGCACTCCGGAGATGCTCCAACTAACCGAGCTATCTAACCGAGCTCTTCAGGCTTAATTTTTATTTTATTTTTTTAAGAGAGAAGAAGGAAAAGAAGGGAAGGGGGAAGGGAAGCATACATTTGTTGTTCCATTCGGTCGTGCATCCTTTCGTTGCTTCCTATTTGTGCCCTGACCGGGGCTGGAACCCTCAACCTTTAGGGACGACACTCTATCAACTGAGTTAACTGGCTGGGGTGAAAAGTTTTCAATAATCATCTAGGTCTGTATATTAGTTGGGTATGTGTACATGCCAAATGTTGGTGGGATGATGAAATTCCTTCTTTCCTAATAGTCAGCCTATGGAGATAAGAGACAGTGAATATTTTTCCTCAACTCGTTTATTTATAGAATTGATTTTTTAAGCTGTCATTTGACACACGCCTCTTGAAGAACAAGGGCAGTAAAATACGTTCGTAGGCCCAGTGAAGAAGAATTTATTATAACATATTCTAGACATACAAAAAAGGTAATTATAATACAAAAACATATACCCATATGTGCTCCACCTAGTTTAAAATTAAGTCTACTTTGCAAGCAGACTGTTACAGGTAACACCACACACATCTCTGTTTGTGGCACCTTCAGGTATAGCCCAATGTGTAGTCGTCCTGTCCTTGCCCCTCCCTGTTCCAAAATTATCTGTCCCCTATGCAGCCCCTTGTGCCATTTACCTGTCCCAGCTACAAAATGTTCCACTTTGAGATCTATCATGCCTTAGTTCAGTGGTTCTCAAAGTGTGCGCCAGGGCACACTGGTGTGCCCTAGAAGATTTCCAGGTGCGCCCTATGGTA
The DNA here is from genome assembly GCF_036850995.1 of Saccopteryx leptura. Taxonomy (NCBI): domain Eukaryota; kingdom Metazoa; phylum Chordata; class Mammalia; order Chiroptera; family Emballonuridae; genus Saccopteryx; species Saccopteryx leptura. Next base: position 105,150,233 of record NC_089506.1, on the reverse strand, counting down.
TTCCAGAGAAATATGTGCTTGTTGGGGACCAAAAAACCAACAGGGTTTTTGAGTTTAGATTTTTGGGGGACAGAGGTGTGGGGAATTGGCTGTAAAATGACAGTCTGCCCAACCATGCACCTCACTTGCCTGATTAGGTTGCAAAAGGCTATTAAGCTGTCGTGCTGGATTGTTTACACTACCCCCATGTTCCCTGGAAAGACTGGAGGCAAGTTTCTTCTATCCTTTGTTTGGTGTAAAGTTAAGATGATATGTATGGTGGGGGTTTTGGATTGATGATTAAATATAAAGAATTGTCTCTTGAAGCCTTTTGGATTTCTATAAAAGAAGAATATGTGGCAATATCTAAAAAAGCTTTGAACATTTTACTACAGTTTTCAACATCCTATTTATGTAAATTAGGATTTTCTACCCTCAACACAATTAAGAGTAAAAAGAGAGGAATTCTTCAATGTATTGATGAGGAAGTGAGAGTTTGACTTTCAGATATATGCCCAAACACTGAAGAAATCACTAGGACACATCAGGCTCATGTTTCTCATAAATACAAGATTGAGAAAACTTAACACATTCATGCTGGGACCTGCCAAATTTACTAAATCTTAACTAAGAATGTATCTTTATATAAAAAGATAACTTTATTGTCTTTTTTTTGTTTTTTAAATTTTATTTATTCATTTTTAGAGAGGAGAGAGAGACAGAGAGAGAGAAGGGGGGAGGAGCTGGAAGAATCAACTCCCATATGTGCCTTGACCAGGCAAGCCCAGGGTTTTGAACCGGCGACCTCAGCATTTCCAGGTTGATGCTTTATCCACTGCGCCACCACAGGTCAGGCTTTTTTGTTGTTGTTTTTTTTTTTTTTTTTTTTTAATTTTATTTATTTATTTATTCATTTTAGAGGGGGGGGGGAGTGGGGGAGAAGCAGGAAGCATCAACTCCCATATGTGCCTTGACGGGGCAAGCCCAGGGTTTTGAACCAGCAACCTCAGTGTTCCAGGTCGATGCTTGATCCACTGCACCACCACAGGTCAGGCTTTTTTGTTGTTTTTTTGTTTTGTTTGTTTTTACAGAGACAGAGCGAGAGTCAGAGAGAGGGATAGATAGGGACAGATAGACAGGAACAGAGAGAGATGAGAAGCATCAGTCATCAGTTTTTTTCGTTGTGGCACTTTAGTTGATCATTGATTGCTTTCTCATATGTGCCTTGACCGTGGGGCTACAGCAGACCAAGTAACCCTTTGCTCAAGCCAGCGACCTTGGGTCCAAGCTGATGAGCTTTGCTCAAACCAGATGAGCCCACATTCAAGCTGGCGACCTCAGGGTCTCAAACCTGGGTCCTCTGCATCCCAGTCCGATGCTCTATCCACTGCGCCACCGCCTGGTCAGGCTCGTTATTTTTATTTATTTATTTATTTATTTATTTTTATTTTTATTTTTTCTGAAGTTGGAAACGGGGAGGCAGTCAGACAGACTCTCGCATGCGCCCTACCGGGATCTACCCGGCATGTCCACCGGGGGGCAATGCTCTGCCCATCTAGGGTGTTGCTCTGTTGCAACCAGGGCCATTCTAGTGCCTGAAGAATAAGTTGGGACAGGCTGGTAAGGGAGCTGGAAGACTTTTTTAATGTTTATTTTATTGATTTCAGAGAGAGAAAGACAGAGAGAGAGACCCTGGAGAATGACCTTGTACCTCACAGTCCCATCTTGGGGAGCTTAATGATGCCAACCAGGGCTTCAGCAAAGCAAGTAGCATTGCAGATTTGGTGGCCTCATGGTTGGAAGAGCTTCGGTAGTTTAAGTGCTTTGAGCAGCCTCATTGAATGGGTGAGAGGGAGGGACAGACAGGAAGGGAGAGAGAGGAGAAGTATCAACTCCTAGTTGCAGCACCTTAGTTGTTCATTGATTGCTTCTCATATGTGCCTTGACCAGGGGGCTCCAGCCGAGCCAGTGACCCCTTGCTCAAGCCAGCGAGCATAGGATTATGTCTATGATCCCACGCTCAAGCTGATGACCTCACGCTCAAACTGGATAAGCCTGTACTCAAGCCAGCGACCTTGTGGTTTTGAACCTGGGATGTCAGCATCCAGGTTGATGCTCTGTCCACTGTGCCACCACCTGATCAGGGTATTCTGTTTATATTTCAACTATGGCAGACAGCAGCTATTATTTATTTTTATTTAAGATTTTGTTTATTGATTTTGAGAGAGAGAGAGAGAGAGAGAGAAAGGGTTGGTGGAAGGTGGGGGAACAGGAAGCATCAACTGATAGTAGTTGTTTCCCATGTGTGCCTTGACTAGACAAGCCCAGGTTTCAAACTGGCACCCTCAGCATTCTAGGTCGGCACTTTATCCACTGCGCCACCACAGGTCAGGTAACAACTAGCTTTTAAAAAAATAATATAGACCTGACTGGGTAGCTAAATTGGTTAGAGCATCATCCCAATATGTCAAGGTTGCGGATATATCCCGGGTTAAGGCACATATCAGAAGCGACCAATTAGTGCCCAACTAAGTGGAACAACTAAGTGAAACAGTGAGAGGATGCTTCTCTCTCCCTTCCTTTCTCTTGCTCTCTCTCAAGTCAATGGAAAATTTAAAAAAAGAAAAGAAAAAGGGAATTGGTCAAAAGAAGTAAGCTTGTTTATCCAAGTCTTAAATGATTAGTTCCTTGTAGGAAAAGACCTTTTTACGTATTCTGGGCACACATGCATACACATGTACCCAATTGCCCAACTCCAGCCACGTATCCGGGGAGAAACCCTGTCTGGTGGCCTGCTGCAGATTGTATCCCTGCTTTCTGTTTAATCATTCTTTTCAGTAGTCCCCAGCTCTTCGCACATCCTCTATCACAAAGCATCACAAGCTTTTCTGAGCATGTGTGTGGGGAAAGGGTGATTACTACCTCCTTTGCAAGACTTTTGAGTGCCTTGGGAACAGACTTACTTTCCCATCTTTGTGTCTTCAAAGATACCCTGCCTGACTGCAGAGTGCCTTCGCAAAGCTGACTACATCCTAAGACCTCAGACGTTTTAGGACCATCAGCTCTAGTAGCCGGATGAAAAACCGGTTGGCTCAAGTGGTACTTTCCAGTCATCCTGGGAGAGTGTGAGCCTGCTTGTTCAAAAACGGTGGCCCCAAATTGCAACCACTTTGGGAAGAAATTCAAAGAAGGTTTTGTGTTTTTCAAGATTTTATTTGCTTGGTACATTTTTTTTTTTTTTTTTTTTTTTTTTCATTTTTCTGAAGCTGGAAACGGGGATAGACAGTCAGACAGACTCCCGCATGCGCCCGACCGGGATCCACCCGGCGCGCCCACCAGGGGCGATGCTCTGCCCCCCAGGGGGCGATGCTCTGCCCATCCTGGGCGTCGCCATATTGCGACCAGAGCCACTCTAGCGCCTGAGGCAGAGGCCACAGAGCCATGCCCAGCGCCCGGGCCATCTTTGCTCCAATGGAGCCTTGGCTGCGGGAGGGGAAGAGAGAGACAGAGAGGAAAGCACGGCGGAGGGGTGGAGAAGCAAATGGGCACTTCTCCTATGTGCCCTGGCCGGGAATCGAACCCGGGTCCTCCGCACGCTAGGCCGACGCTCTACCGCTGAGCTGCTTGGTACATTTAATAGTCACTATCCTGTGTGAACACGTTGTCTATTACTTTTGGAACAAAAGAGAAGGCAGTGTAGATTACAGTGGTGTTTAGTGTTTTAAACCTATAAGTGGGGCTCTGGAGCAGGAACCTCTGATTCATTTACTCGAACCATTCAAGTGACAGGCAGTTACGCTTAGCAATAAGGACCATGGCAGCTCATGGAAAGCCAGCAGAAGCTGAAGAGAAGCAGAGCAGGCTTCAAGCAGTCTGGAGTTGGAGTTTGTTCTGAATCAGCTAGCTCTGGTCTAGGATAACTTCCCCCTCTCCTGGCTCCTCTCTAAGCCTTCTTCTCTTTGTGCTACTTGCAGCCTTTCTCACTGTTTATTCTGTGTCTGTATCTACTCATATCCCATAGGTTGAATATTGTCCTCCCCCTCCAAAAAAATATAGTGAGGTCCTAACCCTCAGTCCCTCAGAATGTGGGCTGACAGAGGTGATCAAGTTCAAAAGGGCCATTACGGTGGGCCCTCATCCAATACAACTACTGTCCTTATGAAAAGGGGAAATTTGGACACAAGGCACACACAAATATTCTCTGTGAATGTAAAAGCAGAGATCAGGGGGATGCTTCTGTAAGCCAAGGGTACCAGAGATTGCCGTCCACCCATCCAAAGCGGGGGAAGCGGGGCAGAGTCTTCTCACAGCCCCAGGAGGAGCCAGCCCACTGAGACCTTGGTTCTGGACGTCCAGTCTCCAGAACTGTGAGATAGTAAATGTTTATGTTTGAAACCACATAGTCTATAGTACTTTATTTCTGGCAAAGCAATGCACCCTGCTTCCTGGTAACTTGATTTTATTCATAATGTTGATTGGTTCTTGGTCTCTTGTGACCTCTGCTATGTATTAGTTTTCAGAATCAGCTTGGAATCATTCCTTATGTCTCAGTTTGAGTTCCAGAAAGTAAGAACTTCATTGGCCCGTCTAGTCCCTGTGCCTCCTTGTCCTCTGGTCCAGTCACCTATAACCAAAGAAATGGCTGTCACAATGTAAAACAGCTGTCCACTCTGGGGAGTGTGGAATGGAGTCCCATGCTGGGCACGGCACTGTTCATTGCCAACACAGCTGAGGCAATGCCCAAACCTGTGTGTGGGAAATAAGACAGCCTGCCTCTAGGAAGGCTCTAGAGACCGAGTAGTCTAATCTCACTCTAGAAATAGGAATTTTATGAATGGCCCAGAAGGACATAGAGTCATCCACCCTTTGCTTGAAAACTTTCAGTCAGTGCTCTCTTTCCAAAATGAATAGCTCTAATTATAAAGAAAATGTGTCTTACGTTGAGTTGAAATTAACCTCCTTATGACTTCTACTCATTGGTTCTAGCTCTGCCCTCTGTGTAACCCAAAGAAAAGTTGAATACCCTGTCCACACAACAGCTTCACCCAGACTGAATGCCTTCCACCATTTTTCATGAGATGGCTTCCTGCTGCTTTTCTTTCCTGTCACTTAACCTTGTATATGTCTACAGGTTGCCTTTTCAGTGCAGTGTTAGTTACTGAGCACTGTTCAAGGCGGGGGGGGGGGGGGGTCTGACCATTATTCAAGAAGTCTGGGGAACTGGCTTTGGGTCCGATACATGTGCTCTTGAATGCTGGCTCTGCCGTTTACCAGCTGTGAAACTGGGTAGTGACCCGTTCCCTGATTTTACTCCTGTAAGGAGGGGAAAGAAGGAAGAAAGGAAGGAAAGGAGGGAGGGAAGGAAAGGGAAGGGAAGGGAAGGAAGAAAAACTTTTTGTTTCAGTTTCCTTAGTTCACTGGCTGCTATAACCAAATATCACAGACTGAGTGGCTTATAAACAACAGAAATTTACTTCTCATGTCTTCCAGAGGCTAGAAACCTGAGGCCAGGCTGCCAGCATGGTCAAGGGAGGCCCTCTGCTGGGCTCATAGCCAATGCCTTCTCACTGTGTCCTCATTTGGTGGAAAGGACAAGGGATCTTTTAGGAACTACCTTTTATGAGTATTTTTAGAACTTCAATTTCAAATTCCCGATTGTTTAACTTCAAGTTTTCCATGTGATTGAGCTTGCTTTCTAGAGATTTTTTATTTCTTTCTGAACTATGTCTCTTTCATGTGTAGCCATGGTATTTGATTTCTTCTTTCTTGATGTCATTTGAGAGAGGTATTGTTAATAAGCCTAATAAAAGAACATCTAGAAAAATGAAAAATAAAAGTGAAGAGTATAAAAATTTTAAAATAGTGACAAGTAAAAAATAACCCAAAAATACAAAAACAAAAAAAATAAAGACAAACAAAATACCCACTAGAAAAATAAGAATAAAAAATATAAAAATGAAATTCTAAAGGAGAAAAAAGAAAAAATATTTCCATTTTGAGAGGTTCTTCTGTTTTCTTCCAATAGGTGGTGCTGTATTACAAGTTTTAGCTCTGTGGAATTTCTGGGCTGACCTCTGCTGAGATGTTGCTGTCTGCAATGATGTAGGCTAGGCTGCACTCAGGTTGGTGGGAGGGGCATGTTGTGAGGTCTTTACAGCTTTAGCATTGTGAGGTCTTTAGGCTTCTGGGTACTCCTTCCCACATCTCAACATATCTGGGGCCGGGGTGTGGAGCACCTCTGTTCTTCAGGGAAGATAGTGTCTCTGGAGAGCTAACTGTGGGCTTTGTCTCTGCCACTCTCAGTACTACAAAATGAGGGTGGCGGGATCCGGGAGGCTGGGGGCTGCACTTTAGCTGCCAAGTGCGGGTAGACTGGGAACACTGGCCGTGACCCCTCATTCTGCCACCACTTTGGTTCAGTATCTCCCCCTCTATCTCACTGTTCCTCCTGGCTGAAGGAGACTCAGTTACTCTGGGCTTCTCTCCTCTCCGGAGCCCCTGCAGACAAAACCCAGTCATTCTGGGCTTCCCTCCTCACCAGAGCCCCAGCAGGAAAAAAAAAAAAAGTACTTCAGGCCTCTGGAGCCCCTGCAGGCAAACCTGAACAGTCCGGGCCTCTCTCTGGAGCCCACCATGAGTGCATCTTATCTTCTGTCCCCCTTTTCACCCAGTCCCACCTTCAGTCCATTCAGTGCGTGGATCTTTCAGGTGTGCCTGCGAGCCCAGCTGGGGTGTTGAAATTTCAAGGGGAGAGATCAGGATTATCTCTCACGCTACCATTTTTTCTGACATCATCTGGACCGAGCTACCCTTTATGAGAATGCTAATACCATTCATGTGGGCTCTACGCAAAGATGGAATCTCAATGTAGGTGTTTTGGAGGGACACATTCAGACTATAGCACTTAACTATAAAGTACGGAAAAAATATTTTCCTCAAAGGATTATTATGAGGATTAAATAAAGCTTTGTAATTTAAGGCAGTGCTTCTCAAACTTGAACATGCATAAGAATCACCCTGGGATCTTTACAAGTCAGATTCTGCTTCTATAAGTCTGGGCTAGGGTCCAAGAATCTGCATTTGTAACAAGCTCCCTGGGTGATGCCCGTGCTATGGGTTGTGAACCACATTTGAATAGCAAGGATGTAGGACACCTGGCACAGTGCCTGGCATTTTGCAGAATTTAGTAAATGTTAATTCTCTCTTCTTCTATGTTTGTTTGTTTTTTGTGACCCCTCCTTGCCATACGCCATACTTGGATTAATTTTTAACTTTAATCTAATCCCTGTGTAATAAAATCATAAATGCACATGTTCAATTAAGATAAGCCTTGGAAAGTTTCCTTTCAAATCTTTAATCTGAGAAGTAACAATTGTCTCAGCAAAGAAGGATATATTCTTTTATTTTAATTTTTTTTGATAGTAGCATTTTTTTTAATTGGTTACAAAATTCAAGCCCATATACAAAATTAGGTACATGTTTTGATGCCTCTTTTGAAAGTCGTTTTAGTATTTTTAATTGAGTTTAGGGGACAAGTGTTTTTTAAGTCCTAAACCAAACACTAGTCTGGAATGTTGTAGAAACATTAGAACTTGTGTGTGACTGTTGATACCCAAAATTCTGAAAGATCCCCATGGCTCCTTGTTAATATTAGGTGACAACCCGTCTGCTGGGGCAGGTTCCAGCAAAGGGGATTTGTCATCTCATAGATGACAACTGGGCAGCATTCGTTTATAAAGTCACTAGAGCCTTGTCATCGGCGTGCCGTGGGAGGCTGGGCAGCTGGTGCTTCTGGATACAGTGATGTGTGCTGTTGCCATGGTATGGAAAAATGTCTGACTAGGCTGAATCTTTGTGAGTCAAATTCGATCATGTGAGTCAGTTTTAACAAGAATTACACACTGATTCTATTCTCACTCCACTTTATACTCCGACACTTAACAATGAACGCTGCAGTGTTTTTTCTGATTATTCATTGAAATGCACTTGAAACACAAAACAAAGCAAAAAGCTTGCAAATACATTCAAATATAAATTCAGCCTTTAAAAATACAAACACAGGCCCTGGCCAGTTGGCTCAGTGGTACAGTGTTGGCCTGGCATGTAGATGTCCCAGGTTTGATTCCTGGTCAGGGCATACAGGAGAAGCACCCATCTGCTTCTCCACCCTTTCACATTTCTCTTCTCTCTATGTCTCTCTTCCTCTCCTGCAGCCAAGGCTCCACTGGAGAAAGTTGGCCCAGGCACTGAAGATGGCACCATGGCCTTGATTCAGGTGCTAAAATGGCTCTGGTTGCAACGGAGCAACAGCCCAGATGGGCAGAGAATCATCCCCTAGTGGGCTTGCCAGGTGGATCCCAGTTGGGTACATGTGCTAATCTGTCTCTCTGCCTCCCCGCTTCTTGCCTAAGAAAAATACAAAAAATTAAAATACAAATACACAAATTATGAAAGAAATTTGAGTTCTTTTTATTTCTACAAAGACTTTCTTTGCGAAATTTTTAATGGTTGAAACCAGTAAATTGGGCATTCTCTATAAAGTATTGAATAAGATAACAGTAGCTTACACAGCTCAAGCATTTTGTAAAATCTGAGCTTTAACTTGTAGCGGTCTTACAGTCTTTAAAATATGTTGTAAAAAATTAAATGTCTGGAACACTTTAAGTCAGGGGTCAGGAACCTTTTTGGCTGAAAGAACCATGAACGCCACATATTTTAAAATTAATTCCAGGAGAGCCATACAACGACCTGTGTATGTTACGCATTATCCAATAAAAATTTGGTGCTGTCTGGAGGACAGCTATGATTGGCTCCAGCCACCCGCAACCATGAACATGAGCAGTAGGAAATGAATGGATTGTAATTTATGAGAATGTTTTATATATTTTCTTAACGTTATTATTTTTTTGTATTAAAGATTTGTCTGCGAGCCAGATGCAGCCATCAAAAGAGCCACATCGGGCTCGCGAGCCATAGGTTCCCGACCCCTGCCTTAAGTGAAAACTGAGACTGGCCTTTGTTACTTAATTTTATTGGCATGATACATTTTAGCTTTTAAGCTGGTTTTATTAGCAACTCAATTAGATATCATGTGATCCTGTTTTAGAGCATCTAATATGAACCTTCCTATTTTCTATTAACTTTTTTATTGAGATATAATTGGCATTTAACATTATATTAGTTTCAGGTGTATAACATAATGATTGAATCACCACAATAAGTTGAGTTAACATAATAGTATTATGAACTACAGTCAGCGTGCGATATATTTCATCCCCATTTCCTGTTTTTAAAGCAAAATTCCTGATACACAGTACTTTAAATTTTTTTTTCTTTTTTTGGTATTTTTCTGAAGTTGGAAACAGGGAGGCAGTCAGACAGACTCCTGCATGCGCCCGACCAGGATCCACCCGGCATGCCCACCAGGGGGCGATGCTCTGTGCTCTGTTCCGTCCAGAGCCATTCCAGCGCCTGAGGCAGAGGCCACAGAGCCATCCCCAGCGCCCGGGCCATCTTTGCTCCAATGGAGCCTCACTGCGGGAGGGGAAGAGAGAGACAGAGAGGAAGAAGAGGGGGAGGGGAGGAGAAGCAGATGGGCGCTTCTCCTGTGTGCCCTGGCCGGGAATCGAACCCGGGACTCCTGCACGCCAGGCCGACGCTTTACCACTGAGCCAACCGGCCAGGGCCTGATTGCTTTCTTTTTTTTTTTTTTTCATTTTCTGAAGCTGGAAACGGGGAGAGACAGTCAGACAGACTCCCGCATGCGCCCGACCGGGATCCACCCGGCACGCCCACCATGGGGCGACGCTCTGCCCACCAGGGGGCGATGCTCTGCCCATCCTGGGCGTCGCCATGTTGCGACCAGAGCCACTCTAGCGCCTGAGGCAGAGGCCACAGAGCCATCCCCAGCGCCCGGGCCATCTTTGCTCCAATGGAGCCTTGGCTGCGGGAGGGGAAGAGAGAGACAGAGAGGAAAGTGCGGCGGAGGGGTGGAGAAGCAAATGGGCGCTTCTCCTGTGTGCCCTGGCCGGGAATCGAACCCGGGTCCTCCGCACGCTAGGCCGACGCTCTACCGCTGAGCCAACCGGCCAGGGCCTGATTGCTTTCTTATATATGCCTTGACCAGGGGTTGGCTACAGCAGAGTGAGTGACCCCTTGCTCAAGCCAGTGACCTCGGGCTCAATCTGGTGAGCCTCGCTCAAGCCAGAAACCTCAGGATTTCGAACCTGTGTCCTCTGCATCCCAGTCCAACACTCTATCCACTGTGCCACTGCCTGGTCAGGCTGGTATAGTTATTTGAATGCCACTTTTGTGAAGAGAGATATTGGATTTTTTTTTTTTTAATTATTATTCAGTGAGAGGAGGGAAGGCAGAGATCAGACTCCTGCATGCACCCTGACCGGGATCCACCTGGTAAGCTCATTAGGGGGTGATGCTCTGCCCATCTGGAGTGTTGCTCCGTTGCTCAGAAACTAAGATCTAAGTGCCTGAGGAGGAGGCCATGGAGCCATACTCAGCAACCTGGGCCAACTCACTCCAATTGAGCCACAGCTGCAGGAGGGGAAGAGAGAGAGAGAAGGGTGAGGGGGAGAGGTGGAGAAGCAGATGGGTGTTTCTCCTTTGTGCCCTGACCAGGAATCGAACCCAGAACATCCACATGCTGGGCTGACACTCTGCCACTGAGCCAACCAGCCAAGGCTTGGATTTTTTTGAGGTGGGACAAAATGAACTGCTGTGAGGTACTTCAAAAGTATAAATTCCCTAGAATAATCCAGACTTGAGCCTACTTAATATAACTTTTAAGCTCTTTCCTTTTTCAAAATTTTCAACGTACTTTTCCCCCATAAGAACACATGTCTATACTTACCTGGCAGGAACACACCATTATCATGAAGATGGTTTCCCCAAAGCGAGGCTTATTCATTGTACTCCAACTTGCTGATCCTTGTGATTCCCCAAATGTGGGAAGCTCAACTCCATGATTTGTGGTAGTGGAGGACTCTGTTCACACTTTCCCCTGGCAAAATAAACCCAAAACACGACTCTCTGATTTTATAATGCCAATCACTGAAAAATAGCGTTTATTGTATAAACATTAACTTTGAATTTACCATTTTCAAGGTCAGGGCTCACAGCCCAGGATAGCACCCCATGGGATTACATAGGGGTGGTGCTACCAGCGGGGGTGAGCGGGGGAAGGGATGCTCCCATGCCATGCCCTGTGTCTGCGCTGCCCTCCTGGGGTTGTGATGCTCAACCAGAGCATGTTTGTATTTTCTCCCCAGGAAGGCCCTTATGTCTACTTGTCTCTCATAGGAAACATTGCGGAAGCTGATGGCTTGATTGCCTCATTGTGTAAGTAATTTGAAATGTTTGAGATTTATTGCCAGTGTGGCTGTCAATTAAATGAGTGCCTGCGTCCCATCCTGCATGGTTCCATTTATATATAAGGAAGAGGTGAATCTGTAGAGACAGATAATAAACCAGTGGCTGCCGGGGGAGAGAGAAAGGGACGTAGGAGCAAAAGGGTGAGTGACTGATAATGGGCACAGGTCTCCTTTGCTGGGTAATTAAATAGTCTGAAACTAGATTGTGGTGATTCAAGTCTGTAAATTTATTAAAACCCATTGATTTTTTGTTTTTTGGGTTTCTTTTTACAGGGACAGAGAGAGAGAGTTAGAGAGCGGGATAGACAGACAGGAAGGGAGAGAGATGAGAAGCATCAATCATCAGTTTTTCGTTGCAACACCTTAGTTGTTTATTGATTGCTTTCTCATATGTGCCTTGACCATGGGCCTTCAGCAAACCAAGTAACCCCTTGCATGAGCCAGCGACCTTGGGTCCAAACTGGTAAGCTTTTTGCTCAAAGCCAGATGAGCATGCACTCAAGCTGGCGACCTCGAGGTCTTGAACCTGGGTCCTTCCGCATCCCAGTTCATTGCTCTATCCACTGCACCACCGCCTGGTCAGGCAAAAACCCATTGAATTAAACACTTGAAACAGATAAATTGTATGGCACATTAATTATATCTTAAAAAGCTGTATATTAAAAATGTTTGTAGTGAGTGCAAGTTGAAGAGTTTGCAGTGTTTAAACTGGATATTTTTTATACTTCTAATGTCAACTTTCATGTATGGGTGTATATGTGTATAGTGTCTTATAGAGAATTTCAAAAAAACTTCTTGTTCTACAGAGATATTAGCTAGTTTTCTTATCTTCTTCATACTATTAATCAATCAACATTTGATCAGTTAGGCCCAAACAGGTGGTGGCACAGTGGATAGAATATCAACCTAGGATGCTAAGGACCCAGGTTTGAAAACCCGAGGTCACCCTCTTGAGTGCAAGGTCACTGGCTTGAGCATCAGATCATAGACGTGACCCCATGGTCATAGGCTTCAGCCCAAAGATCGCTGGCTTGAACCCAAGGTTGCTGGCTTGAGCAAGGGATCACTGGCTCAGCTGGAACCCCCAGTCAAGGCACATAAGAGAAGCAATCAATGAACAACTAAAGTGCTACAACAACAAGTTGATACTTCTCATCTCTCTCACTTCCTGTCTGTCTGTCCCTGTCTGTCTGTCTCTGTGTCTCTCTCGCTAAAAAAAACAAACAAACAAAAGAGCATTCAGTTAGTATTAACTATTGACTATCTCCCATGTACTATATCAACACTGATAAATCAATGAGCTGTGTAGCAATAGGGTACTTAGCCACTATCACAGAATTGCCTTGTATGGGGTAACAACTTTCCAGTTGTGTGTCGGAAATACCCCATTGTTGATCATTTCTTCCATGATTCTGAAATCACTTTCCCAGCCTACATCTGTGTTGGATCTCCTGTTCATCACTCATTTTAGGAAACTCTTCTAGAGAACAGAGCGACAGTGCTCTCAAAGCAAAACGTGTGTCATCTTGGATGCCTCTCAGGTCCCAGCCAGTGGTAGCTCAAGGAGCCTGAGCCCCACACCTGGAGTCCGGCTCCTTCAGTACCAGCGGCTGAGCCAAATGTAGCTGTGCACCCTTTTGGTGAGTAAGCTGGAGTGAGCTGTCCTTGAGAACTGCTGGGGAAGCCCAGGGCTGGAGGCTCCAGCCTGAGTTCTAGTTCCTCCTACCTGGCTGCCTTGTCTGGTATTAAAAAATGAAAACAGCCCAGATTTGGCTAGGACCCATGAAATGAAAATATCTAAATTAATATTTATCAAAACTTTTCAATTTACATCTTCACCTCATCTCCCTCGTCTGGCTTAGGTGCCTTTCATATGCTCCATTTGTTGAATTAAAGAATGAATGGGGCCCTGGCCGGTTGCTTAGGGTAGAGTGTTAACCTGGCGTGTGGAAGTCCTGGGTTCGATTCCTGGCCAGGGCATGCAAAAGAAGAGCCGGTCTGCTTCTCCACCCCTCCCCCTCTCCTTTCTCTCTGTCTCTCTCCCCCTCCCGCAGCCAAGGCTCCATGGGAGCCAAGTTGGCCCCAGGCGCTGAGGATGGCTCCACGGCCTCCACCGCAGGTGCTAGAATGACTCCAGTTGCAGCAGAACAGTGCCCCAGATGGGTTGGGCATCGCACCCTGGTGGGCATGCCTGGTGGATCCCAGTGGGGTGCATGCGGGAGTCTGTCTGTCTGTCCCCCCCCCACACACCGCTTCTCACTTCGGAAAAATACAAAAAAAAAAAAAGAATGACATTATAGTTTTGAATATCTGAATAGCCACTAATCTCTTAGTTCCTAAAGCATTGATATTTTATTTGTGATATTTTCTTAGATTTTGGATGCAGAGAGTACATTTTGCCAATCGTATGTATGTGTGAATTTAGAGGGGGAAAAAATTTTACTTCCGCTGTGATGTTTTCCAGTAGTGCATGGCTGGCGGTTGGCTCAGCACATGCTGGAGAGCTCTCTTCTGCTGGCCTGATGGTCAAAGCTGGCGTTCTGCATCAGCATATCTATGTGTCATTATCAGTAAATAGCTACTCCTGTTTACCGGCCATTTTTTTTTGTCAGAATAGCCTTTCACTAGAATCCTGGCCCCAAGGGACCCTAACTCTAGACAGTGAGCCACTCGAGCTTTGTGCTGCTCAACCCAGTCACAACATGGCACTGATTTTTGACCATTCATACCTTTTCTTAAAATCCAGTATTTAAAGGGAGAGAAGTGGGGACTTTTGTGGTTTTTTTATTCCAATTATTTGAGATCTTAGGACCAGCGTGTATTACTTTGGTAAATTAAAAAAGGACGAAAAACAGGAAGAGAGAGAGAAGAGGAGGGAGGGAGGGAGGAAGGGAAGAGGAAGAAGACAGAGGGAGGGAAGAATGAGGGAGGGGAATATTGCTTCCCCCAGTGCATGGCTCTCAGTCCAGCACTGAAGACTTGCACACATCATTGTGCTTCCTAAAGAACCATCCTGATAATGAGGTCTGGGAAGACTTCTTAGGCATGGCAGCTTCCCCAGTCAGCACAACTGAAGTTTTTATGATGGCTGTTGGTGAATTCTATCCCTGCAGGAGACTGAAATGCCCCCTTTGTCCATTTTGTATTTATTCTGTAGTCCAGGCTCTGTTATTTCCCTCCTTCTCCTGCCCCCTCAGCACTTATTTTCTCTTTAATTACTAATAAATTATTTATTTATTTATTTATTTATTTATTTATTTATTTCCAAAGTGAGAAGCGGGAGGCAGGGGCAGGAGGCAGACTGACTTTCGCATGCACCCAACTGGGATCCACCCGGCATGCCCACCAGGGGGCGATGCTCGGCCCATCTGGGGCGTTGCTCTGCTGCAACCAGAGCCATTCTAGCACCTGAGGTGGAGGCTATGGACCCATCCTCAGCACCCAGGCCAACTTTGCTCCCATGGAGCCTTGGCTGTGGGAGGGGAAGAGAGAGAGACAGAAGGAAAGGAGGGGGAAGGGCAGAGAAGCAGATGGGTGCTTCTCCTATGTGCCCTGGCCAGGAATTGAACCCAGGACTTTCACACACCAGGCCAACACTCTACTGCTGAGCCAACTGGCCAGGGCCTAATAAATGTGTTTTTTATAAACATTCCCTTACCTGGCCAGGCACCTCAGTTGGTTAGAACATTGTCCCAATATGCCAAGGTTGTGGGTTCAATCCCTGGTCATGGCACATAAACAGATCAGCCAGTGAATGCATAAATAAATGGAACAACAAATCAATGTGTCTCTCTCTCTCTTTCTCCCATCCTCTTTGCCTCTCTCTATAAAAAATTAACTTTAAAAATTAAATTATGCCCTGCCCGGTTGGCTCAGCAGTAGAGCATCAGCCTGGCATGTGAAAGTCCTGGGTTCAATTCCCAGCCAGGGCACACAGGAGAAGCACCCATCTGCTTCTCCACCCTTCCCCCTCTCTTTTCTCTCTTATCTCTCTCTTCCCCTCCCGCAGCTAAGACTCCACTGGAGCAAAGTTGGCCGGGGCACTGAGGATGGCTGCATGGCCTCCATCTCAGGGGCTAGAATGGCTCCGGTTGCAGTGGAGCAATGCCCCAGATGGGCCGAGCATCGCCCCCTGGTGGGCAAGCCGGGTGGATCCCTGTCTGGCACATGCGGGAGCCTGTCTGTCTGCCTCCCCCTGCTTCTCACTTGGGAAAAATACAAAAAAAAAAAAATTGAATTTTACTTACAGGCTTTATATTAAAAATTTGAAGTAAGTAATTATATTGTATTTACCAGGATAATTATTAAAGGTTGCCTTTGCAAAATCTGGCTCCATTGAATTAATTTAGAATTCTGCTATTCATAATGAAAGGGGGGCATGATTAGGGCACATATGTGAAAGCACTTTGGGAACTGTAAATAATGTTCCCATATAATATGATTGTTATTATTCTGTCAGGAGGCAAATTTATTTCTGTCTAAGGGCTTCTCATGCCTTCCTCTAAGGCGTTGTAAAGAATGTAGAGAGAATGGCAGCCATTCCTTTTATCTCCTTAAGGAAAAAAGGGTCATTTCCGTTGACTGTCATAAAAAGTATAACAAAATGTGTTTTGTTTTTAGGGAAAGAATATGGCAAAGCCGATGCCAGATGGCTTAATTTTGACCCAACCATTGTGTCTTTGGAAATTCTGACTGTGGTCCTGGATGGGTCTCTGGCATTGATTCTCATTTATGCCATTGTCAAAGAGAAATATTATCGGTAAGTGTCCAGCTCAAAAAAGGAGAAACATCAGATGCCCAATGCCTAAGTGACATTTGGAGTAGAGAATGACCACATTTCTTTGCTAGACGAAAAGCAGAGTAGAAACAAAAGTTGTTTGATATTAGATAAGGATCATGGTACCAGTAGGATCATTTCAGACCATTCAAAATAAAAAACATGAGAAATACGATTGTAGTGCCAACCTAGTCCCTGTCTAGGCAAGCATATTAACAGCACTGGATGATTCGCCACCAATATTTTGGAGAATAAAAGGGTAATATTTCCCATCTTTTTCTCCCTGAATCACTCCAGAAATCTCCTATCCTCCTGGATGCAAAGTAAATTATCTTATGTAATTCTGAGTGAGCCATGCCAGATAAGTAAGAAGTCTCTCAGGCCATGGAGGGTGTAAGGAAGGGAGAGGCATGGGGAGAGAAAGGAGAAAGGTAGAGGATTCATATCCATCACTTAGACTCTGAGACTTCGAACCCCCTCCCTCCTTCCCTTTTCCTTCCTCTCCCTCTTAGGGACAAAGTGACCTGGGGCAAATAGATTGCTAACCTGGGGTTGATTCCTAAAACAATGTGAGGTGGGTACACTTGCGTTCAGTTTTCTACCACCTTGTATCGAATAAGTCTTTTTAGTTTAAAGCTTCATTATCAAATTTCAGATTTGAAAGAGACGTCAAGGGTCATTTGATTTGCTTTTCTCCCACTCAATTTTACACAGATTGTCAGCAGGAAAAATTAAACTTCTCCTTGATGCCTTGACATATCCTTGACTCCATGATTTTTTTTTTTTTTTTTTTGTATTTTTCTGAAGTTGGAAACGGGGAGGCAGTCAGACAGACTCCTGCATGCACCCGACCGGGATCCACCCAGCACGCTCACCAGGGGGCGATGCTCTGCCCATCTGGGGCTTTGCTCTGTTACAACCAGAGCCATGCTAGCGCCTGAGGCAGAGGCCACAGAGCCATCCTCAGCGCCCAGGCCAACTTTGCTCCAATGGAGCCTCAGCTGCAGGAGGGGAAGAGAGAGAGAGGAAGGAGAAGGGAAGGGGTGGAGAAGCAGATGGGCGCTTCTCCTGTGTGCCCTGGCCGGGAATCAAACCCAGGACTCCTGCACGCCAGGCCGATGCTCTAGCACTGAGCCAACTGGCCAGGGCCTTGACTCCATGATCTTGATTGTGGGCTTACTACATGTACCCATTTGTTTATTATTTCAAACGTTTCTAATGTCTGCATTGTTGAGTACTTATTCTGTGCCAGGCACAGTGCTCACCCCTCTTTGTCTACAGATCTCGTTTAACCTCCACAAGGTTGTTCGAGGAAGGGACTATTATTATTATCCCTTTTATTGCAGGCGAAATTGCAGCTCATGGTGAGATTCATATGCAGGTCTCACTAAGTTGTCCTAAGAATAGGATGATATACCTGAGATACCTTATTTAACTCTGAGAATAGTCTTTTAGAAAGGACAGTGTTGCTTCTTCAAGGAAAACATGGGTCTTCATTAATTAGGTTGACTTGCGCCATCAAAGGAGCAGCTCATGGAAACCAAGGTCCAACTTCAGAGTGGTTACTGTCCTGGAAGACTGTTGATGCTGCCATTGGAGAAAAGATGACATTATTCAGGGTGCCGAGCTGGCAGTTTCATCCCTTGTTTCTTTCTCTTTACCAGGCATTTCATACAGATTACTCTGTGCGTGTGTGAACTGTATGGCGGGTGGATGACCTTCTCCCCAGACTGGCTTATGGGAAGCCCCAACCTCAACACCAACAGTTGGCTCTACCTTTGGGTCTACCTGGTATTTTTCAATAGTGTGTGGGTTCTGATCCCAGGACTGTTACTGTGGCAGTCCTGGGTAGAACTCAAGAAAATGTATCACAAAGGAACCAGCTTAGGGAAAAAGTTCCGATGAATTTTCAAAAATCACAAATATTATTATCTTGCTTTATGAGCCAGAATGGCTCAAACCTTTTTGCTTGGCCAAATTTGAATACATTCCAGTCTATACTTTCTCTTATATTGTTATTCCTAAACAACGTACTTCAAATTGATTGTAAGGTGGCCAAGTTTTGTTGTTGGTTTATTTTTGTAATTAAATGGCAATACAGGGGATAGAAATTAATTTTCATTTGTAATAACATTTAATTATGTTTTTATACCTAAGGTTATTTGTTCTTTATTAATAAAGCCAATGATCACAAAATACTGTTGTATTAATTTTTATTCCAAAGAGCATGTTGTTGCTTCAACTTTTAATCTTTTTACCAGTCTTTTCATTACCAAAGTGAAAGCAGAAATGAGATGAATGTTTCTATTTTATATTTATATTATATCAAATTTGTGAAGCCAACAAAAATGACAGTAGTCTGAATTTGTGAGTGGGCCAACCCTTATGGGTGACATTTCAGTAAATGGCACCCAGTCAGTTGCATGTCAATATGAGAGAAGATGGATGTTGATCCTTACCTCACACCATGCACAGTATCAATTCCAGGTGAATTGTTGATTTTAACAAAGTCTGACAATGAGTGTTGGTGAAGATTTGGAAAAACTAAAACTCTCATATGCTGCTGGTGGGAATGCAAAGTGAAAAACCACTTTTTGAAATAACTTAAAATGGAACACATGCTGCCCTATAACTCAGCAATGTGACTCAGGCATCTGCTTCACAGAGATATTTACCATGTGCACCAGAATGACAGCATTACACTGGGGAACAATTTTTTTTTTCATTTTCTGTTGCATGAGGTTTTAGAACTGTTTCTATATATTTCTGCATCGCTGATTCCAAATCTGAAGTCGTTTTTTGGTGCATGCTCTAGTTTTTATGCAGTTTTAATTTCTTTTTGTTATAGTTAATGGCATGCACTGGTTTTTAAATTGGAGTTAAAGGGCAATGACTCTTGGATTGAACATAACCACAAGGCAATTAATGTTTTACAAACATCATTTTTACATAATTGTAGTTGTTTTTAAATGTAAAAAATTATAGTCTGATAAAAAACACCCTCCTATTTTGTTTTAAGATTGAATCATGGCTTCTTTGAGTAGGCGTAAATGTAAGAATAGTCCTGACACCTTCTGTTATATATGTGGGTGTTACACACTTCACCATCAAAGGTGCAATATTTCGTCATTTGCGATACGTGCATATATTGCCTATTTTCAAGTTCCCCTGGGTGATCAAGACAAGAATTGGGCTCCTCATATTGTGTGTCATAATTGTGAGGAAATGCTTCATGACTGGACAAAAGGAAAACGCAAATGAATGCCTTTTGGTATTCCCATGGTTTGGCGTGAACCCAAGGACCACAGCAGTGACTGTTATTTCTGTCTGATCCATACAAAGGGCATCAGCAAGAAAAATGGCATATGATCGTATATCCTAATATTCCTTCAACAATACGACCCATCCCACACTCTGAAACACTCCCAGTCCCAGTTTTCAATGGTATTATTTCTTCTTAAGGATGAAGAAAGTGAACATGGTGATCAAGTGTATTTTGGTAAGATGCATGAGAAAATGGTTGTAGAATCTGAAGGGACTTCTTCTGATGCCAAGCAGTCATTAACCCCTCAGCAGTTTAGCCAACCCGAATTGAATGACTTAGTAAGAGATTTGGGCTTATCAAAGAAAGCAGCTGAGTTATTAGCCTCCAGACTTCAAGAAAAAAATGTATTTCACCAGTCAGCTAAAGTATCCCATTTCAGGAAGCATGAACAAATTTTTGTGGACTTTTTTTCTGAAGACAAACACTTTGTTTACTGTCATGATATCAGTAGTCTTCTCAGCCAGCTAGGTGTTACCACTTACAGTCCAACAGAATGTTGGCTATTTCTTGACAGCTCTAAACGGAGTCTGAAATGTGTTCTTCTACACAGCGGTAATGTTTATGTAGCGGTTCCAACTGGTTATTCAACTCATCTGCGAGAAGATTATAATGACATAAAAATTGTCCTTGACTTTCTGAAGTATGAGGAGCATAACTGGATCATTTGTGTTGATCTTAAAATGGTAAATTTCCTGCTAGGACAACAGAGAGGTTTCATGAAGAATCCTTGCTTTCTGTGTTTGTGGGACAGCCGAGCTCAGGAGAAACACTGGACACAGAAGGAGTGGCCGAAACGTGGAGCTCTGGAAGTAGGGATGCAAAATTTTGTGAATGAACCTGTAGTTAATCAAGACAGGATTATTTTTCCCCCACTTCACATCAAACTTGGCTTAATGAAGCAGTTTGTTCAGGCTTTGAAAAGAGAAAGTAAATGCTTTCAACATATTTCTACTTTTCCTGCCTTATCTTTCAAGAAGATAAAAGCAGGTGTATTCGATGGACCTCAAATTCAAACCCTCATACATGATGAAGAAATTGCCAGGAAGATGAATAAGGAGGAGAAAGCAGCATGGCAGTCTTTTGTGGCAGTTACAAAGAACTTCCTTGGCAACAAAAAGCAGAAAACTATGAACTTCTGGTTTAAAGGATGCTGTTGGCTTTCCACGACATTGGATGTAACGTGAGCTCTAAGATTCACTTCTTGAACAGTCACCTTGATAAGTTTCCCGAAAATCTTGGAGCTGTTAGTGATGAGCAGACTACTGCTGGAGCATCAAACGAGATTATCTTCAACAAGTACACAAACGCAAATTTTTGCCTGAATAGAATTTAAATAAGTTTTGTGCAAATTTTATGATTAAAATAAGTGTTTTAATATGTTCTATTTTGAAATTGTAGACAAATTCTGATGCAATCATATCTTTTAGTGTATTAGAGTATTTACTGCATTATATAAATTATTATATTTTCACAAAGATGATGCCCAAGAAGACATTCTACTTCATTATGTTAAACTAAATGTTGAAAATTTTACAATAAGATGAAAACCAAAAACTTGAATTGCAAAAAAACCTGTAGCTTACAGAGAAAAACTAATGTCAGAATTGAGATCAGCACACTCAAATTAGGTAAGAACAAGTGTTTTTGTGGATGCAACAAAAGTTTTGTTCCCCAGTGTTACTCATTATAAACCCAACTGAGAAACAACCTACATGAATAGATTGTGGTATATACATGCAAGGGGCCTTAACTACATGGACGAATTTCACAGACATAATGGTAAGTGAAAGAAGCCAAACCAAAAGAATGCATATTATATGATACCATTTATGTGAGGTTCAGAAACAGATAAAACTGTGGTGGTAGAAACCAGGATAGAGCTTGCCTTTGGGGAAGATGGTGGACACCATGATGGGGGAGGAGTCATGAGGGGGCTTCTAAGGTACTGGTAATGTTCTATTTTTTATTTTATTTTTTGTCATTTGAGCAATACAGTGTGTCCATAAAGTCATGGGCACTTTTGACCAGTCACAAGAAAGCAACAAAAGAGGATAGAAATGTGAAATCTGCACCAAATAAAAGGAAAACCCTCCCAGTTTCTGTAGGATGATGTGGCAGCATGTGCGCATGCACAGATGATGACGTAACACCGTGTATACAGCGGAGCAGCCCATGGCCATGCCAGTCGAGATGTGGACGGTACAGAGGAAAGTTCAGTGTGTTCTGTGGCTCGCTAAATTCAAATCTGTGACCAAAGTGCAACATGAATATCGGCGCATTTATTTATTTATTTATTTTTTAATATCAGAGCATTTATAACGAAGTGCCACCACACAGGAATAACATTACTCAGTGGGATAAGCAGTTGAAGGAAACCAGCAGTTTGATGGAGAAACCCCGTTCTGGTAGGCCATCAGTCAGTGACGAGTCTGTAGAGGGTATACGGGATAGCTACCTAAGGAACCCTAAAAAATCTGTGCATGAGCCCACACCGAACTGCACTGAATAGGTATGAAACTGAGAGAGTTTTCCTTTTATTTGGTGCAGATTTCGCATTTCTATCGTCTTTTGTTGCTTTCCTGTGACCGGTTAAAGTGCACCATGACTTTACGGACACACTGTAGTTATAATTTGTGGTAATTGATTCGGCTGTATGCTAATGAATGGTGTCTTTTCCTATAAAGGTTACTTTTAAAAATTTGTGGTATGAAGGCATGAAAAAAGATTCCAATAGGTCCTCATAAAGAGGACACTTGACAACAGATTCAGTACAACTGGGGCTGTTTTTAACAGTGTCCGTGAGGGATTACCTAGTTGTTTTTAGTCCTTTGCTCTCTGCTGACCTGGCTGAGCTGTGTAGATAGAGTAGAGCAAAGTGGATGGGCTGTGTGTCCTGCAGACAGCCCCAAAAACGTGGTGTTTTCCAACTGAGTTTTCACTGAGTGTTGATTGGGAGAGAAACGGGCATGACAGACTCTAACAGCAACTTGGAGTGCAGATACACTTACTGCCAAGTAAGACCAGACCTAAAGGCTTTCACCACTTAGTGAGTATGAATGTCTAACAGGCCACTGGATAGAAACCCGTCTTCCTATCAGGGAGGTGGGGGCCAGGTGTGATAGCTAATGCTGCATTTCATAATTCTAAGATAAATATCCCCCCCACATTTTAACACTTAAAGACATAGAATGCAATTGACAGTTGATGTGCAATAAATAGTTTAGTTAGCCATGTTATTTGTTCTTTCAAAAATATGATGCATTTTATCATTGATGGCACCTTAGACTCAATTAAATAAGTCACTACCTTCAATGTTGTTCCCCTCGTCAAGCTTCAGTATCCCCAACTACTTGGAGGTGATAGTTCATATTTATTTTAAAAGCCTAAACTTGACTTGAGACCACAGGAGTCATTTGCTTCAGTACCCCCACCCACCCATTGCATCACACTACTTGCCCAGGAGCCTGTGGTAGAAGGCCTATTTTGATAAATATATAAATGATTTGCAATAGGTTGTGAATTGCTTATATTGAAGGTACTAGCTATATTCCGGCAAACAGCCCTTCCCTTCCCAGTACTGTAAATTTTCTTTGCAAACTCTTCCTTTCCAGATAATACTGAAGCAATATCATCATAACCCATCTAAAATCAGAATCCAGGTGATGACTTTTTTTGGTATTTAATTACATCAGATCTGTAACTCCTGAATTGCTAGCACCAGGGTTTCAGGAAACGTTCACCAATCGCAATATGAAATTATAAAATAAAATTTTGCCAAAGAAAGGCTTGATGGAAACCAAAATGCAAAGAGCTTGGAGAAGAATTCTTTGTCTTCTTCCTATGTACACAGATTATAACGTGAAACTAGTGACCTACTGACAACACTTCCCAGAGCAGGGAAGTGACTGCCTTTACCACAAGATCAGACTTCACTTCCCTACTAGGGAGAAGTGCAGCCGCCCCATGATGGGAAGTAGAGAACCTCACCTGCATGTCTTGCCAAAAACATCTGAACTGAATCTAGTCGTGCCTTTGGATTTAACTTCCAGTTTACAGGACTTTCAAGAGTGACAGGGACAAGTTAAATGACACCACAAGAAAACTCAGAAACATCATGTGTGAGGCCTCATCCCTTCAAAAAGTCAACATAAAGAAAACAAAAGAAGGGACTATTCTAGGAAGGAGAATAAAGGGACATGATGACCAAATGCAATGACATTTTAGGGATAGTGGGGGAAATTTGAATATGGATTGAATATTAGAATATGTTAAGTAATTATTTTAAATTTTCTTAGGTGAGATACAGATTTGGGTTCTGTATAATAAGGTCCTCATTCTTTGGCTAGAGGTAGTGAAATATGTAGAAGTGAATTATCCATGTCTGTAACTCATTTTCAAATGGTTCAGTAAACGATATATATAAGCACATATAGTATAAAGATAAAGTGAATGCTTTAAAATATTAACTACTGTAGAAATTAAGAGGTTAGTACATGGGTGTTCATTGTACTATTTTTTTTTTCAATTTTTCTGTAGGTTTACAGTTTTCTATTGTATAATAAAAATGAAAGTGGAGCTCTACCTGGGTAGCTCAGTTGGTTGGAGCATTTTCCCAATATGCCAAGGTTGTGGGTTCAATCCCCAGTCAGGGCACATACAAGAATCAACCAATGAATGCACTGGTAAGTGGAGCAACACATCAATGTTTCTCTTGCTCTCTAAAATCAATAAATGAAAAAATATATATTAGAAAAGAAAAAATGTAGGTGGAAAAAGGAACATATCAAAAACCTACTCAAAAGTTGTGTGGGTATATGGACAGGGCTCATCAACTGGTGAGCCAGCTGTTTCATTAAGGGACACTTTGAAATGTCAATGTTGTATGTCTTCAGCTAATCAGGATTCTGAGACAGGTGTTTCCTGTCCTAGCTGGAGTCATGATGTAAGTCTCACTGCCAGCACGTGGGAACCAGCTGGAGAAGGGGTCTGAGCAGCCTCACCTGTCAGTTCCCCTGAATTCTGTTTTCATAGATTCCCTGCCCCATCCTCAACTGGGCAATACCCCGAGAGAGAAAAGCGACAGCACTCCGCCAGGGAGCAGGGAGGCAGTTGCCTGGCCTGAGTAAACCAGCAAAGGAGTCTGAGAGTTGGTCTCCTCATTCAAACTTTCCACTACTTTTATTTCCAGTCCTGCTGTGGAAGCGCCCTGGTGTTCCAAGTCCTGAGATCCCCTGGGACTGGTGCAGAAGGGCTTGCTTGTCACTGTGAGGCTACACAGAGCGTGGTCGCCGGGCCACGCCTCAGCAGAGGTTCAAATTCTTGTGTGACCAGGGCGAGTTATTTCATCATTCTGGGCTTCATCTCCAAAATAAGAGTACAAATTCTAGTGTTAATGGGGGAGGGGAGGTGGGGGGGACAGGGTATGTGAATTACTCCACCTTGAAAACTGACCGGCGCCTGCACAGAATAAGTCCTTCCAGCTACACACACACCAGCCCTTAGCCAACTTAGGTTTCTACTTTCTCTGATCTGGGAAGTCACTTTCCATCTTCCATAATTGTATTGCTACCTCAGGCCTGTACCATTTTCTGCTTTCTTTGTCCATGTGGGGTTTGACCTCTTTTTCATTAATCCTTTACTGTCCCACTAGAGAGTAGAGTTAAATGTATGTGTGCATTATGCAACATTAAACCACAAATTTCAATGACTTCTCAATGACTTTCTTCCCTTGTCCCTCCTAAAGATCCCTTTGGGTAGAATATCCCTCATATTCCAGCCTGAGCTCACTGGGGTGTTGCAGGCGGAGCCCAGACTGCACACAACAGCCCAGCTGGGGCTGGAAGCAGCCCCTAACGCAATCTCTGAGAAATGCTCTGGATGAAGCTGCTGGTTGAGTGTTCCATGAGCTTCTTTTCTAAATCTCCCGAGTCATCCTCACTGGCTGAGGGAAACAAAGGGCTGATGTCAGTGCCTCCCTGAAGCTTGTGTAAGAACCTTGTGACCCACAGCTGTGTCAGAACAAAACAAATAGCAGGCTTCTTGTAACCACTCCCTGGACTCCGGACTCCCCAGACCTCTCGATTTGGAGGGATCATTGACCATCACAGGGAACTTGATCCTCTCTTCAAAGTGGTTGAAGGGAGAACCTTTGCAAATGACTTGAAGCATTTAGAATGCTGGTTTAAAAGAATGAATTCCCTCTCCAGGTAGGACCAGGCCCATGGAACTGTGTAACCCTCGGTTCTCTGCCTGGGTCATGATATTGTCCTTCACCTCTCGGACAAGCACCACTTGTAATGTAGGATACACTGAGGAAAAAGTGCCTTTCCAATTAAAGACAGAAGCTGCCTTCTGGCTGGGTGCCCCTTGGAAGTTAGCACTCCATACTGAACAGTAATAAAGAATTTGGGCTGCTTATTTTCCATCTGCCCTTCTCCACCCCACTCTGGATTTATTCTCCAAACTTGTGTGCTCGGTGCCCCGGGAGGCCATGCTCTGATAGACACTGGGGTGAGATGGAGGGTAGGAGGAAGGGGAAGCCAGATTATTAATTCCTTACCCAAGAGCCCCTGCCTACTTTCTGCGTACATAGATCTTTTGGTGCAAACACTGAGAGATATGTGGGCTATATTCACTATATATAGCATAAAGTTGAGCCTTAAGCATAAAGTGATAGCCTTGAGTTACAAAGTTCTAGCCTTTTCCTTGGCAGCGCCCACATGTTTCTGTCAGCTGTTCTCAACTTTTAGTTTTGCTTGCTTAACAAAACCTATTCTGAAAACATCTTGAAAATTCATTCACTTTAAAGTGCAAATAACTCTCCCTACTGCCCTTCTTGTGGAGACATTTTCTTTTAAAAAGTCCAAGAGATGCATCTGTAATTAGAATTTCAGAGAGGAGTAGAATTGAGCATGGAATTTAATTCTCAGGCTTTTGAAATCACCCCTCTTTATTCAACTTACGGACCTTTGCAAGAGGGGAGAAAGGAATATGTGAGGAGAGAGGTCAGGGTAGAGGGGGACAGATGGTGATGGAAGGAGACTTGACAGGGTGGTGAACACACAATGCAGTGTACAGATGATGTGTGTAGAATTGTGCACCTGAAACCTGTATAGTTTATTAATCAATGTCACCCCAGTAAACTTAATAAAAATTTTTTTTTGTATTTTTCTGAAGTTGGAAACGAGGAGGCAGTCAGATAGACTCCCGCATGTGCCCGACCAGGATCCACCCGGCACGCCCACCAGGGGGCGATGCTCTGCCCATCTGGGGCATAGCTCTGCTGCAATCAGATCCATTCTATCGCCTGAGGCAGAGGCCAGAGCCATCCTCAGCGCCCGGGCCAACTTTGCTCCAATGGAGCCTTGGCTGCGGAAGGGGAAGAGAGAGACAGAGAGGAAGGAGAGGGGGAGGGGTAGAGAAGCAGATGGGCACTTCTCCTGTGTGCCCTGGCCGGGAATCGAACCCAGGACTCCTACACGCCAGGCTGACGCTCTACCACTGAGCCAACCGGCCAGGGCAATAAAAAATTTTTAAATAGAAAAATGAAGGCCCTGACCAGTTGGTTCAGTAGTAGAGTGTCAGCCCAGCATGTGGTAGTCCCAGGTTCGATTCCCAGTCAGGGCACACAGGAGAAGCGCCCATCTACTTCTTCACTCCTCTCCCTCCCCTTCTCTTTTGCACCCTCTCTCCCTCTCCCCCTTCCACAGCCATGGTTCAAGTGGTTTGAGTAAGTTGACCCTGGGCGCTGAAGATGGCTCCATGACCTCACCTCAGGTGCTGGAATAGCTTGATTGCCGAGCAACAGAGCAGTGGCCCCAGATAGACAGAGCATCACCCTGTAGGAGGCTTGCAGGTATGGATCCTGGTCAGGTGCATATGGGAGTCTGTCTCTCTGCCTGTCTGCCTCCTTGCCTCTCAATTAATTTTAGAAAAAGAAATAGAGCATTTGTTCTACATTTCTCTAAAAATAAATAAATAACATGCTTGAAGAGAAAAATTAAATAAATAAAAATTAAAAATATAAAGTGCTTGAAGAAGATACTAAGCCTCTGCTTTCTGGTACTCAAATTGAAAGTGCTTTGGGCTAGGCTAGGGAGTGGGAGAGGAGAAGATCAAAATAGAGAAAACGGTAGAGAGGAGGCTGGAGGTTGAGTGTCCAGAGTTTCAGAGTTTGTGAAGCAGTCCTGGGCCCAGCACTCCCGCCCCCTCTACCTCTCGCCAGCCATGGCACCAGAACAAGTCTTGGTATGGGGAGCTCTAAGGCTGCGAAACCGGCAAGAAAAGTCTGGGCCCCCAGAACTCTATGCTTCATTTGCATTTTTATCACGTTTTAGCATGACTTAATATGTATAGCTGTCCCTTACTGAATGCTAGATTATAATGAATTCAAGGGCACCGGCTGTTTGCATCTTCTTCATCCTTGTAGCCCTTGCACATAGCACAGGGTTTTGCATTGTAATAGGCGCTCAAAAGATACAAGTTGATTGATGAGCATAATCTCTCACTGAATTCTTATGAGGAGAAGCTCGTGAGGTACCTCCTATTATCATTCTCATTCTGTAGATGAGGCAGCTGGGGTTTTAGTTGGGTTAAATAATTTGCTCCAGGTTGCCCAGTTGGCAAAGAGCAGAGCTGCTGTTCGAGTCAGTTCTGCCCGACTTCAAGGTTAGACTCCAAGCCAGTGGGCCATCTGCATTTGACAGCATGAATTTGAGCAAAGGGTGACTTGCATCTCCATCTTGGTAGCAATTCTCTCATGGAAGAATTTTCATACCACTACAAATCTACATTTCTTTGTATCCTTTATATTTTCTCTCCTGGTTAAGCCAAAACCTAATGCCATATGAAATTGAAGTTCATGGAGTTAAAAGAAAAAATAGAATAAAAATCGCAGAATGATGTGGGGTTATGGTCATAATCCAGAGATAAATTGTGATCATGATGCCCCCTTTTATTTAAAGAATTAAAGTGCTTTTATGAGAATTAATGTTTAGGTTTGTTATCTCATGCTTGAAGTAGGCTGCAAACACCCCTATGTTGAGAGGGGGAGGAGTGATTCATTATTAGGTTTTTAGCTTTAGATCTGAGGCAGAATAATACCTTTTCTCATGGAGAATTTATCAATACTTATCTGTAGCCACGTGGAAGGCCAGTGGCCACTACCATGGCCGTGCAGGTTCTCATTGGATTCAGGCAGACTGTAAAGCAGGGGTCCCCAAACTTTTTACACAGGGGGCCAGTTCACTGTCCCTCAGACAGTTGGAGGGCCGGACTATAAAAAAAAAAACTATGAATAAATCCCCATGCACACTGCACATATCTTATTTTAAAGTAAAAAACCAAAACGGGAACAAATACAATATTTAAAATAAAGAACAAGTAAATTTAAATCAACAAACTGACCAGTATTTCAATGGGAACTATGCTCCTCTCACTGACCACCAGTGAAAGAGGTTCCCCTTCCGGAAGTGCTGCGAGGGCTGGATAAATGGCCTCAGGGGGCCGCATGTGGCCCGCGGGCCATAGTTTGGGGACCCCTGCTGTAAAGGAACTGTGGAGCCAGAAAATGGCGGGCCGTTCCATTTATTAAAGTCTCATGAAGGTGAATGAGCAAACCAGCAGGGCTCCCAAGCCCCTCAGCATTCTGGACTCACCCGGACTCACAGGCCCCCACAAGCAAAACAGCACTCTCCAGCCAAACAAGCAGGGCCAAAAATCTCAGGGCTCCCATGCCCCACAACTCTCTCTCTCTCTCTCTCTCTCTCTCTCTCTCAATTCTCCAGCAAAACAGGCTGGGGGGAATACCCCTCTCCAGCAAACAGTAGCGAACAAGTGCCCCTCCCAAGCAGGCAGGCAATCTGCAACTTGCAATCTGCCGCCCTGAGGGCAAGCACCCGCAGCCTTCCACAGACCATACACACATGGCGCTGCCCCAATACACGCAAGCAAACCTAAAAAATATTTGTATTTGTTACCCAATACCGCGTAACCAAATTTCCATGGGAGCGACTGTGTCAGAAAAGTGGAAATCAAGATGATGGGGTAAAATAAAACTTTTTTCTTCTGTCTTCATTTGTGCTAGCTAATTGGCTTTCACCTGAAGAAAAGCTAACTTCTCATATCTTTCTGACAGGAGGTAGGCTGTTAGGTTAGATGCCTAC
The DNA here is from genome assembly GCF_036850995.1 of Saccopteryx leptura. Lineage (NCBI taxonomy): Eukaryota > Metazoa > Chordata > Mammalia > Chiroptera > Emballonuridae > Saccopteryx > Saccopteryx leptura. The sequence goes on along the minus strand of NC_089506.1, from coordinate 105,120,602 downwards.
CCTCCTGCAGAGGAGAGCGGGAGACAGGGGTGCTATCTCCCTTCTCCATAATATTTGATTTAAAACAATTGAAAGAGTATACTTTCAGGGATCATTTCTATAAGTCCTTCTTTAAAACAATTGAAACCTAATCTAGGCTTTTAGTACATAGTGCATAAGCACTTTGTGTAGAAGCACTGTTCCAAACCAGCGTATATGGGAGTCACACAGGAAAAACAAATCCTACAGAAAATGAGCTCTCAATAAAAAGTGACAAATCATGTGAGGCATGAGCCTCTGGGAGTGGGAAGCTGCAGGTGCAGCCCGCACGGCCATCAGCGTCTCAAGGACTGCCGACAACAGAACAACCTAGAACCTATAAACTCGTTGGTACCCAGAATTGCACAAGTAGAATCTAGAAGTTCTGGTCCCTGTCTGAGCTTGTTCCTCCTGTGTCCCCTCTTAGTTCATTCCAATCCTTCCTATCATGTAGACTCAAAATCTTGAGCTGTCTTCAAATTCTTCTTCCTCTTTCAGCTTTCCCCTTTAAAAAAAATGGTTCTCAATGGCCTGACCAGGTGGTGGTGCAGTGGATAGCGCATCGAACTGGGACACAGAGGACCCAAGTTCGAAACCTCAAGGTCACTGGCTTGAGGGTGGGTTCCCCACCTTGAGCGCAGGGTTGCCAGCTTGAGCATGGGATCATAGACATGACCCTTGGAGGCTGTCTTGAGCAACAAGTCACTTGCTGTGCTGGAGCCCCCCAGCCAAGGCACATAGAAAGCAATCAATGAACAACTAAGGAGCCACAACAAAGAATTGATGCTTCTCATCTCTCTCCCTTCCTGTCTGTTTGTCCCTATCTGTTCCTCTCTCTGTCTCTCTCTCTCTCTCTCTCTCTCTCTCTCACACACACACACACACACACACACACACAAAATGGTTCTCAATGGACTTATCTCTTCCTTTCCTCTCCTCTGTTCCTGCGATGGGCTTCCAGCTGGCCTCCTGCCTTCCCATCACTGCTGACCCCTCTTCTCTTTAACCCACTCCCACAGTGCCCCTAAGTGTTCCTTCTAAATGCCAAGTTCAATGATTTTACTTTCTAAAATCAAATTCTTGATTATGAAAGTCCAAGCTTTCCTGAACTTGAACCTAACATTTTTTTCCTGTTTTGTTCCATAATATAATGTAATATGATATAATATAATAATATAATATAATTAATATAATAGATAATATTAGGTCACCCTTACACCAGCCTGCTGTTCCAGCCATTCAGGCTGACTTCCTTCCTGCACTCTCCCTCATGTTTCCAAGCAGTCTTCTTCTGACCAGACTGCTCCCCTCATCAAATCTTCTGATTGAAGGTGACCCTTAGCTTAAACCTTCTAGAAGTATGATGTTATGGAAGACTGAAGGCATCACTAAATATAGATATGTGTTTCAAGTTCTAGACATGTCAACAGCTCTGTGCCTCAAGCAAGTCACAACCTCTCTAAGCCTCAGTCTCTAACTGTATAGAACGGGGGTGATACCCACTCTGCAGAGTCGGGAGAATTAGAGATCATCTACAGAGAGCACTGAACACGGGATCTGGCCCTAATGAGTGCTCAGTAAGCAGTTGCTGAGTTGAACCTCTATCTTCACGCTTTTATGGAAATGTTGTCCTCACTGGCTCCCCCAACCAGAGATCCTGAGGCCCTGACGCCTTGTCTCATTTGTCAAATACACTTTCCTAACACTGGAAGTCTTAAAATAACTCAGGTGAGAAGTAGTGAATAAACTGGGCATGCCTAACCTGATGCTAGAAGGGAAGACTTTGGGCAGAGGGACCTGCCAAGTCTCAGATGTCAGAGGGTAATGGAGGGTCAGTTTATACCGAGTCACCCCAGAGAGGGCAGAACCACCACCAGGAGCTAGAAGACGCTGATGCTAGCCCAGCGTAGGAAGTAACAGCCAACATTTTGAGCTGTTTACTATGACAAAAAGATGCCAAATATAAGTTGCATGCCATTAAAAAACTCAGGCATCCTGACCAGTGGTGGCGCAGTGGATAAAAGCATGTACCTGGAACCCTGAGGTCAGGTTCGAAACCCTGGGCTTGCCTGGTCAAGGCAATGGGGTGCTTCCTGCTCCTCCCCCTTCTCTCTCTGTCTCTCTCTCTCCTTTGTAAGCAATGAATGAATAAATAAATAAATAAATAAAACCTCTGATTATAGGAAGTATTTACTAGCAATAATGAGAGAAGTTCATTGCTGTTATACCTATTCAAAATATACCTCCCATCTAGAGGGCTTGGTTCATAGCTAAAAGCTCAGTGCCTTTTGCCACAGATTCAAGGCTCTACATATATTTTTATTGAATGAATGAATTAAAAAACAGCGTTTAGAAAAAAGACAACACAGAATGACAAAAGGTAAAAATAGGTTAATCAGGGTCAGAGAAGATCAGTTCGGGAAGGCTGGAACTCCAGGCCCCTCACCCATGGCTGAGCAGCCAGTGACCTTCTAGACCCAAGGTCACGTGGGAGCAGGCACACCTGCTCTATTCTGCTCGTGTTGGCGCTTGCTCTCAGAGTGAAGTGGCACACACCCAGAGACTGCCAGGGACAGAACTCCCAAGGTCTTGCTCATGTCTAGATGACATTCTGATTGGATTTGAAATTTTTTTCTCCCTTGGAACTTAGGTCTTAATTATTATGCTCTATTATTACAATTATTACTCGTTGCTCTGTTATTACAATTGTTCAGTTCACAGTTGGTAATGAGCTATTAAGTGCAGTGTGTTGTGGTATGATTTTTTTCCCCCTTGGAGTATCATTTTTCTAAAAACAGTTGATTTTCAACATAAACACCAGTGACAATAAGCCCCAAGAACACAGAATGGTTTCTATGTCTAAGCATAGAAGGATTTCCTCTCTGATAAGCTGAGCTTATAATTCTCAAGGACAAGCTGTTTCTTCCAGTTCCTATGAGCAAAGCTGAGCTGCTCCCTCTGAGCCCAGAGCCCTCGCTCCCCGCAGTCCCTCTGAGCCCTCGCTCCCCGCAGTCCCTCTGAGCCCAGAGCCCTCGCTCCCCGCAGTCCCTCTGAGCCCTCGCTCCCCGCAGTCCCTCTGAGCCCGGAGCCCTTGCTCCCTGCAGGCCCTGCCCCCTGCGCTCACCCTCACCGGAGACAGTGGCCGCAGGGTTTCAGGAGGCTCCCCAGGCTCTGTAGGGCCTCGGGGAGCCCGGCGCTGGTCAGGGCGCTGCAGGCCCGGAGCTCCCAGCGGCGGCCTTGGAACCTCTCCAGGCCCAGCTTGTCTCTGATCTCAAGCAGTGGCAGAGCATCAGGTGACTCGTGCTTGTTGGCCAACACCAAGACAGGGATGCTGGCCATGTGGGGGTTGTCCAAGACATCCATGAGCTCAGCCGCTGCCTCTGGCAGGCGGGCTGCATCTGTGCTGTCCAGCACATACACGAGGACGTCCGTGCCTTCCAGGTAGTCTTTCCAGCTGGCCCGGAGTTGGGTCTGCCCCCCGACATCCCAGAGAGTTAGAGACACGTTCCCCAGGGCTTCGAGAGTCTCCACATTGAAGCCAACGGTGGGCTGGGTCTCGACCAGCTGGTAGCCTTTCAGTTTGTACAGGAGCGTGGTCTTGCCCGCCGAGTCCAGGCCCATCATCACCACCTGGGCTTTCGCCTTCTGGCCTCGGGAATTCACAGAACCCATGGTGGCCACTGCTAAATCCTGGGGAGAAAGGCCAGGTGCACACATCAGCCATTCTTTTCTGAAGAACACACAGATCCAAGCAGGCACCAGGAAGGAAAGCTTCTATTCCAAAAGCAGGAACTGTCTTAACAGGTTTCAAACACAGGCCTGAGCCCTAAAGGCCAGGAAGGAAGGGTGTGTGAGTCACCCTCAGCTGACCTCTTCTGGGCAGCCTGCTTCAGGAGAGGTCATGGCCCCCCGGATGGCAAAGGAATGGGGGCTCACATTCAGCAGGAGGTAAAGCAAGGAGGCAAATGAAAGCTCCAGTTAGATAAACCTAGTTCAGTAGAAGTGGCTGAAAGATGCTTCAATTCTTGCTAACTGTGCTTCTAGCCTCTGTTTCCCTTCTTGTAAGCATGAGCCCCGAAATGGAAGCTGTCATGGGCTTGGTGCACCCAGTGCAGGGGACAGCCGGCTCACGGGGACTTCTGCTGCCTTTGGAACCCCCCACAGGACCAGCTCTGTGTCCTGTAAACAGGGGCTCTTTATAAATACCATGGGCAGGGGACAAATTTATCAAAGTGGTTTCCTCCATTGTCTTAGGAAGGTTGATTATTATCTCCGGGACATAACTCATGTATTTCAAAAAACGCCAAATTTTAAGACTAAGATCTATTCCCAATTTAGTCAGGGGGAAACCTTGGCTGAGACAGGTGAAGGGACATCTCACCCCAGGAGTATATATCTGCCGCCCCTGGAGGAAAACAAGACAGCCTCCGTTCACGCCTCGTGCCAGGAAGAGGGGTGGAAATGCCAGTTACCTCGCTGTTAGATGGTGGCCAGCTCCCCTCTGCAGCTGTCTTCTCCCACAAAGCTGCTAGTCGGCAATGTCTCAAGAGCGAGATGTAAAGGAAGTTGCCAGTTTCTCCTTTTTCTGCTTCCTTCTCCCCAGTGGCTGGGGGTGGGGCGGGCTGCACAGTGCTCCTTGACCTCTGGGGCGCCCCAGGAGCCCTCCCGCTGGGGCTGTGCCACAAACGTCACCCAGCTCCTCGGCTCTAGACAGAGCGCGGTCCGGCGGACTCGATGGCGGAAGAACAGTGCCACGCGCACAGCTGCCCGAAGTTCAGCCACTTTCTTTTGCTCTTCCTCTCATAATCCTGTGACCTCCTCAGTGGAGAAATTTGGGAATCAGACTTGTTTTTTCCAGCTCAGATTCTTTCGTTTGCTTGAAACCATACATGCATAAAAAACAAACAAACAAAAAACACTGCCTAACTATGTATGATTAAAATACTCTAAGAAATAGGGCTTATGTTGAAGATAAAACATAAAAATTAAAAAGTTGTGTCAATGTTGTGGAACTATGAGCGATAAAACATATTGCTTAATTCTTTTCTTGAACAGTGTCATTATATTTTTCCCAGGAAAAATGACACCCCCAGAAAATATAATTTTCCAAAAATTGTTCCAATCAGAAGCCGTCGATTCTGTAGCTGCCTGATTTGAATCTCGAGTCGCCGTGGCTTGCTCTTGTAACCAGGAACATATTTGTGCAGCACTTGCTGCTTTCTACACATTATTTCATTAAACACCAAGAACTAATTTGGTGGTTACGATTCTCCCATTTTACAAATGAAGAAACAGGCTCAGACAAGGTGAAACATTTGCTACTGATTTTGCTGGAATTTGTAAGTCATCTGTTTCCCTTTCAACATGTCATACTATTCACTGAACAAGTGCTTCTTAAGCAGCAAACACCCTGTTGTAATTGGTATTGTCAGGCTACTGTATTTTAACAGAGGAAAGCAATTAGGAAAAGTCAGAAACACAGAATATGTTATGCACACCATTGTGTTGTGCTGTTCTTGATGTTATTGTTGTTTTGTTCTTTTGAGTGCCCGTGGTTGTAAGCTGTAGTTGTTTGCAAGGGCCAGGGTGTGTGGTTAGAGAAAGGATAATGGTGGTGGAATTATTGTCAAAGAAGACCCAGAGCTGGAGGGTAGACAAAGCCGTAAGAAAACAGATTTTATTCCAGACTATTGCAATGGGGGAAACAAACCTCACTGTAGAACTGGGCTCAATTTTGAATACAGCATAGGCGAGTGGGGATTTATAGCCAAGGAGCAAAGCAGGGGTCAGTGGATCGAAAGTTACTAATCAGGGATAACAGGGATCTCTGGCTAAACTGAGTTAACAGCCTTCTTGCTGGAGGCAAGCAGGGTGCTCAGACCTTACCTGGGAGATGGTGGAGGATGAGGAACCCGATCAGATAAGGAGGCTGATGAGACATCAAGGGTGGGGATTCTGGTTAAACTGACTTAGCAGGGTTCTTGCTAATACTGGATTTTACGAGGAAGTGCACAGATGGGCCTAGGATAAGGTTCAGGGGCCTGACTAAAATTTGGTTTACAAGGAATCTTTGTCATTATCCCAGGACAGCCTCACAGCCTAAAGAACTGTCTGGAGGAGGGCCTGTCCCTCTCTATCAGACTAACTTGGGACTCAGTCCTGCCCAGCCCTGGCTGATACTTGGTGGGAATCCTGCCACGATTTGATTTGAAGGAGAATTAGAGTTGACAGAGAATAAGGGTGCAGCAGGCTAAGGATAAGTTGTGCCTGGAGGCTGGGGGACCAGGGGTGCTCCCGGGACTGGTTCCCCAGGTATGAGCTCCAGGGAGGGAGAGGAGTCAGGCAGAAGCTGAAGAAGCCTTTGGTTTGAGGGGCTCAGAGGCACCAGACAAGGCTGGTGCTGAGTGCTCTCCAGTGACACAGTTAGGAAAGGAACACTACCTGTGCCTTTTGCCCAGAGGATTCCAGGGATGCCTGGGGTCACATGGGCAGCATGCAGGGCATCCAGAGGCCCCTCTGTGGCACCCATGGGCCAGTAGAGAGGCACTGCACTCCAGGGCCTAGACCGGCACCCGGGGAAGACCTGAGCGTGGCACTCAGGCTCTCCCCACTGTGAAGGAGCCTTTCCCGAGGGCTAAGGTCCTGCATTCGCTGGAGAAAGTGAGAGCCAGGAAAACAGCAATTACATTGAATATGACCCTAGTTGTACCCAAAGGCCACTGTGGTCTGAGTTACCCCATCCCTCCCCCCAACCCATCCCTTCAGCACAGTAAGAAGGGAAGTTTTCTTTGGACACCCCCACAAACCTCACTGTGGAACTGGGCTCAATTCTGAATACGTGGGGGGCTTCAGAAGGGCTGCTGTCCCGAGAGACAACGAGGAGAGAGGGTAACAGTGTGGGCTTTGACTTGGGGTAACCCCAGCACACACTTGGCCTCTACTACTTAGTTACCATGTTCTTGAATTTCTCTGTGCTTCGGTTTCGTTATCTGTAAAATGAAGATGATTATAATAATGGCATTTAACTTGAAGAATTATTGGGAAGATTAACTAAATTAAGGCACATCAAATCTTTAGCTCCAAGTCAGGCACCTAGTCCCAGGTTACTAGTATGGCATGAGGAAAGCCTGTGCTTGCAGCTCGTAGAAGAGGGGCTCTGCTGGACTCACTGATACCAGGAGAAACGAATGGCCTGAATCCCCTCTCCATTGTCTACAGGAAATTAGGCTTCCCAATAGGACCACTGAGCAGAGCCCCATGGTTCAGACTGTGAGTTTAGAAATATACTTTTGCCAATTGTCATACAGGTAGTCAAGTCCAGACGATCAAGGCAAACTCATTTCACTCACAAAGAAACCATTTATAAGCCAGAATGCAAGTTCTCACATTTCCAATGGGATCTACTTTGGCCTAAGATCGGGAAGCAGCTTTCTGAGCAGCACACCTGGAGCAGGCAGAGGGGACAGAGGGATACGTGGTGGACACACAGGGTACCAAGTAAATCATGGAAAATGTGTGCAAACAGGCTCTTTGGAAACAATGGAAAGTTGGTGGTTTCAAAGGACTGCTTATTATGGAAAAAAGCCTGGGAAACACTTTCTTTTCTCTGCAGACAGGTCCAAGGGAGGAGAGTGCTAGAGTCAAAATTTTGTTCCCCTGGAAAGTACTGGAGAAATGCTGACAAATTCTTCCTTTCCAGCCATCTTTTCTCAGGCTCCGTACTCACTCTTTCTGTTTGTCTCGTGGCCTCATTGCTAGTCTCTTACTTCCTCAACTTGTAGTACTCAAGCTAATAACTTCTTTCTAAGGACTGTATATATTAAACATCAGACTTTATAAGGTCTACCGGAAAGTTCTGTCCGTTTTTGGAATAAAACAAAATACAAATTTTTCTTACTGTCAATAAACTTTATTAAATAATATAATTGCCATTATTATTAATGATTTCTTGCCAGCGTGAGGGCAATTTGTATATCCCGTTTTTGAAAAATGTTTTATCTTTTGATGCGAAAAATTGAACCAGTGCTTGTTTGATATTTTCATTTTTGAATTTTTTGCCCTTCAAAAAATTTTGTAAGGACACAAACAAATGATAGTCGGAGGGTGCTAAGTCCGGGGAATATGGTGGATGCGACAGACATGCTTCTGTAGCATTTCTTCCTTGTTGAAATTTGTAAAACTTACAGTGGCGTAAATGAACTTTATCAGTAGCCATGGGTACACTATCGCTTCACACATAAGACTAACGTGAATCAACTTTGTTTTAGTTAATTTGCTATGTCAGTATGTATACATTAAGTGATAAAAATAGAGAGGTACACATGCACCAAATAAACATGTGCTTACGTGTCGAAACGTTGTAATAGAAACGAACAGAACTTTCCGGTAGGCCTTATATTTATTTGTATTTCAAACTATCCATACAAAATTCAAAAGGTGCAAAAGGGTAGAGTGTCAAGGGAGTTCTCCTCACCCCAGACCTGCACCCATGCAGGTCTTTTCCTGGGAAACAACCTACACCATCAATTTCTTAGGTATTTTCCCAGAGATAGTCTGTGCACATATAAGCAACACTAGTTTTTCATGTTTATCTTTTTTTTTGTCCAAATGGTATGGAGTTTAATCACTCTAACAAATCTTCTTCTCCTTCTTCTTCTTCTTCTTCTTCTTCTTCTTCTTCTTCTTCTTCTTCTTCTTCTTCTTCTTCTTCTTCTTCTTCTTCTTCAATTGAGATAAGGGAAGACATACTGACTTCTGCCTGAGCCCAACCGGGATCCACCAGCAGCCCTTTCCCCCTCCCCTACCTGAGGCCAACACTTGGACCAACTGAGCTATTCTCAGTGCCTGGGCAATGCTCGAACTAATGGAGCCACTGGCTGTGAGAGGGGAAGAGGGAGATAAGAGAGAGAGAGAGGGGAAGAGAAGCAAATGCTCACTACTTATGTGTGCCCTGACTGGGGATCGAACCCAGACATATGCACTCTGGGCTGATGTTCTATCCACTGAGCCAACTATCCAGGGCCTCTAGCAAATCTTTCAATCAGAATTTCTCAGCCATCTGCCCTGTCAAGGATTGGTAGGAGAGAAGAGAAGTTAAAGGCAGCAGCCTAGGGATTACTTGACCTCCCAAACCTCACCTCCCCAGTGAGCAATGTGAGGGAGCATTTGCAGCTTGTCTTTGAGAAGTATTGTGGTGAGAATCGTCACTCCAATCATGCTAAAGTTTAAAATCCGGAGACATTTAATCCAATCCATCATTGCCATTTATCTGGCAACCTGTGCAGTTGATGCTTGAACAACACAGGAGTAAGGGGTGCTGACTTACCACGCAGTCAAAAATCCACATACAGATTCCAAAATGGTGACAGAGTAGGCAGACATTCCAACTGCCACCTCCCAGGACCAAATTGAATTACACCTTAATTTAAGAACTATCATCTTGAAAAACCAACTTTGGACTAAAGGAAGAGGACTCTATAACCAAGGATCACAGAAGAAGCCACACCGAGACTGGTGGGAGCGGCAGAGACACAAAAAGAGCTTCCCCGCTCCCAGGAGTGAACAGAGCTGAGGGTCCGGAGGAACTCACTGCAGGGAGGGTCGCCTGACAGGTGTGGGTCCTCAGCCCCAGACCTGGAGCCCCAGCCTAGAGCCCCAGAGCCTAGAAGAGGTGCCCAGAAAGCATTTTGTGGTGAAAAAAGCAGGGTTTCTGTCTGCAAGAAAGAAACAGCTTTCTTAGATGCAGGCTCCGTCTTAAAGGGCTCGCACAGAAAATCTCATTCACAGCCACTTACCCGGGCTCTGGTGGAGAGAGAGCTGAGAGGACTGAAGTTGCAGGAGAAGACTGTAAAGTTGGAGGCCCAGGGAGAGATACTGTGGGGGACAGACACCAGAACCCCTGTGCTGAGTCATTCTCCAGTGCTACAGTCACCATCTCTCTTGGATGGAGCAATCTCCTTTGTGCAGCATCAGCCTGGGGAAAAGCAACTGGACTGCCTCGCCCTCGGGAGTCTCTCCTATACCAGAGTGGCGGTCATTCTGAGAAGGCTGGAAGCAGGGGGTGCATCAGCGGCTTAGTTTTCTGTTGTTGAGACCAGAGCATTCCCCAACACGTTCCCGAATCCAGGACTGATGCTTCCACCTCATGGGAGACTCAACAGAAGCTATTCAGAGTGCGGGTATACCACAGCTCTGAGTCTCAGAGGCCACACCCACCAGACTCCTGGGGCCACACCCTACTGAGGTCTGTGAAAGAAGTCTGGACAGACTGACACTTGGAGCCAAGGGGTGGAGCCACACCCACCACCCTTCCTAATCCCTGAATTGCTGAAGGCGCTAGACTCTACCAGAGGTTTTTTCAGTGGCTGAACCCAACAAGCAGCCAGCAGACAGAGGCTGCAAGAGGTAGGAACTCAGGTAAACTTGGCCTTTTTAATGGAACTTCCCCAGGCCCAGTGTGGGTAAAAGCCAGCCTAGGAGTGCATCTTGGTATTTCCATGTATACCTGGGACCAGCAGAGGCAGCCACAAACTCTGGATTGCTTGTAGTTCCAAAAGGGTTGCCAGTCATGGGCAGTATCTTCCACTGGTCTGTGCTGGGTTCCTGCCAGGGAGGCCCAGGGCTGGCATATCTAGGGGCCAGCTTCAGAAAGCAATGGTTCAGGACCTAACAACTTGTTAAGAGTGGTATCCTAAGGGAAGGCTCCTCATACCTGGCCCAGCTGAGGGGAGTTCTACTCTCTGTGATCAGCACCAGCATAGTGGCTCATGTGCATTGGATAGGGTGGAGCTTCACAGTCAGCCAGCCTGAGTGCTGGATATCCTGCCCTGTGTGGCCAGATTCCACAGTAGGAAGAGAGAGAGAGACTTGGAGCATGGACATTTAATGTGTGGGTCCCTGTAAGTATATTGTTGTATCTGGTGGAGGGGCTTAGTCACCTTTGAGGGGGCACAGTCAGCCCCAGGAGAGGACTCTCTCCATCTTCTTCCCTGAGACCAGGGCCTCACCAGCTGAAAGAACTTCTGCAGAGGGGACTGTCAGCCACACTTGGTGTGAACCTGCTGTTCACCTTGTTGGGGAGAAATAAAATTTGAGTATCCAGCTATGGCTGAGGGATTAAACTCTGGAGTAGGGGCCACATTCCCAGTACTAAGCTCCTGACCAAGAGACCCCTGACATAGAGGGTCCTACTAATATTGTATTCCCAACCTCAGCTGCCCTAACCCACCAACTGTGCAACCTGTAGAGGGGTTGGTTGGGTGAGGCCAGTCCGAGCCCACACTACAGTTTTACTACAGAGGACTTTGTGGTAAGACCAGGCAGCTACAAGAAGAGGAGGAGCAGCTAAAAAGTGAAGACAAATCTTAGAGAACCTGGGACTTTTATGGAACTGCTGTTATCTCTAAGCAGGAGGAAGCTGATCCTTATACAAAGGTTGCCCCCCCCCACACTACCCAGGCACAGAAAACTCAGACAAAAACAGTGAAAAGTACAGTAGCAGCAGACAGGTAGCCCATAGCAGGTTACAAACAACAGCTGATGTCAACCCAAGAAGACCTAGAGCCAACACACTGGTAGCGGGTGGCAGACAGCACCAACCCTAGACTCAGCTACCTACACAAACAGCACACCCAAAGGTGGAGTCTAGCAGGCAGCAGACACTGTGGGGAATAAATATGCTCAACAGGACAGACATTGCATAGTGTGTAATACACATGATCAAGGTTGACTTTAGAGCCAGCCAGCCTGAAGGGATAACCATACCCACGAAAGGACCAACTGCATTTAATACTCATATACAATAAGAGGGAAAATAGTGCCCTCAAGAAAAATTTCTAGAACAAGGAAAACAGGACACCTGGAGTCAGTACCACCAAGCCCATCTTCTTCATAAAGACATCAAAAAAATTTCAAAGTCAGACAGTGCTACCTAATGCACAGCCAAAATGGGCAGACAGAGAAATGCGACCCAAATGAATCAACAACAGAAATCCCTAGAAAAAGAACTGAATGAGATGGAAGTAACCAAACTACCAGCTGCAGAGTCTAAAATAATGATTTTTAGGATGCTCAAGGATCTTAGAGCAACAATGGATGAACATAATGATAACAAGCATCAAAAAGGACATTGAAATCATAAAAAAGAACCAGTCAGGAATGACAGATACAATATCAGAAATGAAGACTACACTAGAAAGAATCAGTAGCAGATTGGATGAAGCAGAGGATTGAATCAGTGATTTAGAGGACAAGACAAACAAAAGCACAGAAACAGAAGAGCAAAAAGAAAAGGGGCTCAAAAATTCTGAGGAAACTCTTAAGAGAGCTCTGTGACAACAGGAAGAGAAACAACATCCACATCATAGGGGTTCCTGAAAGAGAAGAAAATAAACAAAAGATAGAGAACCTGTTTGAAGAAATCATAGCTGAAAACTTCCCTAAATTGATTAAGGAAAAAGTCACACAAGTTCAATAAGCAGAGAGGAACCCAAGGAGGCCTACACCAAAACACAGCATAATTAAAGTTCCAAAATTAAGAGACAAAGAAAGAATACTAAAAGCTGCAAGAGAAAGCAGTTAATTATTTACAGAGGAGCCCCCATAAGGATGACATCTGACTTCTCAACAGAAACACTTGAGGCCAGAAAGGATTGACAAGAAATATTCAAAGTGATGCAAAACAAGAACCTACCACCAAGGCTTCTTTATTCAGCAAAGCTATTGTTTAGAATTGAAGGAGAAATAAAAAAGCTTCCCAGACCCTCCCCCCCCAAAAAAAAAACCCTCAAAGAATTTATTACAACCAAACCAGTACTGCAAGAAAAGTTAAGAGACCAAAGGGGGGAAAATATAGAAAAAGAAGATTGTAGATTGAAAGAATAAAATGGCAAGAAACAACTATTATGACAATGATAACCTTAAATGTAAATGAATTAAATGCTCCAATCAAAAGACATAGGGTAGCTGCATGGATAAGAAAACAGGACCCATATATATGCTGTCTACAAGAGACCCACCTAAAAAAAAAAGATGCACATAGACTGACAGTGAGGGAATGAAAAAAAGTATTTCATCCAAACAGAAATGAAAAAAAGCTGGGATAGCAATACTTATATCTGAAAAATTAGAATTTAAAACAAAGGCTATAGTAAGGGATAAAGAAGGTCACTACATAATGATAAAGGGAACAATCCAACAGGAGGATATAACCATTGTAAATATTTATGTGCCTAATATAGGAGCACATAAATATATATATATATATATAAAACAGATTTTGATGGATATAAAGGGCGAGATTAACAGCAATACTATAATAGTAGGGGATTTTAATACCCCACTAATATCAATGGATAGATCCTCCAGACAGGAAATTAACAAAGAAACAGTGGCCTTAAATGACACACTAGATCAGTGGTTGGCAAACCACGACTCGCAAGCCACATGAGGCTCTTTGGCCCCTTGAGTGCAGCTCTTTGACCAGCTTAGGAGTACCTTAATTAAGTTAATAACAATGTATCTACCTATATAGTTTAAGTTTAAAAATTTTGGCTTTCAAAAGAAATTTTAGTTGTTGTACTATTGTTATTTGGCTCTGTTGACTAATGAGTTTGCCGACCACTGCACTAGATCAACTGGATTTAATAAATATCTTCAGAACCTTTCACTCCAAAGCAGAAGAATATACATTCTTTTCAAGTGCTCATGGTACACTCTCAAGAATACACCACATGTTAGGACACAAAACGAGTCTCTATAAATTTAAGAAGATTGAAATCCTATCAAGCATCTTTGATCACAATGGCATGAAAGTAGAAATCAACTACAATAGAAAATCTGAAAAAGATTCAAACACATGGAGGCTAAATAGCATGTTATTAAATAATAAATGGGTTAGCAATGAGATCAAGGAAGAAATAAAAAATTTTCTTGAAACAAATGAAAATGAATATATAATAATTCAGAATTTATGGGACATGGCAAAAGCAGTCCTGAGAGGGAAGTTCATAGCATTACAGGCATACCTTAAGAAGCAAGAAAAAGCCCAAATAAACAATCCTACATCTAAAAGAACTAGAAAAAGAACAACAAATAAAGCCCAGAGGAAGTAGAAGGAAGGAAATAATAAAAATCAGAAATAAAGACATAGAGGCTAAAAAAAAAATACAAAAATATCAATGAGACCTCTTAACCAGAGGAGAGTAGATACTTCTTTTAGTAGAGGATTCAAGGGAGAGAAAGAGAAGAATTTGGTTTTCTAATCTTGGGGATGAGGGGCAGTGAGTGATATCAGAAGGTAGCCAGAATTATTAATCTTCAAAGTTATCCCACCTAGAAAAAGGAAGAGGAAGAAATATTCTTTTCAACCTAACACTCATTGGGGTTTCTTCCTTCCTTCCTTCTTTCTTTCCTCCTTCCTGCCTTCCTTTCTTTTCTTGACCTTTAATCAAGTGGTCTTAACTTTACCAACATTGCAAACACTGGAAGAACTTAAAAAATACAGATGCCTGGGTTAAGAGTCCAGACATGGGAGTAGGCAGATGCACAGACACCCAGCTCTCACCACCAAACTGGAATACAAATCAATTTAGGAAAAATCAGCGTGAAAAACCAACTCTGGACTACAAGAACAGCTCTCAAAAACCAAGGAGCAAAGAATAAGCCACAACAAACCTGGTAGGGAGCACCTGAATCTCCCCTGTTTACAGCAACAGGGAGGGGCGTGAGGCTGAGAGCCCAGAGGAGATCTCACCCCAGGGAAAAGAGCAGAAAATACTGCTCACAGCCACTTGCCTGGTGACCAGGGAGCGAGGTGTGTTGAAAAGACCAGCTTATCTCCCAAGTGGAAAGGAAAGAGAGAGTGACAGACTGTGAGGGGCTAAGGAATGCAGGAGACGACCTAAAAAAAGCTGACTCATCTGTGCTGGAGGCGGCCATAGCTGGAGGAAGGACTGATCCTTTCCCACAAAACAGTACTGAATTGCTTCCAGATCAGAGATCTCCAGACATCTCTCCAGCTCCAATCAGCGCAACAAGACACAGCTGAAAACAAGAAGTGGGGAGGAGGGGCAGTAACTCAGGTCTCCATGGAAATCTGAGATACACCTCCCCCTACTGAAGCTGAGAAAACACCCTGCCTCCAGAGAGATTAGTTGGTGGAAGAGGCCTTCAGAGTCTCAGGTTAAACCCACCGCATTCCTGGATACAGTGTCAAGGAAGCCCCCTGCTGAGATCAGTAAACAAGACTATCACCTGTTAAGAAAACAGACAAATCAAGACTTCAAAGCTGCCCAAATCTGAAAGTGGATTACAAATAATAGCTGATACCAACCCAAGAAGACCTAGAAATAACACAACTGAAAACTGGAGGCAGACAACACCAAGCCTAGACTCAACCAACTCTACAAACAAAACACAGACAATGAGAAGACAAAAAAGTGCAATCCAAATGAAACCTTCAGGAGATGAACTAAGTGATATGGAAATAATCAAACTTCCAGATACAGAGTTCAAAATAATGATTGTAAGGATGCTTAGGGATCTTAGAACAACAATGGATGATCATTATGAACACCTAAATAAAGAAATAGCAAGTATAAAAAAGAATCAGTCGGAGATGACAAATACAATATCAGAAATAAAGACCACAATGGAAGGAATTAAAAACAGGATAGATAGAGCTGAGGATCGAATCAGCGAGTTGGAGGACAACTGGAATGAAAGCATGAAAGCAGAGAAGAAAAAAGAAAAGAGACTCAAAAAGTCTGAAGAAACTCTTAGAGAGCTCTGTGACAACATGAAGAGAAATAACATCCACATCATATGGGTTCCTGAAGAAGAAGAAAAAGAACAAGGGATAGAGACTTTGTTCAATCATATCATAGCTGAAAACTTCCCTAAATTAATGCAGGAGAAACTCACAAGTTCAAGAAGCACAGAGGACTCCATTAGAGAGAAACCCAAAGAAACCTACATCAAGACACATCATAATTAAAATACCAAAGCTAAGCGATAAAGAGAAAATATTAAAAGCTGCAAGAGAAAAAAAGCTATCACCTACACAGGAGCCCCCATAAGGATGACATCTGACTTCTCAGCAGAAACACTTGAGGCCAGAAGGGAATGGCAATAAATATTCAAAGTAATGCAGAACAAGAACCTACAACCAAGACTACTTTATCCAGCAAGGCTATCGTTTAAAATTGAAGGAGAAATAAAAAGCTTCCCAGACAAAAAACAACTCAAGGAATTCATTACAACCAAACCAATGCTGCAGGAAATGTTAAGGGGCCTGTTGTAAACAGATCAAAGTGGGAAAAAATATATTAAAAAAAGGAATACAGCTTTAAAGAATAAAATGGCAATAAACAACTACATATCAATAATAACCTTAAATATAAATGGATTAAATGACCCAATCAAAAGACATAGGGTAGCTGCATGGATAAGAAAACAAGACCCGTACATATGCTGTCTACAAGAGACACACCTTAAAACAAAAGATACACATAGATGGAAGGTAAAAGGATGGAAAAAAAAATTTCACGCAAATGGAAATGAAAAAAAAGCTGGGGTAGCAATACTTATAACAGACAAATTGGACTTTAAAACAAAGGATATAGTAAGAGATAAAGAAGGCCACTACATAATGATAAAGGGAGTAATCCAACAGGAAGATATAACTATTATAAATATCTATGCACCTAATATAGGAGCACATAAATATATAAAGCAGACTTTGATGGATTTAAATGGTGAGATCAACAGCAATACTATAATAGTAGGGGATTTCAATACCCCACTAACATCACTAGATAGATCCTCAAGAAAGAAAATTAACAAAGAAAAAGCAGGCTTATGGGACACACTAGATCAACTCGATTTAATAGATATCTTCAGAACCTTTCACCCTAAAGCAGCAGAATATACATTCTTTTCAAGTGCTCATGGTACATTCTCTAGGATAGACCACATGTTAGGGCACAAAAGTGGTCTCAACAAATTTAAGAAGATTGAAATCATATAAAGCACTTTCTCCGATCACAACGGCATGAAACTAAAAATGAACCACAACAGAAAAGCTCAAAAATTCTCAAACACATGGAAAATAAATAGCAGGTTGTTAAATAATGAATGGATTAAGAATGAGATCAAAGAAGAAATTAAAAAAAATCCTAGAAACGAATGACAATGAGCATACAACAACTCAAAATTTATGGGACACAGCAAAAGCAGTACTGAGAGGGAAGTTCATAGCACTACAGGCACACTTTAAGAAGCTAGAAAAAGCTCAAATAAACAACCTAACCCTGCATCTAAAAGAACTAGAAAAAGAACAGCAAGTAAAGCCCAAATGTAGTAGAAGGAAAGAAATGATAAAGATCAGAGCAGAAATAAATGACATAGAGGCTAAAGAAACAATACAGAGGATCAATGAAACTAGGAGCTGGTTCTTTGAAAAGGTAAACAAGATTGATGAACCTTTAACTAGAATCAGCAAGAAAAAGAGAGAGAGAGGACTCAAATAAATAAAATTAGAAATGAGAGTGGAGAAATAACAACTGACACAACAGAAATACAAAATATTGTAAGAAAATACTATGAAGAACTGTTTGCCAAAAAACTAGACAACCTAGATGAAATGGACAAATTCCTTGAAACATACAATCTTTCAAAAGTCAATCTGGGCCCTGGCCGGTTGGCTCAGCAGTAGAGTGTCGGCCTGGTGTGCGGCGGACCCGGGTTCGATCCCTGGCCAGGGCACATAGGAGAAGCGCCCATTTGCTTCTCCACCCCCCCCTCCTTCCTCTCTGTCTCTCTCTTCTCCTCCCACAGCCAAGGCTCCATTAGAGCAAAGATGGCCCAGGCGCTGGGGATGGCTCCTTGGCCTCTGCCCCAGGCGCTAGAGTGGCTCTGGTGGCGGCAGAGCGACGCCCTGGAGGGGCAGAGCATCGGCCCCTGGTGGGCAGAGCATCGCCCCTGGTGGGCGTGCCGGGTGGATCCCGGTCGGGCGCATGAGGGAGTCTGTCTGACTGTCTCTCCCTGTTTCCAGCTTCAGAAAAATACAGAAAAGAAAAAAAATCAGTCTGGAAGAATTAGAAAACCTAAACAGACCGATTACACCAAATGAGATAGAAACAGTTATGAAAAACTCCCAACAAAGAATAGTCCGGGGCCTGATGGCTTCACAGCTGAATTCTACCAAATATTCAAAGAAGACCTAACTCCTATCCTTCTCAAACTATTTCAAAAAATTCAAGAGGAAGGAAGACTTCCAAGCTCCTTTTATGAGGCAAGCATAATTCTGATTCCAAAACCAGGCAAAGACAACACAAAGAAAGAAAATTATAGGCCAATATCTCTAATGAATATAGATGCTAAAATCCTCAACAAAGTATTAGCAAACCGGATCCAACAATATATGGAAAAAATCATACACCATTATCAAGTGGGATTTATTCTGGGGAGGCAAGGCTGGTACAATATTTGTAAAGCAATCAATGTGATTCATCACATAAACAAAAAGAAGGAGAAAAACCATATGATAATTTCAATAGATGCAGAAAAAGTGTTTGATAAAATCCAGCACCCATTCATGATCAAAACTCTCAGCAAAATGGGAATACAGGGAACATACCTCAACATGATAAAAGCCATCTATGAGAAACCCACAGCCAACATCATACTCAATGGACAAAAATGAAAAGCAATCCCCTTAAGATCAGGGACAAGGCAGGGGTGCTCCCTTTCACCACTCTTATTTAACATAGTCCTGGAAGTCCTAGCCACAGCAATCAGACAAGAAGAAGAAATAAAAGGCATTCAAGTTGGAAAAGAAGAAGTAAAACTATCATTATTTGCAGAAGATATAATATTGTATATAGAAAACCCTAAAGTCTCAGTCAAAAAAAAAAACTACTGGACCTGATATATGAATTCAGCAAAGTGGCAGGATATAAAATCAATACTCAGAAATCAGAGGCATTTTTATACTCCAACAATGAACAGTCAGAAAGAGAAATTAAGGAAACAATCCCCTTCACAATTACAACCAAAAAAATAAAGTACCTAGGAGTAAACTTAACCAAGGAGACTAAAGACTTGTACTCAGAAAATTACAAAGCATTGATAAAAGAAATCAAGGAAGATACAAACAAGTGGAAGCATATACTGTGCTCATGGTTAGGAAGAATAAACATCATTAAAATGTCTATATTACCCAAAGCAATCTATAAATTCAATGCAATACCAATTAAAATACTAATGATGTACTTCAAAGATATAGATCACATATTCCAAAAATTTATATGGAACCAAAAAAGAACACGAATAGCCTCAGCAATCTTAAAAAAGAAGAATAAAGTGGGAGGTATCACACTTCCTGATATCAAGTTATACTACAAGGCGATTGTACTCAAAACAGCCTGGTACTGGCATAAGAACAGGCATGTAGATCAATGGAACAGAACAGAGAACCCAGAAATAAACCCACAGCTCTATGGACAACTGATATTTGACAAATGAGGTAAGGAAATACAATGGAGTAAAGACAGGCTCTTTAACAAATGGTGTTGGGAAAATTGGACAGCTACCTGCAAAAAAATGAAACTAGATCACCAGCTTACACCACTCACAAAAATAAACTCAAAATGGATAAAAGACTTAAGTGTAGGCCATGAAACCATAAGCATCTTAGAAGAAAACATAGGCAGTAAACCCTCCGAAATCTCTCGGAGCAATATATTTGCTGATTTATCTCCACTGGGAAGTGAAATAAAAGACAGGATAAACAAATGGGACTATATCAAACTAAAAAGCTTTTGCACAGCTAAAGACAATAAGAACAGAATAAAAAAACAAACTACATAATGGAGAACATATTTGACAATACATCTGAAAAGGGGTTAATAACCAAAATTTATAAAGAACTTGTAAACCTCAACACCAGGAAGACAAACAATCCAATCAAAAAATGGGAAAAAGAAATGAATAGACACTTTCCCAAAGAGGACATACAGATGGCCAAAAGGCATATGAAAAAAATGCTCAACATCACTAATCACTAGAGAAATGCCAATTAAAACCACAATGAGATATCACCTCACACCAGCCAGAATGGCGCTCATCAACAAAACAACACAGAATAAGTGCTGGAGAGGATGTAGAGAAAAGGGAACCCTCCTGCACTGCTGGTGGGAATGCAGACTGGTGCAGCCACTGTGGAAAACAGTATGGAGATTCCTCAAAAAACTGAAAATCGAACTGCCTTTTGACCCAGCTATCCCACTTTTAGGAATATACCCCAAGAACACCATAGAACGGCTCCAAAAGGAGAAATGCTCCCCCATGATTGTGGCAGCATTGTTCACAATAGCGAAGATCTGGAAACAGCCCAAGTGTCCGTCAGAGGATGAGTGGATTAAAAAGCTTTGGTACATATGAAATACTACTCCATATGTAGTATTGGTACTATGGAATACTACTCAGCCATAAGAAATGATGACATCGGACCATTTACAATAACATGGATGGACCTTGATAACATTATATGGCGTGAAATAAGTAAATCAGAAAAAACTAAGAACTATATGAATCCATACATAGATGGGACATAAAAATGAGACTCAGAGACATGAACAAGAATGTGATGGCAATGGGGGTGGGGATTTGGGGGGAGGGGGAAGGGGGAGAGGAAAAAGAGAGGGGGTGGGGGAGGGGAGGGGCACAAAGAAAACCAGATAGAAGGTGACAGAAGACAATTTGACTTTGGGTGAGGGGTATACAGCACAATCAAATGTCAAAATAATCTGGAGATGTTTTCTCTCAACATATGTACCCTGATTTATCAATGTCACTGCATTAAATTTAATAATAAAAAAAATACAGATGCCTGGGGAAAAAAAATCAATGAAACCAAGAGCTGGTTTTTTGAAAAAGTAAATAAGATTGACAAACCTTTAACAAGATACATCAAGAGAAAAAGAGAGGACTCAAATAAATAAAACTAGAAATGAAAAAGGAGAAGTAACAACTGATATTGCAGAAATTCAAAGGATTGTAAGAAAATGCTATGATGGCCCTGGCCAGTTGGCTCAGTGGTAGAGCATTGGCCAGGCATGCAGGAGTCCCGGGTCGATTCCTGGCCAGGGCACACAGGAGAAGCACCCATCTGCTTCTCCACCCCTCCCCCTCTCCTTCCTCTCTGTCTCTCTCTTCCCCTCCCGCAGCCAAGGCTCCATTGGAGCAAAGTTGGCCCGGGTACTGAGGATGGCTCCTTGGCCTCTGTCTCAGGTGCTAGAATGGCCCTGGTTGCAACAGAGCAACACCCTAGATGGGCAGAGCATCACCCCCTGGTGGGCATGCCGGTGGATCCCGGTCGGGCACATGCGAGAGTCTGTCTGACTGCCTCCCCGTTTCCAACCTCAGAAAAATACAAAAAAAAAAAAGAAAGAAAAGAAAATGCTATGAAGATTTATATGGCAAAACGTTGGACAACTTAGGTGAAATGGTAAATTCCTAGAAACAGACAATCTTCCAAGACTCAATCTGGAAGAATCAGAAAACCTAAACAGACCTATTACAACAAATGAAATTGAAACAGTCATCAAAAAACTCCCAACCTAGAAAAGTCCTGGACTGGATGGCTTCACAGGCAAATTTTATCAAATATTCAAAGAAGAACTAACACCTACCTTTCTCAAGCTATTACAAAAATTTCAAGAGGAGAGAATACTTTCAAGCTCCTTTTATGAGGTAAGCATTCTCCTCATTCCAAAACCAGGTAGACATTGCAAAGAAAGAAAACCTATAGGCCAAATATCCCTGATGAACATAGATGCTAAAATTTTCAACAAAACATTAGCAAACCAGATTCAGCAATACATTAAAGAAGTCATATATCATGATCAAGTGGGATTTATTCTGAGGAAGCAAGGCTGGTACAATATTCACAAATCCATCAATGTGATTCATCACATAAACAAAAGGAAGGATAAAAATCACATGATTATATCAATAGATGCAGAAAAAACTGCATTTATGATAAAAAAAAAACCTATTTATGATCAAAACTCTCAGCAAAGTGGGAATATAGGGAACATACCTCAACATAATAAAGGCCATCTATGAGAAACCCACAGCCAACATCATACTCAATGGACAAAAATTAAACTCAATCCCTTTGAGATCAGGAACAAGGCAGGGGTGGCCCCTTTCACCACTCTTATTCATAATAGTTCTGGAAGTCCTAGCTACAACAATCAGACAAGAAGAAGAAATGAAAGGCACCCAAATTGGAAAAGAAGAAGTAAAACTATAATTATTTGCTGATGACATGATACTGTACATAGAAAACCCTAAAGTTTCATTCAAAAAACTACTAGACTTGATAAATAAATTTGGCAAGGTGGCAGGATATAAAATTAATATGCAGAAATCAGTGGTATTTTTATACACCAACAATAAACTGTCAGAAATAGAAAGTAAGGAAACAATCCCCTTCACTATTGCAAAAAAATAGAATACCTAGGAGTAAATTTAACCAAAGAGGTAAAAGACTTGTACTCAGAAAATTATAAGACACTGAAAAAGAAATCAAGGAAGATACAAACAAGTGGAAGCATATACCGTGTTCATGGATAGGAAGAATAACATCATTAAAATATCTATATTACCCAAAAAATCTATAGATTCAATGCAATTCTTATTAAATTATCAATGGCATACTTCAAAGATATAAAATAAATATTACGAAAATTTATATGGAACCAAAAAAAGAACACGAATAGCCTCAGCAGTCTTGAAAATGAAGAATAAAGTGGGAGGTATCAGACTTCCTGGTATCAAGTTATACTATAAGGCCATGGTAATCAAAACAGCTTGATACTAGCATAAGAACAGGCATACAGATCAAGAACAGAACAGAGAACCCAGAAATAAACCCACAGCTCTATGGACAACTGATATTTGACAAAGGAGGTAAGGAAATACAATGGAGTAAAGACAGGCTCTTTAACAAATGGTGTTGGAAAAATTGGACAGCTACCTGCAAAAAAATGAAACTAGACCACCAACTTGCACCATTCACAAAAATAAACTCAAAATGAATAAAAGACTTAAATGTAAGTCATGAAAGCATAAACGTCTTGGAAGAAAATGGGCAGTAAACTCTCCGATATCTCTCGTAGCACTATTTTTGCCTATTTATCTCCACAGGCAAGTGAAATAAAGGATGAAATAAACAAATGAGACTATATCAAACTAAAAAGCTTTTGCACAGCAAAAGACATCATGAACAAAATTAATAGACAACCCACACAATGGGAAAACATATTCATCAATATGTCTGATAAGGGGTTAATAACCAAAATTTATAAAGAACTTCTAAAACTCAACATCAGGAAGGTAAACCATCCAGTAAAAAATGGGCAAAAGAACTAAATAGACAGTTCTCCAAAGAGGACATACAGATGGCCAATAGGCATGTGAAAAAGTGTTCAACATCATTATTCATCAGAGAAATGCAAATTAAAACCACAATGAGATACCATCTCACACCAGTCAGAATGGCCCTTATTAACAAATCAACACACAATAAGTGCTGGCGAGGGTGTGGAGAAAAGGGAACCCTCCTGTACTGCTGGTAGGAATGCAGACTGGTGCAGTCACTGTGGAAAACAGTATAAAGTTTCCTCAAAAAATTAAAAATCGAACTGCCTTTTGACCCAGCTATCCCACTTTTAGGAATATATCCTAAGAATACCAAATCACTGATACAAAAGAAGAAATGCACCCCCATGTTTATGGCAGCATTGTTTACAATAGCTAAGATCTGGAAACAGCCCAAGTGTCCATCAGTGGATGAGTGGATTAAAAAGCAGTGGTACATATATACAATGGAATACTACACAGCTGTGAAAAAGTAGGAAATCTTGCCTTTTGTGATAGCATGGATTGGCCTGGAGATTATTATGCTAAGTGAAATAAGTCAGGCAGAGAAGGACAAATATCATATGATCTCACTTATACGTGAAATTTAATGAACAAAGTGAACTGAGGAATGGAATAGAGGCAAAGGCGGGGTCACAGGTAGCAGAGGAACAGCTGTCAGAGGGAAGGGGGATGAGGAGACGAGATAGAGAAGGTAAAGGGATTAATGAAATCATCTTTATTATATGCGGCTTAAGTGTCTGTTTGTCGCCGATAGCTTATTGGTTGCTTTCGTAACTGTACTAGCCAATGGGGTGAAGTTGCCATGGCTGAAAGCAAATTAAGCATGTCAGGGGGAAGGTGAACATTTGTTTGCATTGGCAATCATCTGTTTTACATAAAAACTACGTCTTAACGTAATTTCTTTTAAGAATGCCTCCTAGAAAATACAGCACTGAAGAGGAGAGAAAAGGAGCTAAAGCTGCACAAAAACAGCTTTCTCAACAAAAAGAAACCACTGAGCAGAGAAAGACAAGGCTTGCTTCAGTCACAGAGCAAATGTGTCTTTCTCAGCAAAATGAGACTGATGAGCATAGAGAAACAAGGCTTGCCTCAGATGTAAGACAAAAAAGCCTGTCTCAACAAAATGAGTCCCTTGAACAAAGGGGGAAACCCCATGGGGCACTAAGCAAAGGGGCGTCCTCGCCGCCTGCCCTGGGTAATTCAGTTTGAATTAGCAGACACCTTTGCACAAATCATTTTAATTACAAGTTATAATATCTAGAACAGCGGTCATTTCGTATGACCGCCAGGCTTTCTAGTATATACATAACACAGAGATACAGATAGCAGTACAACAAATCCCAGAGGGAAGGGGGGAGGGAGTTAGGGGGAAAGGGGGCAAAGGGGGAGTAATGGAGGACAAGGGGGTGTGGGTGAGGGAGTTATATTGAGTGAGACACTTGAATTCATGTTAACACAATAAATTAAAATTAATAAAAAATTTTTAAAAAAGAAAAAATCAACATACTATTTTTGACTCCCCAAAACTTACCTAATAATAGTCTACTGTTGACAGGAAGCCTTACCAATAACATAACCAGGGATGTGACGGCGATCTGGCTGCGACATCTGTCACCCCATTGATCGCCAGGGTTGATTCGGCTGATCTGGCTGGCTAGGCGGGTGTCCCCTTCCTCCCTCACCGCTCCATGTGCGTCCCTCCCGAAGCTGCGCGCTCGGTCGAAGAGGACGACCTTCCCCGCTAGAGGAGAGGACCGTTCTTCGGTCAAGGGTATACGAGTAGCTGCGCTCCCCTGCTAGAACCTCCAAACAAGTCTCAAACATAACCAGTCAATTAACATATATTTTGTGTGTTATATGTATTATATACTATATTTTTACAATATAGTAAGCTAGAAAAAAGGAACTATTATTTAAAAAATTATACGGAAGAGAAAATATTATACATTTACATTATTGTAAGTATTTAAAAAAATTTTTTTTATTCATTTTAGAGAGGAAAGAGAAAGGGAGAGAGAGGGAGAGAGAGAGGAGAGAGAGACAGAGAGAGAAGGTGGGGAGGAGCTGGAAGCATCAACTCCCATATGTGCCTTGACCAGGCAAGCCCAGGGTTTCGAACCGGTGACCTCAGCATTTCCAGGTCGATGCTTTATCCACTGCGCCACCACAGGTCAGGCTATTGTAAGTATTTATTAAAAATAATTCCACACATAAGTGGGCCTGCACAGTTCAAATCCATGCTGTATAAGGGCCAGTGTATACCTGAGTTTGGGGTGGTTGCCACAGGTACAATTTATAGGTGTCCGTTTACAGCTCGATTTGTCTATAGTTAGGCTTTCCCCAGAGAACATAAGGTCAACTCATCAACTGAGACCAGTGGGTTTCACTGACAGTGTGAGTAGAGCTCACTGCTGGCATTTGGTGAGAGGGACTTGAGACGTAATACTCAGGATAATTCTGCAAGAGAAAGAACGTTTCTTTTCCTTTTTCTTTTTTTTTTTTTGGTGACAGAGAGAGAGACAGACAGACAGACAGATAGGGACAGACAGGCAGGAAGGGAGAGATGAGAAGCATCAATTTTTGTTGTGGATCCTTAGTTGTTCATTGATTGCTTTCTCATATGTGCCTTGACCAGGGGGCTACAGCAGAGCAATTGACCCCTTGCTCAAGCCAATGACATTGGGCTTAAGCAAGCAACCTTGGGCTTCAAGCCAGTGACCTTGGACTCAAGCCAGCGACCATGGGGTCATGTCTATGATTCCATGCTCAAGCCAGTGACCCCGTGTTGGGCAGATAAAATGTATTATGCTCACTTTGTTAAAGATGGAGGCCGTCGCCCAGGTGATATTAATGTGTGTTGAGAATCCTTGTAGCCTGGGGCTTGGTTTTGGGATTAAGCCTTTCCCATCCTTTTTGATGTGGGGCAGTACAATCCAATCATGCCTCAGAGAAGTGACTTTGTACTAGAGACTTCCCTATTTTGTATATTGGATTAGAGGTTGTGAAGCTACACTATAAAATAGGGGCAGAATGGGGGCTTGCCCGCTCTTGGTTCCTGAGATTGTCATTAGAGGAGAGAGCAGAGAAAGGCCACGTGGAGGAGGCCAGGAGAAGCAGCCAAGATGGTGGAGTGCTGAGTGAGATGCCAGTTTGTGTAGAGTTTGTATTTGGGATAAGGAAGGAGATGGGGAACAGAGGTGAATAAGTCTGGTGAGCTAGAAACCTTTGATTCTAGGAAACTCGGATAAGTCAGTAGCTTTGTGAGCACTGAATGTGACTGGGTTTTGGAGCCCAGTGTGTATTTTTACTTGCCCGCTGGGTGCAAGCTAGAATTAAAGACTATGGCCCACCAGTTTGTGGCTCCGTTGTTTCTTTACCGACTGTCCGAATCCAATGTGAACCTGCATGGGCTGGGCTGCTGTGAAGATGGCCCTGGCTGCTGGCTTTACACCCCGTGCTCAAACTGGTGAGTCTACGCTCAAGCCAGATGAGCCCAGGCTCAAGCTGGTGATCTTGGGGTTTCAAACCTGGCTCTTCTGTATCCCAGTCCGACACTCTATCTACTGTGCCACTGCCTGGTCAGGTAAAAGAATGCTTCTTGAATTTGAATTCAGTTTTTTGTTTGTTTGTTTGTTTTTTAATTTTAGCAAGAGAGGAAATTGGAGAGAGAGATAGGAACATTGAGCTGCTCCTGTATGTGCCCTAACTAGGCACTGAACCAGCAACCTCTGCACCTCAGGATGATGCTCCAACCGAGCTATCTGGCCTGGGCTTAAATTCAGGGTTTTTTTCTTTTTGACAGAGACAAAGAGAGAGTCAGAGAGAGGGACAGACAGACAGAAAGGGAGAGAGATAAGAAGCATCCATTCTCCATTGTGGCATCTTAGTTGTTCATTGATTGCTTTCTCATATGTGCCTTGACCCAGGGGGCTCCAGCAGAGCAAGTGACCTCTTGCTCAAGCCAGCGACCTTGAGCTTCATGCCAACAACCTCTGGGCTCAAGCCAGCGACCAGGGGATCATGTCTATAATCTCATGCTCAAGCCAGCAACCCTGTCCTCAAGCCGATGAGCCCACGCTCAAGCTGGCGACCTCAAGGTTTCGAACCTGGGTCCTCTGCATCTCAGTCTGATGCTCTATCCACTGCACCACTGCCTGGTCAGGCTGAATTCAGCTTTTGAATGCCCCTGACATTTGTGTAGTTTTTGTAAAAGGCCACTCTTTAGAAACATCTGATCCTAGAACTCAATTTCGTTTTATATGTAAATCCATTTTCTGAATAGTTTCACATACGGTACATTTTCTAGAAGTGGGCCTACTGTGTGAATTGAGCAAAGCTTGCATGGGTTTGTTAGGACCTTTAGTATGAACTGTTCCCCTTCCTGGAAAATCCCATCACTGACAGCAGCACTGCTTGTGATATTCAAGTTGCTGATAAGACCCACAGAAACACTGTTATCAGGCCCCATTGTGGCCATATTGATTCTACATTTAGATGCAAAAATTTGACAGTTTCATTAACATGATTGTGCCTGAGCACTTTTATGGAAATATTCTTTTGTTATATTTGCCTTCTTTTTATTTATTTCTTATCTAATAGGTATAGCATTATATTTATTTTCTATCAAGATTATATGGGTAAGCCTGACCAGGTGGTGGCGCAGTGGATAGAGCACCAGACTGGGACGTGGAGGACCCAGGTTTGAAACCCCAAGGTTGTTGGCTTGAGTGTGGCTCATCTGGCTTGAGCATGGGATCACTGGCTTGAGCGTAGGATCATAGACATGACCCCATGGTCGCTGGTTTGAGCCCAGAGGTTGCTGGCTTGAAGCCCACGGTCACTGGCTTGAGTCCAAGATTGCTGGCTTGAACAAGGGGTCATCCACTCTGCTGGAGCCTCCTAGGTCAAGGCACATATAAGAAAGCAACTGATGAACAACTAAGGTGCCACAACGAAGAATTGATGCTTCTCATATCTCTGCCTTCCTGTCTGTGTCCCTCTCTCTGACTCTCTCTTTGTCTCTGTCAAAAAAACAGATTATATGGGTAAATAGATTCTGTTATTTTTAATTTTCATTTCTAGATTTTTAAATGTTATATATATATATATAAAGTGACAAATTGTTCTGGTTTAGGGCCCCTCTTAGAGGAAGAGATAGTTAAATATGAGTAAGGGACTAGTGGTAATAGCGCCTGGTGTAATGACAATGGGAGACACCAAATTGGAAGTCATACATGGTGACAGCCAGAGGTTTCATCTTTTTACTCGCTGAGTCAGTGAGGTGTCTTTCTTCAAGGGAGTATGCATTCTCATTCTCACATGGAACCTGGCTTCTACCTACATCCTATGGGTTATCTTGTAGCAGAGCACAGCTTGCCAATGTGTGCAGTGAGCGCAGAGGGCCAGATGAAAGAGTATGCATGCCAAAGGGCAAGACCACCACCAAAGAGAACACCAAATTAATGATGGGTCAGAATTTTATGCATGAAGATCAAAATCAGGCATAGGAAACAGTAGGTGCTAATTGCAAAAATATTATATATGTTTATAATATATAAATATACTTACACTTATGCATTTATTTTATTTTTTCATAAACTTTAAAAACATACATCTGTAACATCTGTGTGACTTTCCATGCTTTTCCTAAGCAATTGATGTTATGCTTTCCAAGTACCCAGTCATGCACCACATGACAAGCAGCATATACAAATGTCTACATGATTATACTGGAGCTGTAAAGTTTCTCTTACCTCGTGACACCATAACGCCCCTAATGTTGCAGCATAATGCATTACTCCTGTGTTGGCTGTGCTTGTCGTGATGCCGGTGTAAACATGCACACTGTGCTTCCCAGTTGCAGGAAAGTATAGCACATGCTATTACAGCAGTGGGCTACCCCTCCAGGTTTGCGGGAGTGCATTCTGTGATGTTCGCACAGAATAAAATCCTGTATCGATGCATTTCTCAGAACTTATTCCTATAATTAAGCAGTGCCTGACACTACTCTAACTATAAACAAGGCTCTCATAATGTAGAGGGTGAATCAATAGGAAACATTCTACAAGAACTATTTATCAAATAAAATAAAAATTAAAAAAAGAACAATTTATCCTACAAATGGCATGTGGAAACTCTCTTTGTTTTCTAAATCCCAAGGTTCAGAGACCCTTTGTGCCCTCACGGTATCTGGAGGGCCAAGACGTCTTTCTTGTTCACCTCCCCACTGCCTGTGGGGGGCGCGCGGGGATGGGGCTCCTGCCCAGCGGCCTACGACGCAGGGCCAGGGAGCAGCTCCTGGCCAGTCCGTATCTTGGGTGGCCTGCCTTAGCTCTGTACTCTACTGCCTGGACTGTTTTGAAATCCAGTTAATGGCCTTAGCGGAGAGAAAACAATGCCCTTTGTGTGCCCGCTATTATCATTGCCACCTTCCTCATCTTTCCTCCCTTCTCTGGCCAGAGTGTCTTCAACAACCTGCAGCCCCCTTATTTCCTGTGCTCTGCCGCATTTACTTAACCATGGTTTGCCAATTATAGTCCGGCCTAATAATAGCCGAGTTCCCTGTGGTTGTAAACATCCATGTCTGTATTCTGATTTTTTTCATTTAAGTGTATATTGAAAATTATACTGCTTTAGTCCAAAATAGTCTGCATCAAAAAAATTTGTGTTGGCTCCAAAATTATGTTACATCAAGGGGAAATATTATGATTTACTTCCAAAGTAAAGCTGAATTAAAGATTTTGTAACTGAAGTTTTTCTCTTCATTGGGCTATTTACGTTGGCTAGCCTGCCAGCGTTGGGGTCTCTGGGGCAGAAGGAAGGAACACCTGACGGCTTGCTCAGATCTTTCAATGTGTCATCGTGTTGCACCGCAAGTCATGCTTCGCTTTTACATGTTGGATTTTAATTTTTATATTTTTACATTACAAGCTATCCTGCCCCCCAGCTCTGAGGCCCAGAGCACCCATGCCTTGAGCCCCTCAGCATTCAGAGAGGAGGTGGCCACTGGCTGTAATGTCCCCGACCCCTGTCGTAGGGAAAGGTTCCTGGTGCCATGGAGATTGGAGAGTGGAGCAAACATTCCCACTGTTGAGGATTTTGATGTAATATAATAATTATAATGATTATGCTGTTGGTAGCTACCATTTATATTTTCTTTATATTAGGCATTTTATTATCTCATCTGCTCCTCGCAATCACCCTGTCAGGAAAGTATTGTTATCACTGTTTTACAAGGAAAAAGCTGAGACCCAGGGTGACCATGCTTTCAGCTGCAAGTTACAGAACAGCAGCTGCAAGAGGCTGGAACAGGAAGGCCTTCTTATCTCACAGGCCCAACCAACCATGAGTCAGGAAGGGAGGGCTTGCTTCCAGGTTGGTTTGGCAGCTCAACAGTGTCATCAAGGAGTCAATCTCTTTCCGTGTTTCTGCTTTGACATCAGCCGTTCATGGATGCTGCTTCCTTTCCTTGATGCAGTGACATCAAGGATCTTATCCTCACACAAGTGAATCAAAAGCAGGAAGAAGGAGAAAGGTGGTAGTCTTCTTGTGTATTTGTGTGCGTGTGTTTGCCTTTATTTTATCAGGAAGGCAATATTTCCCCAAAGCCTCCCAACCAAGTTTCCCT
Source organism: Saccopteryx leptura (assembly GCF_036850995.1). Classification (NCBI taxonomy): domain Eukaryota; kingdom Metazoa; phylum Chordata; class Mammalia; order Chiroptera; family Emballonuridae; genus Saccopteryx; species Saccopteryx leptura. The sequence continues at coordinate 105,089,506 of NC_089506.1, read as the reverse complement.
TGTATCTCATTAGCCAGGAGGCAATTACGTACTTGGTTTGACCAGGCTGGGTCCATCTGTGAGCATATTGCCTCCACCTCCCGGTCGGTAAAAAATACTGCACTGTGTTTAGCAAAAAGAAAGTGGGAATGGGCCCTGGCTGGTTGGCTCAGTGGTGGAGCGTCGGCCTGGCGTGCGGGGGACCCGGGTTCGATTCCCGGCCAGGGCACATAGGAGAAGTGCCCATTTGCTTCTCCACGCCCCCCCCCCCCTTCCTCTCTGTCTCTCTCTTCCCCTCCCGCAGCCGAGGCTCCATTGGAGCAGGGATGGCCCGGGCGCTGGGGATGGCTCCTTGGCCTCTGCCCCAGGCGCTAGAGTGGCTATGGTCGCGGCAGAGCGACGCCCCCTGGTGGGCAGAGCACTGCCCCTGGTGGGCGTGCCCGGTGGATCCCGATCGGGCGCATGCGGGAGTCTGTCTGTCTCTCCCCATTTCCAGCTTCGGAAGAATACAAAAAAAAAAAAGAGACTTCAGAAAGTGGGAATGGTGTTCAGTGGGCAACAATGTCCACTACATTTTTTTTTAATCATTCCATGGTAGATAGTTCTCTTCTCACAATACAATGCTATGTTCCTGGACCTTTTCGTTTTTAACTTGTTAACAGCACACATGTGTGTGCATGTGTATATCCCAGGTGCTCACAATTAGAAGCTTATGTAGCACAGCGATCAATTCTAAAATTAAGAAATCAGAGGGAATGCTGTAGTAATTCTTGCTTGCTATCTTGCAAACGAGAAATAGTGCAGAGCGGAGTGGCTATGTCATTGAGGCATCTTCATAAATGAAAAGGAAGGCAGATTAAAGAGCTAAGAAATCTAGATTCTAGCCCTACGTCAGCTACTTTCTATCTGTTACCTTGGGTAAGTTACTTAACCTTTCTGAACCTCAGTTTTCTCATCTGTAAAGCAAGAAGGTTGAACTAGGTGATTGTCTAAAATTTCGTTCAGCTCTATTATTTTATAGGTAAAATGCAATTTTTACTGAGCAGCTGCGAGCGACGCTCTGTACAGTCTGTCACATTGTTTTTTAAAAAACTGTTCAAAATGCATCTGCATGCCATATGAATGGGAGAAGTCAACATTATTCTTGTGTATGAAGACTAGGATATGCTATAACAGAATTAGATAGAGAATATAACACTGCAGGCTCTTTTTAAATGTCTTTATTTTGCATTACAATTGTACTTTGAATTATTACCATTTTAAGTGACTTGTGTTTTACATTTCCAGAACTTTTCTGTTATTTCTAGTTTTCATTTAATTGGAGACGCCATCTCCTTATAACCAAATGATCAATCAGCATGGCAAAGCAGGGGGAAATTTTCATGCCTATCTCTTTTTGCTCTCTCCCCCGCTCTGAACAGAAATAGTACCTTGGCAGCATATCTTTTTTTCTCTAAAAACAAAACAAAACAAAGAGCAGGAAAAGGAAACAGCAGTGGATAATCTGCTTTCTGAAACAGTTTAAGAAAGACCTAGAGCAGAGATCCCCAAACTTTTTACACGGGGGAGCCAGTTCACTGTCCCTCAGACCATTGGAGGGCCGGACTATAAAAAAAAACTATAAACAAATCCCTACGCACACTGCACATATCTTATTTTAAAGTAAAAAAACAAAACAGGAACAAATACAATATTTAAAATAAAGAACAAGTACATTTAAATCAACAAACTGACCAGTATTTCAATGGGAACTATGGGCCTGCTTTTGGCTAATGAGATGGTCAATGTGCTCCTCTCACTGACCACCAATGAAAGAGGTGCCCCTTCCGGAAGTGCAGGGGGGCCAGATAAATGGCCTCAGGGGGCCGCATGTGGCCCGTGGGCTGTAGTTTGAGACCCCTGACCTAGAGGATGTTAGCTTTGCATTGAAGCAGTTTCAGTTTCTGATTTTATAGTAATTGCAGGAAGTTTCCTAACACTAAGGGGGGAAGGAACAGCGGCCAGAAACTGTCTCCTGTAAATATGCAGAAAGGATAATGTGGAGGCCAAGATAAATGTGTGTGATGAGCGCCAGCCACGCCTCAAAACAGGACCTGATGACAGTGAGCTTTTGCTGTTTTTCTTCCAAGGTTGTTTCAATATGCAAAGCAGGATCATCATCAGCAGCTGCTCTTCAATCAGCCACATTTCCCGAACTTTATAGTGTATTTTTAGTTGGAATGGGAAAACAAACACAAAAATACCTTAAGAAGGAGGTTGAAAAGTCACGTAGGAGTTAAAGCTGAAGTCAGCACTTGAGACTTTTCTGTATTTTCCAGATGAGTTACTTTCTATGAGCAGCAGTGAGCAAAATGGCTACTTCAATTCTCTTCTTTTTATTAAAAAAATTGCACCCCACTCAGGACGCATACAAGAATCAACCAATGAATACATAAATAAATAGAACAGCAAATCCCCCTCCTCTCTCTCTCCCCCTTGATAACTACTTCACTTTTATCTATGTCCATGAGTCTCAGTTTTATATCACACCTATGTGTGAAATCATACAGTTATTAGCCTTTTCTGATTTACTTCTTTCATGTAGTAGAATGTTCTCAAGGTCCATTCATTTGGTCGTAAATGGCAATATGTCATCATTACTCGGCCCTAGCCAGTTGGCTCAGTGGTAGAGTGTTGGCTCAGCATGTGGATATTTCAGATTTGATTCTTAGTCAGGCACACAGGAGAAGTGACCATCTGCTTCTCCACTCTGCCCCCTTTACTTTCTCTCTCTCTTTCTTTCCCCTCCCACAGCCATGGCTTGGTTGGTACAAGTAGGTCCCAGGTGCTGAGGATGGCTCCATAGCCTCACCCCAGGCACTAAAAATAACTCGGTTGTTGAGCAATGGAGCAATAGCCCCAGATAGACAGAGCATCCCCCCCCCCCCATAGGTGACTTGCTGGGTAGATCACAGTCAGGGAGCATGCAGGAGTCTGTCTCTACCTCCCTTGCTCTCACTTAATAATAATTTTAAAAATGCTTATCATTGCCTTAAGCAAGCCCTGTCCATTATTTCTGTGAATCTAGGTTAACACACCTTTGGAATAAGCTATAACCACCCTCAAGAGAGTATGTACTCTTGTTGACTATTCTGTAGTCTAATCCCCACCGTGCTTTTTCCCATGTCCATGTAATCTTGTTTACTTCCCTCCTAAATTTCAGATGAATTATGAAAACCACAAAACTGTTAATCTTGGGAGCACTTGAGATCTTACTTACTTCCTGGCATATGTCATCGTTATAGCTCAAATAAACTCTTATAACATTTTTAAAAGAAATAAAAAAGTATGTAAGCCAATTAATTCAATTTATTATTGTTTCGTGTGAATTTCTTTTCAGGCATTATCAAGTCCAGGTTAGTTAAATAAACTAGAAGCAAGCAAATGGGAATATAATAATGGGAACTAAACGGGAATAAAGTTTTGACCCAGGCCACACGGTGGCAGGCTTACTCTGTGTTGTGCTTCCTCTTTAGGACCAAAAAAAAAAAAAGGGGGGGGGGACAAACTTCCTTATGAAATAAATCTTAATGCTTGTATTTAACTGCATTAAACCACATCTTTTAGGGAGTTAACTTTTAGAAAAGATAATATAACTTCTTAGTTTTTCAGATTATATTTTCTTATAAAAATGTTGTTTTTATTGTTGGTACTTGAGCAGCAAGGATTTGACCTTCAATTGAAATTCTACTTCTAGATCTCAATTTCTTTATCACTAAAATGATGAGCTGGGATTAGTTACAATGCTAAAATCATCACATCTCTCTTATAACTAAAAAAAATTCTACTTCAGTAACAAGAACTTCAGTCATATTGCAGTTAACTTGATAAGGAATATGGTGTCTGAGTTTGAGTCTACAATTTATTAACTGAGGTATTTGGTAAGGCATTTAGCCTATCAAAATTTCAGTTTCCTCATGTCTAAAGTGGTACAAATTACAGGACATGTCTCAGGGGGCTGTTAAAATTAAATGGGGGAAAATACGTGTGGCAGACTGGCAAATTGCTCACCAAACCACTTCTTTTTCTTTGAGGGAAAACAGCTAAATCACATTTTTCATCTTCACTTGCAGTTAGTGGTGGCCCTCTGTCTGAAAGGAAGAGGAGCATTCTGCTTCTAGGCTCAGCTCACATAAAGCCCCCGCTGTGATCCTCCTTGCTCTTTCCCTTACTGCAGGCTTCCTCTGGAAGCCCCTTGTGAAAGGTGGCAGGAACACAAAATGGAAGGAACTGTGGTCCCCAAATCATGGCTTAGAGGAGAGCTTATGGATGTTAGGAACACACATGTTGGACTTTATATGAGTGAGAAGTAAACTCCTATTTTGTTAAATAACTGAGATTCTGAGTTTTATCTAGTATGACAGCTAGCATTAACTAAAATATCATGTAGGGCACTTAGTGCAGTATCTGACACAATACTGCTTAAAAAATGTTAGATGTTATTAATATCCTGATTCATTCTAATACAAACCTAGAGAACTAAAATGCTGAACTTGAAACATGAGAAATAATATGGAGATCCTTTTGCAGTAAACAAGATTTGGCCTTTTTTTTTTTAAGCTAGACACAGTCTAGAAAATAAAGTTGTGTGTGCAAGTAGTAAAACTCTGAATAGTTCATATATGTAACTTGTAAAAAAGGTCAATATTTTGTATTTATATTTGCTACATTTTTTGGAACATTTTAACAGAATATAAAAGAAGAAAAGTCAAATAAAAATTCAGGTTGGTGCTATCTTTAAAATAATATTTTAAAATTTTCTTCCTTGTTGGAACTTCAGTCTGTGTTCTGATTCATTCAATGATTTTTCTCAGTACTTCACTCAATACTTATCTTTCTTTTTTAAAAATTTATTTATTTTAGTGAGGAGAGAAAAAGAGTGAGAGAGAGAGCGAAAAGGAGGGGAGGAGCAGGAAGCATCAACTCACATGTGTGCCTTGACCAGGGTTTTGAACCGCGACCTCCGCTTTCCAGGTTGATGCTTTATCCACTGCTGCAGCGTAGGTCAGGCTTATCTTTCTTTCTTAAAATGTCTTCTTTTTTTCCTCCAACACCTTTGCTCATTCTTATTCCCAGTTTATCTAATGAAATCTTACCTCTCTTTTTTTTTTAAATTTTTTTAATTAATTAATTTATTTTTACAGGAACAGAGAGAGAGTCAGAGAGAGGGATAGATAGGGACAGACAGACACGAACGGAGAGAGATGAGAAGCATCAATCATCAGTTTCTCGTTGCAACACCTTAGTTGTTCATTGATTGCTTTCTCATATGTGCCTTGACTGGGGGGCTTCAGCAGACTGAGTAACCTCTTGCTCAAGCCAGCAACCCTGAACACAAGCTGGCAAGCTTTTTGCTCAAGCCAAATGAGCCCGTGCTCAAGCTAGAGACCTCGGGGTCTTGAACCTGGGTCCTTCCACATCCCAGTCTGATGCTCCATCCACTGTGCCACCGCCTGGTCAGGCAAATCTTACCTCTCTTAAAGCCCAAATTTCATGTATTCATTTAAAGCCTTCCGAGACATCCTGGTTAGAAGGGATCCTGCTTACACTGAACTGTAATATTTAATCGATCCAAGACTTTTACTATTTGTTGTCTTCTATCCTATGGTTTATTTTCAGGTAGATTTATAGAGCTTGCTTTTCCCTGATCAGATTGTAAACTGCCTGATGATAAGGACTGTGATTTTTCATTTTATATTGTCCACAGAAAATAAAGTTTTGTGCAAATTGTTATTGATAATTGACTCATTGGTTTGAAAGCCTCAAGTATATAATATCTATCTTTCCTAGATTTTTATAAGAATAAAAAATAATGGACCTGGCCGGTTAGCTCAGTAGGTTAGAGCATTGTCCTGAAACGACAAGGTTGCAGGTTCGATCCCTGGTCAGGGCACACATGGGAAGCAACCAATAAATGCACAACTAAGCAACCAATGAATGCTCCTGCCCTATAGCAGCTGCTTCTTTCTCCTTTCTCTCTCTCTCTCTCTCTCTCTCTCTCTCTCTCTCTTCCTTCCTTCCTTCCTTTCTTCTTTCTTCTTTCTTTCTTTCATTCTTTCTCTCCTTCTTCCTTCCTTTCTTCCTTTCTCTCCTTCTTCCTTCCTTTCTTCTTTCTTCTTTCTTTCTTTCATTCTTTCTTTCTTTCTTTCTTTCTTTCTTTCTTTCTTTCTTCTTCTTTCCTTCTTTTTCTTCCTCTTCTTTTTCTTTCTTCTCCTTCTCCTTCTCCTTCTTCTTCTTCTTCTGGAGTTGCTACACAACCATGCTGTGAACACTCCACTTCCAAGCCCCATAAATAGCCACTCCCTGGCCACCCCATGGCTCTACGATGTGCAGTCTGTCCTTTGGGGTATGAACATAGGAAAGAGGCCAACGTAGGTCCTGGAAGTGGGCTAGGAGTTCCAGAGTCTTGGTCACTTGGAACAGGGTTTGAAGGGAGAGGGTTAACTTGGGTGGTTTCTTGATGTTACAATAACCTGGAGAAGGTTCATATTGTATCAGAGAAAAAATTTTTTAATGCAAATTGCAGCATTTAATCTCTTACTTAAAAGTCCTTGCCTGACCTGTGGTGGCATAGTGGATAGAGCATCGACCTGGAATGCTGAGGTTGCTGGTTCAAAACCTGGGCTTTCCTGGTGAAGGCACATACAGCAAGCAATGAACAACTAAAGTGAAGCAGCTATGAGTTAATACTTTTTGCTCCACCCTCCCTCTCTCTTCTCTCTGTAAAATAAAAAAAATAAAATCTTTTTTATAAAAAGAAACAACTCATAAATGTCTTTCATTGCATTTGAAATAAAATTACTAAAAGGTTACAAATCTCTGGGTTGTACTTCAATATGCCAAGCTCTGTGGGAAGAGCTTTTATCCAAGATGTTTCTCTTTCTGAAATATATACACTCCTACGTGCTCTTCACATGGCTGACTTCTATCTATTGTAAAATTCTTGGCTTAACTCTTGGTAAAATGTCACCTCCTCCATACCTTCCCAATTATTTGCTATCATTGCATCTTGTTCATTTCCTTCAGAGTACAAATCACAAATTTATTTTACTCATTCGGTATCTCCTCCTCCAAACTGTCATCTAAACTAGAGAGACTGTCACAGAAAAGATTTCTTGAGAAGTAGAGTCTCAGGTGGAGATTAGTTTAGGTACTTTATTAGGGAGTATTCCAGTCGACATCTGTTGAGCAAAAGAAAGGAGGACTGGGCATGAGTCAGTCAGTGGACACTGGCTGCCCAGAGGGGGCCTGACTTGGAACAAGCAACTCTCTTCAGCCGACATAATTCCTAAGAGGGCTGACAGCTATGGTCTAGGCAGGACAGTATAGCATTTAGGATGGTCCATGCCCTGTGCCGCTTACTTAGATCCACTTTCTTCACATGAGTCCTGGGAGTAGTTCCTTCAGGATGCTACTTTTCCTGGGGGAAACTTATAAAAGAAAGATTAGTAAAATGAACTACAACCTCTGCTGCTGCTGCTCTTGAGGCTACAACTTATATTCACCCTTTTCCTCCTCTGTTGTCCATTTTGAATTCTCCTTATTGTCAATTAGTGTCTTTGAAGGTTTAGGTAATTTATCTAGGGCAGTGAATCAGTCTCTCAAATTTCTGAAGCTGCACCTGTTTCCCTTGTCCATTTGCCATTAGAATTTCACAAGACAGTACTACAAGATGCCCAAGTTGGTTATCCGGGTACAAAACATATGCCTCTGTACCTCTATTGTGTAACAGTAGCTCTACTGCCTCTTGATAATAGAGTCAAACAGTCCCACCAGGATCTTTTTCTTGCTTGCTGATCCTTGGCATGAGGGGCCCAAAGTGCCTGCAGGGCGGTGTAGCTTAAAGTTCAATGAAGGCTCTTGTTGTGTTCCTGGGTAGAAATGTTCCGCCTTTGGGAATTAAGACCTTGAAACCTGGGTTACAGTAGTGAGGATGAAAAGCATAAATTCCCCAGTGGGACTGATTGTAAACAGTGACACTCCTGCTTCCACACCTGCTCCCTAATATTCTCCGATTGGGGATACAGCAGCATATAATGGTGATTAATCCAGAGCATGACTGCATCCTGGAGGGTAGCAGTTTATCTTCACAGGGTACCATCTCCAAGCTGGCACTTCATTCAAGTTTCCAACAGTTGTTCCATTGCTTATTAGGCAAATAGTTTCTGGATGTTATGCCATGTGAGAAGTCCACGTGGCTGTGTGCCCACTGCTATATATCTTTTGCTGTAAAGTGGACTCCTTGGTTGAATGAGGTGATTATGGACTGCCATGTTGGTGTATCAAACATAATATAAGCCCTTGGATAGTAATGGTAGCTGAAACTCTGTGTGCAGAAAAGGAAAACCCACAGAATATGTTTGTGTTCATGTTAAAATGAACAATCACCCCATCTAAGGAAGAAGGAATCCAATATGGTATCCTTTCCACCAAGTGGCTGTTTGTTTGGCTTCTTAAAAGGAGACTGTAGTAGTTGGTCTCAGCAATAATTTTTGGTTTTGGCAGGTTGATCATTTGGGCATAGCATTAGTTATATTAACCTTGGTGAACGGGAGATAATGCTTTTGGGCCCATGGATAGCCTTTCTCCTTACTACTATGTCTTCTCTGTGAATCCATTATGCCAGTATTGGGGTGGCTGATGAAGAAGCTGACTGACCCCAACTGGCTGAGTCATTCTACTTGGGTCTTTAATGTTTTTTCAAAGGTAGATGCTCTCAAGACCTGTGGAGGAAAGAGATGGACACAAGATTGGACATAAAGACAAAGTGGGATACAGTATAGTCACAACAGGTTTCCACCAACCCTGCGGGAATTCTGAAGCTGGGCTGACTCTTTAGAGCTGTCCCTTATTGAGGTAATGGAGTCAGGTCTTACCGATACCACATCAACCAGTCGTTTGTTGCAAGCTGGCCTGAGAAGGGGGATGACATTGGGTAAAGGAACATTTCTTAGCTAAGACAAATATTGTAGAGGGCTGTCAGTGCACGACCTTTCCAAAGCTGGGAGGATAAGTCGTTCAGTCTTAAAGGAAAGCTAGGTGTAGCAGAGTACCCATGAAAGAAATCATTACTATTTTATTTGCCAATATAAATACCCTTAATAATAGTGCTTAGCACATGGCAGGCATTCAAAAAAGTTTTTTGAATAGACAAATTACTGAAATGTCCTGCTTTATTAATTTGAGTATACAGGTCACATGTAATTCTACTCTCCAACATTTCACTATAAAAAAGAAGAGTACAAAGCTCTGGCCAGTTGGCTCAGTGGTAGAGTGTCAGCCTGGCGTGTGGAAGTCTCAAGTTTGATTCCCAGTCAGGGCGCACAGGAGAAACGCCCATCTACTTCTCCATCCTTCCTCCTCTCCTTCCTTTCTGTCTCTCTCTTCCCCTCCCGCAGCCAAGGCTCCATTGGAGCAAAGTTGGCCTGGGCACTGAGGATGGCTCCATGGCCTCTGCCTCAGGTGCTAGAATAGCTTTGGACACAATAATGCAATGCCCCAGATGGGCAAAGCTTCGCCTCCTGGTGGGCATGCTGGGTGGATCCCAGTGGGGTGCATGAGAGGGTCTTTCTGACTGCCTCCCTGCTTCTAACTTTGGAAAAATACAAAAATAAAAACAAAACCAAAAACACAAAAATAAATAAAAAGAAGAGTACAGCCTGACCTGTGGTGGCGCAGTGGATAAAGCGTCGACCTGGAAATGCTGAGGTCGCCGGTTCAAAACCCTGGGCTTGCCTGGTCAAGGCACATATGGGAGTTGATGCTTCCAGCTCCTCCCCTCTTCTCTCTCTCTGTCTCTCTCTCCTCTCTCTCCCTCTAAGTCTTTCTCTCCCTCTCTCTCTCCTCTCTAAAAATGAATAAATTAAAAAAAAATTAAAAAAAGAAGAGTACAACAAACTCTTTCTAGCTTCAACATTTTGACATATTTACTTTCTTTCTTTATGTATATGTATAGTATTATTATTATTATTTATATTTTTTGCTGAACCATCTTCAGATCTCATCACACTCTGTCCTTACATACTCTAGTATGCATCTCTTAGAAATAAGGACATTCTTAATGTTACTATTATTATTATTGATTTTAATTGTGTTTACATAGATTCTAGTGTCACCCTGAATGCATCCTCTCCCCCGTATTCCCCTCAACATCTCCCTTGCCCCCCTCCACACAGCGCCCTCCCCCTTCCCTTCAGGTTTATCTCATCCTATCATCCACTTTCCCTCTGTCCTCTTTTCCTCTGGTCCATTTGATCCCTCCTCTGACTCAACTCTGTCCTTCAGTTCACATTGTTCATTAGATTCCTCAAATGAGTGAGGTCATATGATATTTTTCTTTCTCTGCCTGGTTTATTTCACTTAGCATAATAGTTCCCAGGTCCATCCATATTGTCGCAAAAGGTAAGATTTCCTTTATTCATGGCCCCATAGTATTCCATTGTGTATATGTACCACTGATTTTTAATCCACTCGTCCATGGATGGACACTTGGGCTGTTTCCAGATCTTGGCTATTGTGAACAATGCTGCCATAAACATGAGGGTGCATTTCTTCTCTTGAATCAGTGATACAGTGTTCTTGGGATATATTCCTAAAAGTGGGATAGCTGAGTCAAAAGACAGTTCCATTTTTAATTTTTTGAGGACTCTCCATACTGTTTTCCAAAATGGTTGCACAAGTCTGCATTCCCACCAGCAGTGTGGGAGGGTCCCTTTTCTCCACATCCTAGCTGGCACTTATTATTTGTTGTTTTGTTAATGAGCGCCATTCTGACAGGTGTGAGGTGGTATCTCATTGTGGTTTAAATTTGCATTTCTTTTTTTTTTTTTTAATTTTATTTATTCATTTTTTAGAGATGAGAGAGAGAGAGAGAGAGAGAGAGAGAGAGAGAGAGAGAGAAGGGGGGGAGGAGCTGGAAGCATCAACTCCCATATGTGCCTTGACCAGGCAAGCCCAGGGTTTCGAACCGGCGACCTCAGCATTTCCAAGTCGACGCTTTATCCACTGCACCACCACAGGTCAGGCCTTAATTTGCATTTCTCTAATGATTAGTGATGTTGAACAATTTTCATCTGTATATTGGCCATCTGTATGTCCTCTTTGGAGAAGTGTCTATTTATTTCTTTTGCCCATTTTTTGATTGGATTGTTTATCTTCCTGGTGTTGAGTTTAACTTGTTCTTTATAAATGTTGGTTATTAACCCCTTATCAGAAGTATTGTTGAATATGTGTGGTTTGCCTTTTTATTTTGTTCATATTATCTTTAGCTGTGCAAAAGCTTTTTAGTTTGATATAGTCCCATTTGTTTATCCTGTCTTTTATTTCATTTGCGCATGGAGATAAATCAGTAAATTATATTGCTGCAAGAGATGTCAGAGAGCTTACTGCCTATGTTTTCTTCTAAGATGCTTATGATTTCACGACTTACATTTAAGTCTTTTATCCATTTTGAGTTTATTTTTGTGAATGGTGTAAGTTGGTGGTCTTGTTTTATTTTTTTGCAGGTAGCTGTCCCATTTTCCCCACATCATTTGTTAAAAAGGTTGTCTTTACTCCATTGTATGCTCTTACCTCGTTTGTCAAATATCAATTGTCCATAAAGGTGTAGGTTTATTTTTGGGTTCTCTGTACTGTTCCATTGACCTATATGCCTGTTCTTATACCAGTACCAAGCTGTTTTGAGTACAATGGCCTTGTAGTATAACTTGATATCAGGAAGTGTGATACCTCCCACTTTATTCTTCTTTTTCAAGATTGCTGAGGCTATTTGTGTTCTTTTTTGGTTCCATATAAATTTTTGGAATATATGTTCTATACTTTGAAGTATGTCATTGGTATTTTAATTGATATTGCATTGAATTTATAAATTGCTTTGTGTAATATAGACATTTTAATGATGTTTATTCTTCCTATCCATGAACACGGTATATGCTTACACTTGTTTGTATCTTCCTTGATTTCTTTTATCAATGTTTTATAATTTCCCAAGTCCAAGTCTTTAATCTCCTTGGTTAAGTTTACTCCTAGGTACTTTATTATTTTTTGTTGCAGTAGTGAAGGGGATTGTTTCCTTAATTTCTCTTTCTGACAGTTCATTTTTGGTGTATAAAAATGTCTCTGATTTCTGAGTATTAATTTTATATCCTGCCACCTTGCTAAATTCATTTATGAAGTCCAGTAGTTTTTTGACTGCGACTTTAGGGTTTTCTAGGTACAGTATCATATAATCTGCAAATAATGATAGTTTTACTTCTTCTTTTCCAATTTGGATGCCTTTTATTTCTACTTGTCTGATTGCTGTGGCTATGACTTCCAGAACTATGTTGAATAAGAGTGGTGAAAGGGGTCACCCTGCCTTGTTCCTGACCTTAAGGGCATTGCTTTTAATTTTTGTCCATTGAGTATGATGTTGGCTGTGGGTTTGTAATAGATGGCCTTTATTATGTTGAGGTATGTTTCCTTAATTCCCACTTTGCTGAGAGTTTTTTTTTATCATAAGTGGGTGCTGGATTTTATCAAATGCTTTTTCTGCATCTATTGAAATTATCATGTGGTTTTTCTCCTTTCTTTTATGTGATGAATCACATTGATTGATTTGCAAATATTGTACATACTTGTTCCCCAGAATAAATCTCACTTGATAGTGATGTATGATTTTTTCATGTATTGCTGGATCCAGTTTGCTAATATTTTGTTGAGGATTTTTGCATCTAAATTCATCAGGGATATTGGCCTATAATTTTCTTTCTTTGTGTTGTCTTTGCCTGGTTTTGAAATCAGAATTATGCTCGCCTCATAAAAGGAGCTTGGAAGGCTTCCTTCCTCTTGAATTTTTTGAAATAGCATGGGAAGGATAGGATTTAGTTTTTCTTTGAATATTTGATAGTATTTACCTGTGAAGCAATCTGGCCCAGGGCTTTTGTTTGTTGGGAGTTTTTTGATAACTGTTTTTTTTTTTGTTTTTTTTTTATCTCATTTGTTGTAATCATTCTGTTTAGGTTTTCTGATTCTTCCAGATTGATTTTTGAAAGATTTTATGTTTCAAAGAATTTGTCCATTTCACCTAGGTTGTCTAATTTTTTGGCATACAGTTCTTCATAGTATTTTCTTACAATCCTTTGTATTTCTGATGCGTCAGTTATTATTTCTCCACTCTCATTTCTAATTTTATTTATTTGAGTCCTCTCTCTTTTTTTCTTGGTGAGTCTGGTTAAAGGTTCATTGATCTTGTTTACCTTTTCAAAGAACCAGCTCTTGGTTTCATTGATCCTCTGTATTGTTTTTTTAGCCTCTATGTCATTTATTTCTGCTCTGATCTTTATTATTTTCTTCCTTCTACTACCTCTGGGCTTTTTTTTTTATAAATAAATTTTTATTAATTTTAATGGGGTGACATCAATAAATCAGGGTACATATATTCAAAGAAAACATGTCCAGGTTATCTTGTCATTCATTTATGTTGCATACCCATCACCTCAAGTCAGATTGTCCTCTGTCACCTTCTATCTAGTTTTCTTTGTACCCCTCCCCCTCCCCCTCTCCCACATTCCCTCTCCCCACCCCCCATAACCATCACACTCTTGTCCATGTCTCTTAGTCTCGTTTTTATGTCCCAACAATGTATGGAATCCTGGAGTTCTTGTTTTTTTCTGATTTACTTATTTCACTTCGTATAATGTTATCAAGATCCCACCATTTTGTTGTAAATGATCCGATGACATCATTTCTTATGGCTGATGTATACCATGGTGTATATGTGCCACATCTTCTTTATACAGTCTTCTATTTTTTTTTACAGTGATTAAAGCCTTTAAGCAAACTCTTGGCCAATACAGCAAGAATCTATAAAAGAGTAGTGTCCTTAACATGTTCACCAAGTCCAAGTTGGCACTATCACCATGCCAAATCCCTGAAAAATGCAACCCAACCCCAGTTCAGTCTGTTAGGAGCTGTCATAACGTGCAGGAGTCCAGCAAAAGTCCACATCCAGGAAAAGTCCTCATGGCACTGGAATTGTCACAATTCTATACTTTGCAGCTCACGTCCAAGTCCCAATGACCGCTGCTTCTAGCCGGTAATGGTTTAGGTAGACTGGAAAAGTCATCTTCAGCATGTGTGGAGATGGAGCTTCTGTTCTCTGCCTAGAGAGATGAGGCCAGGTTGCTTTTCCCTGGAGCTCTGCAACTGTGGTGTGGTAAAGAGAACCTTGGGATACACTAAGCTGTGTGGCAAAGGTAGATTCATAATAGAAGCTGGCAAAAGGGGGAAAGAGAGCTCTAAATTAGGAGTAGGTCCCAGCCTGAAATATGTGTGGGGCATTAAGGTAGGAGGAATAGAGGAAATACTATATATTAAACAAAGCAGCAGAAAATAGGACTATCAACACCCACAACAGAGATCTTTGAGGTAAGAATAAAAAACCTGACTAGTCAGGCAAGACATAGTTAAGTGGCCCTTGTGCAAATGAGATCAGTTTACCTGCTTCTTGGAAGAAATACCCTAGGCTTGTCCACAGTGTCGTAGATGGGGCCAACGGCCCTGGGCACCTTTAGCCTTCAGTGGCAAACCCCAGCATTCTGGGCAAGGTTAGGTCATAGCTGGCTGGAGCAGGGCTGGAAGAGACTGAACCCTCCCTTAGAGGAGCGAGGGGGAAGCCTACCTTCCAGTGTCCTTGTTTCCTCACAGCAGAGGCATGTAAGCCTGGCAGGCTTTAGCTCAATGACCTTCCTTTCCACTATTGAAGCAGGACCCAGATGGCATCCTATGAGACCCCTTTGGGGCATTGGAGCCTTTAAGGGCATATCCTAAAAGCTAGTAGTTCACCTGATCTCTATTGGGCTTTTTCTGCCTCTTGGTATCTTAAAAGCCATGCTCAGAAGATCTTGCTGAGGTGTTTGAGGATCCCGATCCACCTATATAGACCTTTTCCATATATCTGGAGCTATTTGGAAAAAGACAAAACAGTGTTATTAGGTGGATCAAATAAAAGAAGGCAGAAGTTTGCAGGAGAAAAAGATTTGGTGTCTCCTGTTCATCAGCATTCAAAAGAAATTTAAAAATTTTTAAGTAAAAAGCATGATATCGCAGACCCGTAGGAGTTACAGGATATGACTCCCCCCTTTTAAATTTTTTTAAATTGACCTTAAAATATTTGCTGGGCACACTTTAATAATACCTTGACTTTAAAGATTGTAAGAAATACCCATAATTCGAAAGGTTGGACAAAATACAGTAAATGCTTTTGCTCCATATGCAGGAGCATTGTCAGTTTAACCAGTTTAGGAAATCCAATAATAGAACAATGCATACAGACAATGAGCTATAACATGCTTAGCTGCCTCTCCTGTTCTGACAGAGGTTACTATAAATCCAGAATATGTATCCACTGTAACGTGGACCTAGGACTGTTTGCCAAATGAAGGTATATGAGTAACATCCATTTGCCAAAGTTGTCCTGGTAGGGGTCCTTGAGGGTTAACTCAAAATGAAGGAACAGATAGTAGTATAGGACCCCTTGGACAGGATTTCCCAATCTGCTGTGCTGCTTCCCAAGAAAGTTGAAACTGTTTACACAGGGCTGCAGTGTTCTGGTGATGAATAGTATGAGACTGAATTGCTCGATCTGTCATGGTTGTTCCAAATAATTTTCTTTTGGGTAGCTTGATCAACAAGGGCATTCCCTTGTGCTAAAGCTCCAGGGAGCATGGAGTGAGCTCAAGTATGTCCTATAAAACATGGAGCTCTATGTTGACATACAAGTCTTTGAAGAAGGAGGAACTGCTGAAATAGTTCATCAGCATTTGTCCCTACTTCCTGTTGGATTGCTCCCTTTATCATTATGTAGTGACCTTCTTTATCTCTAACTATAGTGTTTGTTTTAAAGTCCATTTTGTCTGATATAAGTATAGCTACCCCAGCTTTTTTTTCATTTCCATTTGTGTAAAATATTTTTTTTCATCCTTTTATCTTCAGTCTATGTGCATCTTTTGATTTAAGGGGTGTCTCTTGTAGACAGCATATGTATGGGTCCTGTTTTCTTATCCACGCAGCTACCCTATGTCTTTTGATTGGATCATTTAATCCATTTACATTTAAGGTTATTATTGATATGAAATTGTTTATTGCTATTTTATTCTTTAAAACTGCATTCCTCTTTTGCTATATTCTTTTTTTCCTTTTATCTGTTTACAACAGGCTCCTTAACATTTCTTGCAGTGCTGGTTTGGTTGTAATGAATTCCTTGAATTTTTTTTTTTTTGGTCTGGGAAGCTTTTTATTTCTCCTTCAATTTTAAATAATAGCTTTGCAGGATAAAGAAGTCTTGGTTGTAGGGTCTTGTTCTGCATTACTTTGGATATTTCTTGCCATTCTTTTCTGGACTCAAGTGTTTCTGTTGAAAAGTTCGATGTCATCCTTATGGGGGCTTCTTTTTAGGTGTTTGTCTTTCTCTTGCAATGTTTAGTATTCATTCTTTAATCTCTTAGCTTTGGTTTTTTTTTTTTTTTCTGAAGCTGGAAATGGTGAGAGACAGTCAGACAGACTCCCGCATGTGCCCGACCGGGATCCACCCAGCACGCCCACCAGGGGCGACGCTCTGCCCACCAGGGGGCGATGCTCTGCCCCTCCGGGGCGTCGCTCTGCCATGACCAGAGCCACTCTAGCACCTGGGGCAGAGGCCAAGAAGCCATCCCCAGCGCCCGGGCCATCTTTGCTCCAATGGAACCCTGGCTGCTGGAGGGGAAGAGAGATACAGAGAGGGAGGAGGGGGTGGGGTGGAGAAGCAAATGGGCGCTTCTCCTATGTGCCCTGGCCAGGAATCGAACCCAGGTCCCCCGCACTCCAGGCCGACGCTCTACCGCTGAGCCAACCGGCCAGGGCAGCTTTGGTATTTTAATTATGATGTGTCTTGGTGTAGATTTCTTTAGGTTTCTCTTTAATGGAATTCTCTGTGCTTCTTGAACTTGTGTGACTTTTTTCTGCATCAATTTAGGGAAGTTTTCAGCTATGATTTCTTCAAACAAGCTCTCTATCCCTTGTTCTTTCACTTCTTCAGGAACTCCTAGATGTGGATGTTTTTTCTCTTTAGGTTGTCACAGAGCTCTTAGAGTTTTCTCAGACTTTTTAAGCCTCTTTTTTTTTTTTTGCTGCTCCGCTTCTGTGTTTTTGTTTATCTTGTCTTCTAATCACTGATTTGATCCTCTGCTTCATCCAGCCTGCTTTTTTTTTTTAGAGGGAGAGTCAGAGAGGGATAGACAGAGACAGACAGACAGGAAGGGAGAGAGATGAGAAGCATCAATCATCAGTTTTTCGTTGAAGACCTTAGTTGTTCATTAATTGCTTTCTCATATGTGCCTTGACCATGGGCCTTCAGTATACAGAGTAACCTCTTTCTTTAGCCAATGACCTTGGGTCTAAGCTGGTGAAATTTTGCTCAAACCAGATGAGCCCACGCTCAAGCTGGCGGCCTCGAGGTCTCGAACCTGGGTCCTCTGCATCCCAGTCCGATGCTCTATCTACTGCGCCACCGCCTGGTCAGGGAATCTAGCCTGCTTTTTTTTTGTATTTTTCTGAAGCTGGAAACGGGGAGAGACAGTCAGACAGACTCCCGCATGCACCCGACCGGGATCCACCTGGCACACTCACCAGGGGGCGACGCTCTGCCCACCAGGAGGCGATGCTCTGCCCCTCTGGGGCATCGCTCTGCTGCGACCAGAGCCACTCTAGCGCCTGGGGCAGTGGCCAAGGAGCCATCACCAGTGCCCGGGCCATCTTTGCTCCAATGGAGCCTCGGCTGCGGGAGGGGAAAAGAGAGACAGAGAGGAAGGAGAGGGGGAGGGGTAGAGAAGCAGATGGGTGCTTCTCCTGTGTACCCTGGCCGGGAATCAAACCTGGGACTTCTGCACGCAAGACTGACGCTCTACCACTGAGCCAACCGGCCAGGGCCAGCCTGCTTTTAATTGCTTCTAGTGTAGTCTTCGTTTCTGATATTGTGTTTGTCATTTCTGACTGGTTTTTCTTTATTATTTTAATGTCCTTTTTGATGCTTGTTATCTCTTTATGTGCTCATTGTGTCCATCCATTGTTGCTTTTAGATTTTTGAGCATTCTAATAATCATTATTTTAAACTTTGCTTCCGGTAGTTTGGTTATTTCCATCTCACTCAGTTCTTTTTTGGGGGGCTTTTCTTGTTGATTCATTTGGGTTGCACTTCTCTGTTTTCCCATTTTGTCTGTTTTACACTCGTTCTGGTGTGTTGTTTGTAAGTCTAGGGTTGCTATTGTCTGGCTCCAATTTTCAGTTGTGTTATTTCTAGGTCTTCTTGGGTTGGCCTCAGCTGTTGTTTGTCATCCGCTGTGGGCTACTTATCTGCTATCATTGTTTTGGTTTTTTTTGCTATTTGTGTCTGAGTTTTCTATGTCTTAGCTGGATCAGCTGTGAGGAGCCCTTCCTTAAGCTACCATTCTAACAAGGGTTGTTAGGTCCTGAACTAGTGCTTTCCATATCTGGCTGCTGAATGTGCCTTCCCTGTACCTCCCTGTCTGGGGCCTGGTACAGATCAGTGGGGTCACTACCTACGACTGGCTCTTATCAACCTTTGGGAGCTACAGGTGATCCAGATCTTGTGGCTGCCTCTGCTGGGTCCAGGTGCTGTTGTAAATATCAGCTGCACTGCTAGGCTTGCTTTTATCTTCCTGCCCTGGGGAATTTTCTTTAAAAGTTCAAGTTCCCCTAAGATCTGCTTTCTGTTGCCTCTTATTGCTGCCTATTTGTTGGGCTCAGTACTGTAATTCAGTGATTAGGTACAGTATTGGATGTAGCCTACTCCTTAGCCTCAGGTGTCATTCTATCCAGACTTTTTATTTATTTTTATTTTGTATTTTTTTTCTTTTTTAGCACTCAGCAGGATGTAGCACAGGAGTCCAGTGGGTGTGGCCCCTGTGCTCCCATTGTGTCATCTGTTCACCTGGAAGTCGCCCCTGTTGCTGCCCGGGCGTTTGGGTTGAGGTGCTGTTGGCGCCAGCCTGCCTCCCCAGCTGCCGCTGCCCCAGGTGGGCTCGTGCATGCCTGCGCGCCTGTTTGGACCCTTTCCGTGGCTGCCCCAGCCTCTGCTGCTGCTGACGGCCGTCCTGCACCGTGGGCAATTTTACGAACAGGATTGGGCCTCTGCAGCATCTGCAGTGGCTTTGGCCCCGCGAGTGGGCCCAAGTATGCCCGCTGAGACCACTTCCGGGGTTGCCTTGGCCTCTGCTGCTGCCGAGGGCTGGTCCACGTTGCCAGGGGTCTGCAAGTCAGCTCAGACCTCCTCAGCAGCTGTTGCAGGGGCGCCCACGTGTGCCCGCTTGGACCACCCCTGAGATCGCCTGGCTTTTGCTGCCACTGAGGGGGTGCCTGCACGTCAGGTAGGTTGCGCCAGCCTGGATCCCTGCAGCGGACCCTGTTGTGACTTCTGCCCTCGCTGGTGGGCTTGCGCATGCCGGCGCAGACCCCCTCCGCTGTCCCACCTGTGCATGCTTGCTCTGACCGCCCTGGTCTCTGTAACGGTCTTCTGGCTTCTGTAGCCATACCCTGCTGCCTCCAGCCCACTCGCCCAGCGAGCACTCAGCAGTGGGGGTGGGGGTGGTGTAGCTTAGACCTCTGCACTCCCTATATGTGTCCTTAACGTGCTGCCTGCCTCTAAGCGCCTTTGTTCTAAATGGGGCAGGTGAGCCTCTGGTGGACGGGGTAATTTCTTCCCTTTGCTGGTGATGTTATTCCCAGGAAAAATGTCACTTTAGAGTCGGGGAGTGACTCAGCCCAGGGGTTAGGGTTTCATCCCTCAAAGTGTCTCCCCGGTTGCCTTCCAACACCACTCTCTCCTCTGGCAACTCCAATCTTCCCAGTGTTCCCCACTCCTGGAGCTCTGGGAAAGTGGCTGTGCATGAGGCTCTCTGTGCAGTCCCTTTAATACGGAGCCTGGGTCCGAAGTTCTACCTCCTCTCAAACAGTGTTTAGGCTCTTTTCTCAGCCAAATATAGTCCGTAAACCCCTTTCAGGCTCCAGGGCTCTAGGCTGGGATTCTCGTTTTGGGGCTGAGGACCCACAACTCACTGAGCAATCCACCCCATCATGAGAGTCCCCCTGGCCACTGCTCGCTCCTTGGAGTGGGGCAGCTCTTTCTGCATCTCTGCCTTTCCTACCAGTCTCAGTGTGGGTTCTTTGGTGGTCCTTGGCTATAGAATCCTCCTAGTTTAGTCCAAAGTTGGTCTTTCAAGATGAGTGTTCTCAAAATTAAGTTGTAATCCACCTTGGTTCTGGGAAATGGGAGTTGGATCCTCTGCCTACTCTGTGGCTATCTTGTCTCCTCATGTTACTATTATTTACATGAAAAAAAGCACAGTAATTCCCTAATATCTAATATTCAGTCCATATTAAAATTTTTATGAATCTCCACAAGCCAAGCCAGTGACCTTGGGCTCAAGACATCAAACTTTGGGCTTTAAGCCAGTAATCTTGGGATCATGTTGATAATCACACACTCAAGCCAGCAACCCTGTGCTTAAGCCAGTGACTTTGGGGTTTCAAATCGAAACCCTCAGCCTCCTGGCTGATACTCAACTCACTGTGTCACCACTAGTCAGGCTACAAAATATCTTTAATATCTTTGAAACATTTTTGGAACTATAATTCCATCCAATGGTTTTATATTACATTTGATTACCATGTTTCTTTAGTCTCTTTTAAGGTAGAACATTTCCCCCATTTCCCCCATGGGCTTAATTTTTGAAGAGACACAGGGTTGGGGTGTTCTTGTCCAAAGGCAGATTTAATGGCGGGCGCACTGGCCGCATGCCCTGAGCCCCGAATTCTGAAGGGCTCTGCAAAATCCCAACTTTACACTTTTTCTAATGACACCAAATTTGGTTTCATATATGCAATTTTAACATTAATAGTACATATTTTTTATTTATTTAAAAATATGGTTAACAGATATTTTTATTTACCCAGTCTCTCTCTCTCTCTTTTTTTTTTTTACAGAGACAGATAGTCATAGAGAGGGATAGATAGGGACAGACAGACAGGAACAGAGAGAGATGAGAAACATCAATCATCAGTTTTTCGTTGCGACACCTTAGTTGTTCATTGATTGGTTTCTCATATGTGCCTTGACTGCGGGCCCTCAGCAAACCGAGTAACCCCTTGCTCAAGTCAGCGACCTTGGGTCCAAGCTGATGAGCTTTGCTCAAACCAGATGAGCCTGCGCTCAAGCTGGCGACCTCGGGGTCTCGAACCTGGGTCCTCTGCATCCTAGTCCGATGCTTTATCCACTGTGCTATCGCCTGGTCAGGCTGTCTCTCTTTTTTCTAAGAGGCCCAATATTTTCTTCTGTGCCTGGGGCCTCAATTTACCTTAATCCGCCTCTGTTCTTGTCTTCTATTCTGGATTTGTCTAATTGTTTCCTCATAGTGCCATTTTGTTTGTCCCTGGTAATATCACATTTAATATTTCAAACCAATAAGGAAAGCCCTTCTGAAAATATTCTCACTACTTTCATTACTACTCTGAGGTCATTCCAAGAAATCTTCAAGATGCATATTAACATCCATCCCTGGCCTGTGGTGGCATGGTAGATAGAGTGTCAATCTGGAACACTGACGTCACTGGTTCAAAACGTCAGGCTCTCACATACAAGAAACAATCAGTGAACAACTAATATGAAGCAACTACGAGTTGATGCTTCTAAGTCAGTAAATAAAATCTTTAAAAAACCAAAAAGATGCACACTTACATCCAGAAGACTGTTCTGCTTCATAGGCAATTGCAGTCAGAGCTCTTGCTCACTGGAAGCTCCCTACCAGACACTGGTGGCTTCCTATTAAGCCATGTTGCTCCTGGTAGTGCTGTCACATCTAAATGAAGATGAAACCATAACCCCTGTTGATCATTAAAATAAATAGGGCACTCTCAGTTCACATGGACAGTGCAGGAATTCTATATTTAAGAAGCTCTTTCACCTGTCAAAGGACAAGGAAGTGATTCTGAACAGAGTGTATTGGATTACTTTTACACATAAAAGTGACCTTATGTGAGAGTGATATAAACACTCATGAGAGGTGCTGTGCTTGGAAGGATCTCACACCCAGTCTAGGGAGTAGGTGCAGGTGAAGCTATGACTCAGCAGAGGAGTCTACTTCAGCCAGAGCTAAGATTCTTGTTTGTTTATTTAAATTGTTTCCATGGTGAGCAAAGGAAAGTTCATCTGGCTCTTGGAGTAAGGGAGAAAAAAGGAATTACAATAAAAGTTCATTTTCAATTTTCCGTGGCCACTTCCTCCAATATTTTCCCCACATTTTATGATGTTTATTTATCTCAACTGTAAGAGCAGAGATTATCCCCAAAGTAGTTAATAAAGATTGAATTTGAAAACTTATCATGACTATGGCAACTACAGCATTGTGCTAAATAAAAATACTGGCTATTAAAAATAAAAATAAAACCAAATAATAAAGAGCAGAAGGCAATATATAAATATGAAGAGAACACAAAAAAGCTAAAACCTGGTTCTTTGACCAGAAGAATAAAATTGATAAACGCCTACCATGAGGTGACAGTTACATGTCTGCATACATTTGTCAAAACTCATTTCCTATATACTTTAAATGGTGTATCTTATTGTATGTAAGTTATACTTAAGTGATCAATTTAAAAATAAAAAAATATGTAAAAAGAAACTTCTTGTGACTGGTCATGTTTACCCTTTTGGTTTAGCGAATTAAAAATCAAGGTGAAATCTCCCTCTAGATAGATTCTATATTTTACTACTTTTGCAAAATCCTAAAACAAATTTCCTCAATTCTCAAAATAATTATATTGTTTTTGAGACAGTCAGAACAGATTTCCTGTATGCTACAGAAACAGGTAAGCAATATTAAATAGTTACCTAAATGTTCCCTATTTGGCCATTGTTGGTGATTCTCCAGTTTATTTCTCTTATTCTTGACCAACCCCAGGAGGAGAGAAGGAGCAGAGAGGAAAAGGTGAAGATATCTGGATGACCCTAGCTGTTTCTTCAGAAGAAATAATAGTCAAGTCTTTGATGAAGTAACTGAAATCTGTTACTTTTGCTTGCCCAAGATCAAGAACTCTGCATTGGCCTATACAAAACAAGGGTCCACCTAAGGGTCAGACCTTCAGAAGATTTTCTTAGCAAAGAAAATTGTGGAAGAGGTGCATTCAGTCAGGTGTTAGTTAGCTGAAGGAAGTAGGACTAGATTGGCTGACCCACAGTGGCCCGAACTGACACTCACAGAAGAACACAGCAGAGGAAAAAGGAGCGAACACAAGACAATGTTCTTATTTTCTATTCACTGACAGATTGATTTTTGAAATGTAGTTTTGAAGGCCCCAAAAGTGATTAGGATTGTTTTCCTATGACCCATTCCAACTTAAACCTTACACTGACTGTATTTCATTGGTTCTTGGCAGATACCTTTTTACCAGCACAGTCATCTATTAGCACAAAAATTAAGAGCAGCAGTAGTCCCCTACCGCTGAAGGTTGAGCCCAGTTTCTTCCTTAACGTACTATTTGTAAACTGAGTTATTTTGCCCTATAGAGAAGTTTGAGAGCTCTAAAATAATTTTTTTGGGGGGACAAGTAATTTTACTGTTTTAAAATAACAATTATAGAGAGCTCTTGGAACAACAACAACAAAAAAAAAGGTAAAAAATGACCTAGCACGAGTCCACAGGCCAATTTTAGGCAAAGAGCCTATGATTTGTTTAATGGAAAGTTACTCAGTCCAATAAATAATACTAATACTAATAGATTTGTCATTCTTCCAAGTACGTCACATTAATTAGGTTTCCTTTGTCCCAGAGGTAAGTGAGGTCACTAAGCCCAGCTTTTCTTAAATAAATAACACTGATTCATGCCTCCCTACCTTTGAACATACTACTCTCTTTCCCAGAAGGTCTTTCTCTTCCTTCCTAATCTACCTACTATTTGTCCTTTATCAACTATGTGATGACTGAAACTCCTAACACCTATTTTTTTTCTTACACAAACATGTTTTACAGGGTTTCTATTGACCAGGTTGTAGCCTAAATAAAGAAACTGACTTCAGTTTCTTTGAGCCAAGCAAGCTTTTTTTTTTTAGTAAATTCACTGAACTGCTACGACCTTGGTCAAGCCACTTTATTTAGTGGCTATTGAAGGCACTGTACTAAACCTATAAGTTCTGTTCTAAAGATTTTATTATCTACGGAATAAGACAGTGATAAATAATTTACCTCTTACAGGAAATGCACAGTACATTTTTGGGCAATGTGAGATTTATGTATCAGACTATGTACAGTGTCCTAGAAATCAGAGAAGTTACTGTTGACAGTATCTGAGTGAACCTCAATTGCTGATTCTGTTGAATCAGGGAGGAGGATGCAGGGAAGGGAGACAAGAGTAGGTGGCATTTGACCTGGATTCTGAAAGATGAGTAGGAGTCGGATATGTATCTGGGATGATGTTAAAAGTAATCGGACTATGACAGTAATTAAAACTGTAAAAACAGATTTTATTCAGAAACTATTGTAGTAGGGGAAAAGAGCCCACATTATAGAACTGGGCTCAATTCTCCTATTGCAGTAATTTCTGATAAAATCTGTTTTTATGGTATTAACTATTGTTTGGCTCTGGTTTTCTTTAAGGAGGGAGAGGATAGTGATTCAGGTCATTTCAGACAGAGGCAAAAGAATGAACAAATGCAAAAAGGAGTAAAGTTACTTAAGGAAAAAGTAAGTAGTAACTCAAAGAAAGTTGAGTGGTCAAGAAAACAGGAATTTCCCGTAGCCAGAGCCTAGAGTACTGTTGAGGAAGGGTCGGAAGATGAAGACAAGGAGGCTTCTCTTAATAGATTAGTGGAGCTGCTCGTTGATATGGTAGGCAGTTAGACACGAGCACAGCAAGGGAGCAGAGCAAGGACAATAGGCCAGGCACAGTAGGCCACCAGGGTGGAAAGCACTGGGTGCCCAGCAAAGGGAAAAACTGGGAAGACAAAGATCTTGCCTCCAGGGGAACTTTCTTCCTTTAACTGGTCATGCAGCTTAAATCCCGACCTTTCATATCACTGATCATGTGGTTCAGACCCTCCTCTGACCTTTCCTTCCTTGGTATATGGCTAGTCATGTGGTTTTAGACCCACTTAGAGGAGAAACAAGAGGCAGGAGAATAGCCTCACAGGACTCCTATATGAGCCATTGCATGACCACTCCCTTAAGCATCAAGCCCTAGATATAACATATAGGCCTCAGTTGTGTTTCAGCTCCGGCCCCAGAAAAGCAGCAAAAGCAAGGAATGAACATCATATTTGACCTCAGGCCTAACTGCATTGACTGATGACTCCCTGTCCTGACGCTAGCCAGTCAGTAGAGACCATCGCCCTAAAAGAACACACCTGGAGCCTGACCAGGAAGTAGGGCAGTGGACAGAGCATCAGCTTGGGAGGCTGAGGACCAGACCCAGGTTTGCAACCTCAAGGTTACTGGCTTGAGTGCAAGCTCACCAGCTTGAATGTGGGCTTGCTGGCTTGAGTGTGGGAATCATTAATGTGACCCTATCATTGCTAGCTTGAACCCAAAGGTCACTGGCTTGAAGCCCAAGGTCATTGGCTTGAGCAAGGGGTCACTGGTTCTGCTAGAGTCCCCTGGTCAAGGTGCATATGAGAAAGCAATCAACAAACAACAAAGGTGCTGCAACTATGAGTTGTTTCTCATCTCTGTCCTTTCTGTCCCTCTCTCTCTGTCTCAAAAATAAAATAAATAAAAGGACACACCTGTAGAGCTGCCGAAAATTGTATTAGATCTTCCTTGGGGGCCTCCCTTCCCTTTCAGGAGCACCCTTGCATCCTTCCCCTCCCTCTTCTCTTCTTCCTTCCAGGCACATTTTCCTTGCCTCTTTCTCCTAAGCTCCAAGGGTCCCCATGAGACTTGCAACCAGGGTAGCTTGTCCCAGCTTAACCCCCTGAACCTGTCTCCAAGGCCTCTTTTCTCTGACTTTCTTCCTGCATCACCAATAAGTTCTTTCCTTTATTTGTGGCACTTTTTCTCTTGATTGAATTTCTTCTCTCAAGAAGAACCTAGGTCTGGTTTTTCTAGTAGCAGTGATACTTAGAAAATGAAGTGATTTTCTATTTATTCACGAGAGCTCAAACAGGAAACATAAGTTTGAAAAAGTATAGCTTAGAGAGTTATGCCAAGAAGTTTGGACTTGATCCTCTGGTGACAACTGGGACTTTTCTGAAAGCTGTACATAGGTTTATGGTGATTTGGTCTCCATAGATAATGGGCCGATTGGCTTGAAGCATCCCCTCTCTAGGCTTTAGTTTACTCATTTATACTAAGGCTTAGGTCAATTACCATCTTAGGTCTCTCCAACCTTGAAAGCCAGGTACCTCTGACTTCCTCCCATTACCTGGGCCTTGTGCTTCACTCCCTTATCTTGGTGAAGTTGCCACCTTCTCTATGCTTTAGTCTTTTTCTTTCTTTTTACCCCCCATTGATGAGAGAGAGAGAGAGAGAGAGAGAGAGAGAAGCACCAACTCCTTGTTCCACTTAGTTGTGCGCTCAATTGGTTTCTTCTCCTCCGCCCCCTGACCCGGGATAGAACCAACACCTGGGCACGCTGAAAACGCTAGGCAGGGCTCCTTCAGTCTTACTCAGGTGCTTTTCAGGTGAGTGTCCAGGTGTGCGGGTAGAGGGCGACACCCCTCTGGAGTAAGAGGAGCGTCTCCTCCTCGGAGGCCCTTCACCCCAGGCAGCACCGCGTGGGTAAGCGCGCCATGGGGCAGGGAGAGGAGGTCACAGCCACTTTTCTGCCCTAGGTTCCTTGGGTTCCCGGTGACCCTCCCCGACCCAGCCACCGGGTTCCTGCCCTCGCGTGGCCCTGGTTCCCAGACAGACAAAAGCCTGTGCGCCTTCGCAGCCACCAAGCTGCAGCGCGACTCTCCGCAGAGCCAGAGGGCTGGACCCGGACAACTAATCTGCTTCTACAGAAGCCGCCGGCCCGCGAGCCCGGAGCCCGGAGCCCGGAGCCAGGCGCCGGCGGAGACAGGAGACAGCTGCGCCGGGAGCGCAGGGAGCGCGGCGTCGGGTCACGTGAGGCGCCGGGACCACGTGACCGCGGCCGGCCCCTGCTGCCCCACCTCACGCGCCGCCGGAGCCCCCCCCCCGGGCTGGCCCTCGGCGTGGCGGCCGGGAGCAGTTCTCCGCCCGCCCTGCTCGGCTCCCGAGATCCCGGCGGACGGCGAGCGGCGGCGGCCGGCCTCCAGGTAGCTGGTGGGTCCCGCGCGCTCGCAAGGCCGCTGTCGCCCTTGCCCCGGTCTGCTCCCACGGCCGGCCGGCGCGCCCCGTTACTCCTGCGCGCTCCCTCCCGCCTCCCCTCGGGCTGCGGTTCCGGGCCGCCGCCCGCACCGTTAGCACCGCGGCTGGCGTGGCTTCCTGCGGGAGGGAGATTCTGGAGGAGGCTAGGGAACTGTCCCGGGCTCCCTCTCTTTTTGGAGCGGCAGGGACGCGGGTTTGCACCTAGGTGAAGTCTGTCGCTGCTCTCGTGTCGTTCTGTTGACAGACCCCCGCCCCCACCCTGTCCGTCCTCCCTCGGCCCTTCCTGCGGGTCTGGCATCTACTCCGCCTCCCTGGGGGAGGGCAGGGGTGGCATACACCATGTTCTTCAGTTTGCCATTCCCCCACGACACGGACTCCTCGGAGGACTATTCACGTAGTAGGGACTTGACCCAGGAGTGCGGTTCATTGGGTGAGATGACGTTTCTCTTGTCCTGCCTCGGAGACACTACCTGTTCTATTTAAGATAACCATCGAGGCACGCTCTGTTCTGTTTTAGTAAGTGGCTCTTTGTTTATATTTATTTGCATGTGAGACAATCCGAAGGCATCTGCTACAGAACTCTTGGCAGTTGGGGGTTACAGTTTTGTAAAGTAATATTATAATAATGCTTAAAAACCAGATTCATTGTCTAATTTGCCTTTGGCCTATTCTTTTTTGGAGGAGGACTCTAGTCCACAGAGTTTCTGAAACTGATATGCATTGCAGGATCAAAACATCAAGGTATATATACTGTAATGCCGAAAGGGATGGAAAAATGATTTAGCCCTAATTGTAGTTAATAGTGTGCTTTAAACTTTAGAAAGTATCTATTTGAAGTGAGCCCTGGGTGAATTTCACCTCTTTGAACTGCTTTCAGGGTTGAGTATGTAACTGTATATTTAGGTTGTATTAATATAGGAGTTAATCTGTGGGATATCTTTTACTTCATTGCGTGCATAGCAGTCTATTTATTAATACTTCTAGACAGTCTACCCTCTAGTCTGTTTCTCTTAAAGAGGAAGGATATTAGTCATTAAAAAGATTTCTTCCACAGTGATTATATGTATGAGCAAAATGTTAAGTTCTGGGAGCTTCAGGAAACTGCCATAAAAACCAAAAGTATCAAGTTTTCAGCTTTAAAAACATTCTTTTTGTTTTTGTTTTTGTTTTTTTTTTGTTTTCATTTTTCTGAAGCTGGAAATAGGGAGAGACAGTCAGACAGACTCCCGCATGCGCCCGACTGGGATCCACCCGGCACGCCCACCATGGGGCGATGCTCTGCCCATCCTGGGCGTCGCCATGTTGCGACCAGAGCCACTCTAGCGCCTGAGGCAGAGGCCACAGAGCCATCCCCAGCGCCCGGGCCACCTTTGCTCCAATGGAGCCTTGGCTGTGGGAGGGGAAGAGAGAGACAGAGAGGAAGGTGCGGCGGAGGGGTGGAGAAGCAAATGGGCACTTCTCCTGTGTGCCCTGGCCGGGCATCGAACCCGGGTCCTCCGCACGCTAGGCCGACGCTCTACCGCTGAGCCAACCGGCCAGGGCCTTAAAAACATTCTTTAAAATTTTTGGAATTAAAGAGGGCCTGCATGTTCCAGCAAGAGCTTGACTCCATCTTAAACAGTAGCCCAAGCTGGAAAGTCTGAGACAGTGTCCTCCTTTATCTAAAAGTCAAAGAGACCAGGCAGTGGTGTAGTGGATAGAGTGTTGGACTGGGAAGCGGAGGACCCAGGTTCGAGACCCCGAGGTCACCAGCTTGAGCATGGGCTTATCTGGTTTGAGCAAGGCCTGCCAGCTTGAGCCCAAGGTTGCTGGCTCAAGCAAGGGGTCACTCAGTCTGCTGTAGCCCCCCTCCTGCCACCTCCCCCAGTCAAGGCACATGTGAGAAAAGCAATCAATGAACAACTAAGGTGCTGCAAGAAAGAATTGATGCTTCTCATCTCTCTCCCTTCCTGTCTGTCTGTCCCTGTCTCTCCAACAATCTCTGTCTCTGTCACAAAAAAAAAAAAAAAGTCAAAGAATGGTGATAAAACTGAAGGGAAGTCAGACCTTTATTATTATTATACTGTGCCTTCTGTGCGTGCTACATTCAGTAAGTCATGTATGGGAAACAAGGTTTGGGCCCTCAAGGTGTCTAGAATCTAGACAGGGCATTAGGACACATTTTAAAAAATGTTCTATGGTTAAAAAACCCCTAAAAATGTTTCAAATTGTTTATCTATTGGGAATGCACAGGAGTCATATGACAAATGTCCGAATTTAACCAGCACAGGTTTCCTAGAGGTCAGTAAATCAAATAATCATCTAAATCAAATATGTATTTGATCTACTGTAGGAACTTAATTTTTACAAATGTCTAATAACATTAAGTCCACAATATAGAATTTTTTTTTTTTTTGTATTTTTCTGAAGCTGGAAACGGGGAGAGACAGACAGACTCCCGTATGCACCCGACTGGGATCCACCCGGCATGCTCACCAGGAGGCGACGCTCTGCCCACCAGGGGGCGATGCTCTGCCCCTCCAGGGCGTCGCTCTGCTGCGACCAGAGCCACTCTAGCACCTGGGGCAGAGGCCAAGGAGCCATCCCCAGCACCCGGGCCATCTTTGCTCCAATGGAGCCTCGGTTGCGGGACGGGAAGAGAGAGACAGAGAGGAAGGAGAGGGGGAGGGGTGGAGAAGCAGATGGGCGCTTCCCCTGTGTGCCCTGCCCGGGAATCGAACCCAGGACTTCTGCACGCCAGGCCGATGCTCTATCACTGAGCCAACTGGCCAGGGCTAGAATTATTTTTTAATTTTGCAAAGAACAAAACTTAGAAAATATAAAGCATAAGGAAGAGTGTACATTACCTGTTGACTATACCATCTAAAAGTACCAACAGTTACTACTTGGCGTATAAGTCCATTTTATTTTACAAATTTAGTGGGTTGCTGTGTTCAGATAGTGAGGTATCAGATTATCTAAGAGATACTGTGATAGCCAAACCTCACTCAGTCCTGAATCTAGGAGAGCCAATAGCAAACATTTGAGTATTGGAGAATTTAGCCAAATCTCTCTGATTCTTGAATTTAGTTAGAGTTTGGATAGCAAAAGTTCAAATAGCTGGAGACATTTCTATGTTTTTTTAGTGTTATATACACTTTAAAATGAGATTATACTCTTGTGTAATACACTGTAAAGTGGGGGAACGAATTCAGTAGATGAGGAATCCCATCCAGGGAAAGACTAGACTCAGACCATTCTTGAAGGATAGTATCTGTCTTGCCCACAACTCTAAGAAAGATTCGGTGGTTTTTCTGAGATTAACATTTCCCAGGGGCAAATCTTTGCCAAGATATTCTTTAAAATGCTTAAGGGAAAATTCTGGTTTTGGAAATAGACAAAGCCTAATCTCTCTCTAGTGCAGTGGTTCTCAAAGTGTGCGCCAGGGCGCACTGGTGTGCCCTAGAAGATTTCCAGTGTGCCCTATGGTATTCCAGGGAAATATGTGCCTGTTGGGGACCAAAAAACCAACAGGGTTTTTGGAGTTTAGATTTTTAGGGGACAGAGGTGTGGGGAATTGGCTGTAAGCTGACAGTCTGCCCAACCCCCCACCTCACCTGCCTGATTAGGTTGCAAAAGGCTGTTAAGCTGTGGTGCTGGATTGTTTACACTACCCCCCATGTTCCCCAGAAAGACTGGAGGAAAGTTTCTTCTAGCCTTTGTTTGGTGTAAAGTTAAGATGATATGTATGGTGGGGGTTTTCTGCACTCAACACAATTAAGAGTAAAAAGAGAGGAATTCTTTAATGTATTGACGAGGAAATGAGAGTTTACCCTTCAAATACAGTATATGCCCAAACATTGAAGAAATCACGAGGACACATCAGGCTCATGTTTCTCATAAACACAAGAATGAAAAAACACATTCACACTGGGACCTGCTGAATTTACTAAATCTTACTAAGAATGTATCTATATATATAAAAAGGTAACTTTTTTAATTTTTTTATTTTTTAACCCCTCTTTTTTATGAATTCTAAAAAGCATAACCCAAAAAATGTAACATAAAAATGTAAATTTAATTTTGTTGTATTTATTTTGTTTACCATAAAAGCACACTTGGACTTTATATTTTTTCTTTAATATTTGACTTAATTATTATAACATATTTCTCAGAAATTTGTATATAGTGCGCCTACAATTGTTTGTAGGATTTTTTTTTTCTTTTTTTAAAAATTGAAGCTGGAAACGGGGAGAGACAGTCAGACAGACTCCCGCATGCGCCCGACCGGGATCCACCCGGCACGCCCACCAGGGGCGATGCTCCACCCACCAGGGGGCGGTCGCTCTGCTGCGACCAGAGCCACCCCAGTGCCTGGGGCAGAGGCCAAGGAGCCATCCCCAGCGCCCGGGCCATCTTTGCTCCAATGGACCCTCGGCTGCGGGAGGGGGAAGAGAGAGACAGAGAGGAAGGAGGGGGCAGGGGTGGAGAAGCAAATGGGCGCTTCTCCCATGTGCCCTGGCCGGGAATCGAACCCCGGTCCCCCGCACGCCAGGCCGACGCTCTACCGCTGAGCCAACCCGCCAGGGCCTGTTTGTAGGATTTTAAATGTGCCCCAACTTCAAAAAATTTGAGAACCACTGCTCTTCAAGTGCCTCAATCCTAAACTCAAGTGGTACAGCAGAAACATCCAGTAACAATTGTTTATAACTGTGACAGTGTTTCCAAAGATGACTGTCAATAATTGCTCCCATCCCTGTACTTGACTGCCACTCCTCCCATCCAAAGTGTAGTCTTGTTTCTGTTCCATTTGAATCTAGCTTGGTCTTGTGACTTGCTGTGACCAACAAAATGTGACAGAAGTGATATTTTGGCAGTTCTTGGCATAATTTTTATTTCTTTAAGTGAGAGGAGGGGAGATAGTGAGATAGACTCCTGCATGCTCCCCCACTGGGATTTGGGGGCAATGCTCGAATAAACCTAGTTATTTTTAATGCCTGAGGCTGACGAACTTGGACCAACTGAGTCCTCTTCAGCGCTTGGGGCCAACACTCAACCCAATTGAGCCACTGGCTACAAGAGGGAAAGAGGGAGAGAAGAGGAAGAGGGAGGGGGAGAGAAGCAGATGGTTGCTTCTCTTGTGTGCCCTGACATAATCTAACTGGAACATTTGCACACTGGGTGGATGCTCTATCTACTAAGCCACCAGCCAGGGCCATAACTCTTTTTATTGATTGATTTCATTTTTGAGAGAGACAAGCCTGGCCAGTTGGCACAGTGGTAGAGCGTCGGCCCGGTGTGTGGATGTCTTGGGTTCAATTCCCTGTCAGGACACACAGGAGAAGTGCCCATCTGCTTCCGCACCCTACCCCCTCTCACTTCTCTCTCTTCTCCTCCCCTTCTGCAGCCATGGCTTAATTAGAGTGATTTGGCCCAGGGTGCTGAGGGCGGCTCCATGGCCTCTGCCTCCAGTTGCAATGGAGTTAGGGCCCCAAATGGGCAGAGCATCACCCCCTGGTGGGTTTGCCTGGTGGATCCTGGTGGGGGGGGGGCATGCAGGAGTCTCCTCTCACTAAAAAAAAGAAAAAGAGAGAAACATCAATTATACTGCTTCACTCATTCATGCTGTCACTAGTTGATTCCTGTATGTGCCCCCACTGGGATTGAACCTACAACATGTTGGGATGACCCTCCAACCAACTGAGCTACCCTGCCAGGGCCTTGGCATAATTTCTTAAGATGCCTGACATCTCTAGCTTTCATTCTCTTGGAAGCCAGTCAGCGTGCATAAAGGTTTGGAGGCTGGGCTTAACCAGGGGAAGGGTGAGAGAGACTATCTGGTCAGATATGTGAGGTTGTTTCAGCCTCAGTTAAGCTCCCCCAGTGCCTGTGATCTTGTGAATAGTCAACCTCAGCTAAGTCCAGTCAAAATACAGAACTGAGAAATAACACGTTGCTATTGTTTTCAGCTACTCAGTTGTGGGATATTATATTACTCACAAAAGATAAACAACTATCATCTTATGCCATAAAACCCTTAGATTAAATATGGTTCACATATAAGTCAGTCCAAAGATGTGATTCCTGAGCCCAAAACTGGTATGCTTTAATGATAAATTTCTAAATTAATTAATTATGTATATTACATAGGATGTACTTATTAGTTAAACTAGACTAGCCATATCTCATACTCTATAGGGTAACTAAGAAAAAATAATTGTCTTTTCTGTAATTTTTTTTTTTTTTTTTAGCAGAAAGAGGGACAGACAGGAGGAGAGATGAGAAGCATCAACTCGTAGTTGCGGTACTTTAGTTGTTCATTGATTACTTCTCATACATGCCTTGACCGGGGGCTTCAAGCCCTAGTGACCCCTTGCTCAAGCCAGTGACCTTTGGGCTATAGCCAGTGACCTTTGGGCTCACGCCAGTGACCATAGGGTCATGTCAGTGAGCTCATGCTCAAGCCGGTGCCCCTGTGCTCAAGCCAATGACCTCGGGGTTTCAAACCTGGGTCTTCAGCATCCCAGCTTGATGCTCTATCCACTGCGTCACTGCCTGGTCAGACTGTAATTGGTTATTACTTGTATATATGCTATTATCAGTCTTAATGCTGTGATATGATCCTCTGACAT
This sequence comes from Saccopteryx leptura, assembly GCF_036850995.1. Lineage (NCBI taxonomy): Eukaryota > Metazoa > Chordata > Mammalia > Chiroptera > Emballonuridae > Saccopteryx > Saccopteryx leptura. The sequence continues at coordinate 105,055,527 of NC_089506.1, read as the reverse complement.
TTTTAAAGAAATTACCTATTACTGTAGTGACAGATGTGTGGTGTTTATTACAGTTTGACATTCGATGAATTTTGCACCTGATGGTTGTAGCTTAAGTCCTTACATTGCAAATGTAAGACCAGCTGCAGTGAACATGTGGGCTTTGTTCTCAGAGGTCAGGAAGAGTGAGCCTGATGCAAATGGTCGTTTCCAATGTGTGTGTTAAAGATTTTAAACACAGAAGTGATGGATTTCTCAGGAGTACTTCTGTCATTGCCTTTAAATGAGAAAATCCTGTGAGTAGCTTGCCATTCAAGTCTTAGTTACATTAGTTTAAAAAAAACACCAAAACTGTTTTCTGGAGAAGAAAATCTCACAGGAGGTCAGAAGAAGAGGTCAGATGCATATGGTACCTTTACAGACCTACGGTGTCCCAGTTTCCACTGGGCTGTCTCAGCGTCTCCTAAGCCTCCGTCTCAGTGCTCTCCTCGCCCCTGGTGGCTGCTTCAGACTGCACCGGGTTTTGTTGTTGCTCCACTCCACTTTCTATTGCTACTTCCTTTCTTACTCTTAACAGGGAACTTTCTTCACAGGGAAAAATAAGTGATCTCAGAAAAAATGTGCCTAAATGAAATCAAATCACAATGAGATACTACCTCACACCCACAAAAATGACTAAAAAAAGGACAGATAATAGTAAGTGTTAGTGAGGTTATGGAGAAGTTGGAATGCTCATAAATTTCTGGTAAAAATAAAAAATACAGACTCACTTAGACTGTCACCATATATATGATGAGAGAAAGAGAGAGAGGAATTGCCTCCAACTTCTGGCTCCCCAACCAATAAACTCACTCTCATCCATATCAATCCTTTATTTCTTCTGTGTTTTAATGGAAGATCCCCCTCCCCTTTATTGCTTACCTACATTTCTGCTTCAGATCCCTGTTCACTGTTACTTTCTCAGAAACCTCATTCCGTTATGCCCTCTCCTCTATCTTTCTACTGGCTCCTTCCCATTAACATTTAAACATTTTCACATTTCTAACATGTTTAAAATAAAAAGATCACCCAAAATGTGTCCTTCATCCAGCTCATTTTGCAGTTACTACCCTATTTCACTTTTTCCCTTCAGTCAAACTTCCTGAACAAGTTTTTCATTCTCAGTGTTTCCTTTTCTGTACCTTTCATGTGCTCCTTACCTTGCTGCAATCCGGCCTTACCTACCCACAGCCTCCCTGAAACTCTTCTTGTAAAGGATGCCAATAATTCTTACTAAATCCAATGGACACTTCTCAGTCCTTACCTTGTTTGGTCTCGGGAGCATCTGACACTGACACTACCCCCTTGTTGTGGTGCTCACGTCCCTAGGCTCCCATGGCTCCTCTGGTCTTCTTCCTGCTCTGCCTCTTCAGTCTCTTGTAGTTTCTTAGAGTTCCGCCCAGGAGCCTGTTCTCTTCTCATTCCACACGCTTTCCCCTGGGCGGTCTCATGCCAAATTTCCAAATCTCCAACCCAGATATCTCTTTTTTTTTCCAGATCTCTTTTTTATCATATTTATAAATCTATTGGCCATATCTATTTTGATGTCCCACAGGTAGCTAAACTTAAAATGTCGAGAGTATAATTCCTCATCTCTCCCCGAAACATGCTGTATTCTTGTTGTAGTGAGAGACATTACAGTTTGCTCACTCATTTAAGCTAAGCATCTCTGTGGAATCCTTGGCTCTGCCTTCCCCTTATCTAGCTCCTTCCTCCCATTCAGTCAGTTACAGAACCCCCTTGAGTCTGTGTCTTGTCCAGTTTTCTCTGTTTCATTTCCCTGGTACAGGCTTCCCTTCTTTCCAGAATAACTACAGCCACCTTAGACTCCCTCTAAGAACTCCTTCACCCCATGGTCTCTACATTCAACCAGAATAATCTTTAACAGACATACATCTATCTGATCATGCCACTCCTCTGCTTAAGATCGGTCAGTGATTACATGTTGCTCTTAGGGTAAAGTCTAAGCTTTTGGCTATAGCCATGCTAAATTTCTTTCAGTTCTTCCATCAGAACTTTAACTGGCATGCCTGTTTACTAGTCCAGTGCCTGCCTTCCTTACAGGTAGTTGACACTTCCCAATTCTGATGCCTCCATAGCACCTAGATGTCAACATTGGAGCACTGGCCTGACCAGGTGGTGGCGCAGTGGATAGAGTGTCAGACTGGGACAGGGAGGACCCATGTTCGAAACCCCAAGGTCACCGGCTTGAGCGTGGGCTCACCAGCTTGAGCACAGGGTTGCTAGCTTGAGCGTGGGATCATAATCATGACCCCATGGTCGCTGGCTTAAACCCAAAGGTAATTTCATTGGCTTGAAGCCCAAGGTCACTGGCTTGAGCCCAAGGTTTCTGGCTTGAGTCACAATTGACAAGGCACATATGAGAAAGCAATCAGTGAACAAGTAGGAGACTAAGAAGCTGCAACGAAGAATTGATGATTCTCATCTCTCTCCCTTCCTGTCTGTCCCTCTCTGTTCCTCTCTCTGACTCTCTCTGTCTCTCTCAAAAAACAAAACAAAACAAAAACATTGGAGCACTGGTCACATTGTGAAGAGCATCTGTTTATGTGTCCAGACCCTAACCCCGTATAAGTTCTGTTGGAGGTTCTGATGGTAGTGGTGTTGGTTCTGCTCTGTTTACCTAGAGGATATTCAGCAAACATTTATTAAATGAATGCAGTATGGTCCTGCATGTCCATTGCTGGACCTTTAGTTTGTTTTTAGGCCTTCACAGGGTACAGTTGGTACTTTTCTTACAGCAGAAACTAGTGGGTAAAATCATTTTAGAGAGATCCGTGTAGAAAGGTTCATGATATAAATATTTAGATTTGAACTTGGGCCCCTCCAAAGCAGCCTTGGACTCATTAAAAAAATAGAATTTGTATTATTGTGTTCAACCCATTTCTTTAACTTGTTGATCCATCTATTTTTACTCTGGTCTAATTTGTGAACGCTGTGTGTGTGTGTGTGGTGCAACAAAGAATAAAATTGTGGAAGAAAATTTATTTCAAATCATGATGGGGTTTTTTTTGTTCCTTTTTGGAAATAAAGGCATCTTATATTGGTTTCCTTTTGAAAATAAAAGTATCTCATAAAACAATTCTTTTATAAGATCATAGTCAGCTTCACAACCTGGATATGTTGTTTTGTTGTTGTTATTGCTAATATTGTCATTTGGTTTATTGGCTTTTCTAACCTGAGCACGTGGCTTCAGTAGAATTGTTTCTTCAACTTACAATGAGCTGTCTGTCAGATTCCCTGTATCCTGAAATTGCCTAAAGTTTCTGTGCAATGAAATGAAAGCGGTCCTCTCTTAGATGATGTGGCTAAAGAATTGCTTCCAGAAGTCATTACTGCAAATTGCATGTGCTTCAAGTCAAGTCAGTCACTGGCCGTGGAAGAGACAGTTGTCCTCTTAAGTGAGTGAGGAATTTAAATAAAACTGATGAGACAAAGGGAAATCCCTGTGTTAGGAAATTCTAAAATAGCAGTTTTGCTATTTTTGAATGGAGGGAGCGTAACTTTGTCACCTGTACAGCTGGATCTTGTTACATTCTCAGAGCCCCTTAGTCTTTGT